>NC_052627.1:108623237-108940320 GCF_016161935.1 Mauremys reevesii | reverse complement strand
GGCTGGCACAACTGATTAAGAGAGCTTTAAACTAGGAATTTGGGGGAGATGGTTGGGAGATGTCCAGGTAATCTCCCTGCCGGAATTCAACATTGAGAGGGAAGAAAACAAAGTAAGAGAGGATACAGCTGTGGGCAGAAGAATGGACATAGGGAGGAAGGGTAGTGTAGATACCAGTCTAATTGGTGATACTGGTGGTAGAATGTCTGTGCCTAACCGGGTAAAGAATGTCAGTGAAGCCAAATGGCAAAAATTAAGATGTCTGTACACTAATGTGAGGACCCTAGGTAACAAAATGGAGGAACTAGAGCTACTGGTGCAGGAAGTGAAACCGGATATTATAGGGATAACAGAAACATGGTGGAATAGTAGTCATGACTGGAGTACAGGTAATGAAGGCTATGTGCTGTTTAGGAAAGACAGAAATAAAGGCAAAGGTGGTGGAGTAGCATTGTATGTCAATGATGAGGTTAACTGTAAAGAAATAAGAAGTGATGGAATGGATAAGACAGAGCCTGTCTGGGCAAAAAGTCACATTGGGAAAGAAAGCTACTAGAGCCACCCCTGAGATAGTGCTTGGGGTAGACTGCCGGGATCTGATTTGGATATGGATAGAGACCTCTTTAATGTTTTTAATGAAGTAAACACTAATGAGAATTGTGTGATCATGGGAGACTTTAACTTCCCAGATATAGACCGGAGGACAAGTGCTAGTAACAATAATAGAGCTCAGATTTTTCTGGATGTGATAGCTGATGGATTTCTTCACCAAGTAGTTGAAGAACCAACAAGAGGGGATGCCATTTTAGATTTGGTTTTGGTGAGTAATGAGGACCTCATAGAAGAAATGGTTATAGGGGACAACCTTGGTTCGAGTGATCATGAGCTAATTCAGTTCAAATTAGATGGAAGGATAAACAAAAATAGATCTGGGACTAGGGTTTTTTATTTCAAAAGGGCTAACTTTAAAGAATTAAGGAAATTAGTTAGAGAAGTGGATTGGACTGAAGAACTCATGGATCTAAAGGTGGAGGAGGCCTAGAATTACTTCAAGTCAAAGCTGCAGAAACTTTCAGAAGCCTGCATCCCAAGAAAGGGGAAAAAAATCATAAGCAGGAGTTGTAGACCAAGCTGGATGAGCAAGCATCTCAGAGAGGTGATTAAGAAAAAGCAGAAAGCCTACAAGGAGTGGAAGATGGGAGTGATCAGCAAGGAAAGCTACCTTATTGAGGTCAGAACACGTAGGGATAAAGTGAGAAAGGCCAAAAGCCATGTAGAGTTGGATGTTGCAAAGGAAATTAAAACCAATAGTAAAAGGTTCTATAGCCATATGAATAAGAAAAAAAACAAAGAAAGAAGAAGTGGGACCGCTAAACACTGAGGATGGAATGGAGGTTATGGATAATCTAGGCATGGCCCAATATCTAAATAAATACTTTGCCTCAGTCTTTAATGAGGAGCTTAGGGATAATGGTAGGATGACAAATGGGAATAAGGATATGGAGGTAGATATTACCATATCTGAGGTAGAAGCCAAACTCGAATAGCTTAATGGGACAAAATCGGAGGGCCCTGATAATCTTCATCCAAGAATATTAAAGGAACTGGCACATGAAATTGCAAGCCCATTAGCAAGAATTTTTAATGAATCAGTAAACTCAGGGGTTGTACCGTATGACTGGAGAATTGCTAACATAGTTCCTATTTTTAAGAAAGGGAAAAAAAGTAATCCGAGTAACTATAGACCTGTTAGTTTGACATCTGTAGTATGTAAAGTCTTGGAAAAAATTTTGAAGGAGAAAGTAGTTAAGGACATTGAGGTCAATGGTAATTGGGACAAAATACAACATGGTTTTACAAAAGGTAGATCATGCCAAACCAACCTGATCTCCTTCTTTGAGAAGGTAATGGATTTTCTAGACAAAGGAAATGCAGTGGATCTAATTTACCTCGATTTCAGTAAGGCATTTGACACAGTTCCACATGGGGAATTATTAGTTAAATTGGAAAAGATGGGGATCAATATGAAAATTGAAAGGTGGATAAGGAACTGGTTAAAGGGGAGACTACAACGGGTCGTACTGAAAGGTGAACTGTCAGGCTGGAAGAAGGTTACTGGTGGAGTTCCTCAGGGATCAGTTTTGGGGCCAATCTTATTTAACCTTTTTATTACTGACTTTGGCACAAAAAGCGGGAATGTGCTAATAAAGTTTGCGGATGACACAAAGCTGAGAGGTATTACTAACACAGAGAAGGACCGGGATATCATACAGAAAAATCTGGATGACCTTGTAAACTTGAGTAATAGTAATAGGATGAAATTTAATAGTGAAAAGTGCAAGGTCATGCATTTAGGGATTAATAACAAGGAATTTTAGTTATAAATTGGGGACGCATCAGTTGGAAGTAACAGCGGAGGAGAAGGACCTCGGAGTATTGGTTGATCACAGGATGACTATGAGCCACCAATGTGATATGGCCGTTAAAAAAGCTAATGCAGTTTTAGGATGCATCAGGTGAGGTATTCCCAGCAAAGATAAGGAGGTGTTAGTACTGTTATACAAGGCACTGGTGAGACTTCATCTGAAATACTATGTGCAGTTCTGGTCTCCCATGTTTAAGAAGGATGAATTCAAACTGGAACAGGTTCAGAGATGGGCTACTAGGATGATCTGAGGAATGGAAAACCTGTCTTATGAAAGGAGACTCGAAGAGCTTGGCTTGTTTAGCCTAACCAAAAGAAGGTTGAGGGGGGATATGATGGCTCTTTATAAATATATCAGAGGGATTAATATTAGAGAGGGAGAGGAATTATTTAAGCTTAGTACCAATGTGGACACAAGAACAAATGGATATAAACTGGACACTAGGAAGTTTAGACTTGAAATTAGATGAAGGTTTCTAACCATTAGAGGAGTGAAGTTCTGGAACAGCCTTCCAAGGGGAGTAGTGGGGGCAAAAGACATATCTGGCTTTAAGACTAAGCTTGATAAGTTTATGGAGGGGATGGTATGATGGGATAGCCTAATTTTGACAATTAATCAAAGATCAATTGCCAAATTATCAGCAGATAAGTATGCCCAGTGGTCTGGGATGAGATGTTAGATGGGATCTGAGTTACTACAGAGAATTCTTTCCAGGGTGCTGGATGGTGAGTCTTGCCCACATGCTCAGGGTTTAACTGATCGCCATATTTGGGGTCGGGAAGGAATTTTCCTCCAGGGCAGATTGGCAGAGGCCCTGGAGGTTTTTTGCCTTCCTCTGCAGCGTAGGGCATGGGTCACTTGCTGGAGGATTCTCTGCAGCTTGAGGTCTTCAAACCACAATTTGAGGACTTCAATAACTCAGACATAGGTTAGGGGCTTGTTATAGAAGTGGATGGATGAGATTTTATGTCCTGCATTGTGCAGGAGGTAAGACTGGATGATCATAATGGTCCCTTCTGACCTTAAAGTCTAAAGTCCATGAGTCTATAATGAAAATGGAAGTAAAGCATTCTCTGTCATGGACAGATTCTGTGTGCAAAAAGAAATTCCTTATAAACGAAAAAACATGGCAAGTCTGAGATACCAAGGGCTCCATTGTGGCTTTTCACTCCATACCCTGCTTGGAACATGGCAGTGCAGCGTTCAGCTGTAGCAGCAGTAGGTCCTGGAGGCATGGTTTCTGCTCCAGGGCTAAGGCAACCAGAATGCGGGGAAAGGAATAAAACAGCCAGTTGCTGAACTATTTCACAGGGTTCCCTGTGTGTTCTCCCAGCATCACACCCGTGCTGAGAACTGGTGTAGAAAGGGAGGGGACTGTGGGGAGTCCAGCCTTACTGCTGCATGCCTTGGCTTTGGGGAGTTTAGCAGAGCTGCTTATGTTCTGTGGACCCAAGCTTCACATGCTATGAGTCAAGAACTTTATAGCCTCTCTAATCTCCCTGAGCATGTCACAATCACCATCCTGGTCAGGTGGTCAGTAGTATATTCATACTAATATACTCTCATTATTCAAGCATGGAATTTCTATCCATAGAGATTCTATAGTACAGTTTGATTCATTTAAAATTTGTACTTGACTCTCTGCTTTCTTTCACATATAGTGCCACTCCCCGACCAGCACAACCTATTCTGTCATTCCGATATATTTTGTACCCTAATATTACAGTGTCCCATTTGGCTATCATCATTCCACCAAGTTTCTGTGATGCCTATTATAGAAATATCCTCATTTATTAGCAGGCACTCAAGTTCACTCATCTTAGTATTTAGACTTATAGCATTTATACACAAGCACTTATAAAATGTGCCTCTTTTTGGTTGTCTGCCTTCATGTGATATAATTGTATGGGACTCTTTCGTTTGACCGTTTATCTTCAGTATCTACCTGCACTTTATCAACATCTATCCTCTCCTCTTTCCTAGGATATAGAGAATCCCTGTTTGTAGATCATTCCCCTATAGGATGTCTCTATCTGAACTGTGTGCTCCTCCGCAAGTGTCGGCTTTCCCCCAGCCCTAATTTAAAAACTCCTCTACTTCCAGGTTAAAGTGTTGACAGCATGTCCACTCAGATGGAGGTCATTTCAGGAGTGTATTGGGGTACTGATTCCAACAAAGGACTAGCTGGGAAGAAGCAATGCCTAGCTGATAAGATATTAAGTGAGGAGCCCATTTTCCGGGAAGGTGGTTTAATGACTTGCTGAGGAAGCTAGTTTTCTCCAGAGAATAAGAGGTTTAATGGTTGTCATTGAGTGGAAAGAAGAATACTAAACCAAATTCCAGCAAGGTGGTTGGAAGTCTCCCCAGGGAAGGGGAGCACATTGCCAGGAATAGGAAAGGTAAGTCAGGCTGTTTAAGAAAGCTCAAACATTGACAGACATGGGACCTGGATGAGACAAAAAGGGAACATTATCCAGAAGAAAATGATAGAAAACAATGGTTTTTGCTTAATTTTTTCCTGTAAATCTAAAAACTTTGTTACCTACCCAGAGAGGTGTCAGGTAATCTTACACGGCAGTATGAAGTTTTGTAATTTACTTTTATTTCCATTGATTCTTTGTTTTCTTTGTTAAATAAACCTCTCTTAATTCAGGTAAATCTAAATTATTGATGATTAATTGGAGTATTTCTTCAAGCAACTCTGTGTAAGCATCATGCACACCTATGATGCTCTACACATAATCTGAATGGCAATGGCTTGTCCCAAGGAGAAACAATTGATCCTTCAGCCTCTGATTCAAAGTCAAAAGCACAGAGCAAGGAATCCTGCACCACGATTGGCACTCTGGTTCAGATTGGCCCAAAGCATGTTAAAACCCCTACAGACCACCAAGAAAAAGAGGGTTTTGAAAGTTAAACAACCACATTCTAATTCATTATGCCATAAACCTGCTAGTCCTTTACATAGGAATATACACACATACATAACTTCAAATCCAAACAGATTAGCAATCCATCCAGTTCAGTATTCAACCTTTGGCCAATACTGGATGTGTCAAAATAAGCTAATACACAAATTCCCAGAACAGTCATCCTTAAATAAGGGAATTATCCAAACCATGGAATTATCTGTATCATGAGCAATTGTTCTAAAATAGCACAGTGCTTTAGAAAAGAATATTAACCATCCAGCATGTAACTAGTGAACTCTAATCAGTGACTTTATTTTGAGATAAGGCTGACTGAACTTTTTGAAACTTTGCAGCAAACAAAACAAACTTTAAAATACCGTATTTCCTTGGCAGGGCTGTTTACTAAGTATTGATTGATTAATATTTGTTTAGCAAAAATTGTATATGAAAGCGAAAGGAGACTAACGTTTTCCTTAAGACTAAGACTACAAAAAGCCTTCCTCCATTATCCATTTCTAGATCTACAGCCCCTGCAGGCACAATGTATCCCGTCCCCTCCGGTACCTTCCTGACTCCATACAGGATATCCACACCAAAGGAAGCCTAGATTTAGTAACACAATCTGTTACAAGATTCTTGTTTTCCATCTCCCAACAGAGTGCATTCCTGCAAACAAATTATTCCCATACAGCAATGGGAATATATTGAAATACCTCACTATCTGCAGCCCCTAATATAGGTTCAAGTGCAGAAATCAACAAAAATATCACCTACTTATAGTATGTAAGTGGGATGCAAGGAAAAAGGGTGTTGGCATCATAGTGTAGTTAGAAGGGATTGATGCAATTTCATGCTTTCACATCTAGAAATATATCCTCAAAGCAATGATACTTTGGAGAATAGGATTATAGCAGCAGTTAAGACTGAAGTGATTCCTGAAAGAGATGCCATTTTCTGGGAGTAATCTAGAACTATGACCACCCTCTGGAAATTGATAGTATCTGCCTGTTCCTTCCTCCTCCGCCCCCAAATAACTGAACTACCCAAGGACATCATCAGATTTGTGTTTTGGTACTAATTCCTGAAAGCACCACTTGGAGGCAGTACTATCAAACATAATTCAAGAGAGTGACAGCCACTGGTAACTGGGGGAAGTCAGAATGCTATCTGTGTCCATGAGGCTCTAATAATCCCTGTGTACATAGATTCCACCATTCAGAAACTGCATCTAATTAATGCATCCAATTGCAACTGGGATTCCTCCACATGGTTCTGTACCAATGATATGTTGTCATAATACCTTACTAAGAGCACTTGGAAGTTTTAAGCAATAGTATTATGGTTCCTCACTCCCCCAGATGACAAACTGTTATACACTCCCAGAACCTTCTTACTCAGGTCTATGTGACATCCCGCTACAACTCCTCTTATTTTCTAAGAGGGAGCTTGTCTGGAGCTGAGAGATAGGAACTCTTTGGTTCTGATGACAGCTCTGCTGGTATCTTGTTGTGTTGCCCTGTGTAAACTAAAAGACTAATTTCCTGACAAATTTCAAATAATCCCGTACCTATGACATCTCAGTGTTGTGAGAATTAAATAGTTAATGTTTCCACAGCACATTGTAAATATAAAGCAGTAGAGAGATTCCACTTTTCAAAGAGGAGCATCATCACAAGGCATTATTCTCTCCTTTCCATTTTAATGGGTTCAGCTTCTCCAATCCCATCACAAGGGAATGCCTTCTTTTCTAGATTTAAAAAAGAAGTTAAGCTAAGAAAAAGCCTGGTGCAATTTTGAATGGGCATAGTCAGACACAGATGACTCGCTTTGTATAGTTCAGTGACTAATTATCTCTTTCTGATTTAAGGTGAAGTATGCTTACTCTCTGGAGACTGCTGGTGAAGGGATATTTGAAGAAAGATTTGGTTACATGTTTTAGCCTATTATATTTTTTACCTGTTCCTAATAAGTTTTAACATTTGAGGTATAGATTTCACTAGCCTCAATGCAAGATCATATCTTTTATAATAAGGCATGTGCAGTTCTTCTCTCTGTGAGTTTAAAAAGACTTTTCAATAGATGACTTTGCCTGTGTAAATACATGGCAAATATAAAGCTAGTACGTATTTATACATTAAAAAAACCTGGGAGATTACATGTATGAGTATTGATGAAAACAGCTATACAGATTCTGCTTTTCCAGGTTGCTTAACTATCTGAAATGCCTCATTGGTAAGATCATATTATTTTGCATAAAAATGTGCAAAAAATATTTGCAAAACAGTCCTTTGTATTAAAATGCTAAAAACATATCAACTAGATAATACAAATCATGGCTTGGAAAGATTTCTCTGTCATAAAGAAGATCTGATTTATTCTGACAGTTTCTGAGGATCTTTGATATCAAAGTCTCTTTATAAGACACTGACAGTCATCAAGTGGATGTTTGTCAAAGTACATTTTCCAGATGTCTAAATAAAACAGGTTTACTTTGATGAGTTTTATACTGATAGCTGAAGGTAGAATACAGGCTTTGCTCCTATTTGCATCTCTTTACTTCAATGGCTCACAAATTTGCTTCAGCTTTCCAACTATTTTTGTTGCACTTTTTGACGATTAATTATTAAAAACTTAATAAAACATTAAATCCCCCTTTAAAAAAAAAGGATAAATACAGTCAGTCAGTCCTTTTGGCTTGTAGGTTTATTATGATGGGAACCAGACGTTCAAGTTGAGAAGCATGCCACAGAGAGGCCACTCCAAAGGACATTCTCTGCAGCAGCATACATGGAGAAGAAGTTGGGTTGGGATAGATAGAGGGCCTAATACTGTCCCAATGAAATCAGTGGGAGTTTTGGCATTGACTTCAATGGGAGTAGGACTAATTTCTAAGAGACGGACCATGACTAAACAGATCAACTATCCCATAGAAACAGAAATAGACAAGGAACAGAAGTTACTTCTATAGCCCAATGGCAAAGCAGCACTGATGCCTTTTGCCTCTGCATGTCTGGGTGTGTGAAGGACACCCCCTCACACACACACATCCTCCGCAAGTTCCCTTTAATCAGGGTTTACCCTATAGTTCATGCAATCAGTTACCATAGTAAAGCTTGTAACATGTTTAGAGATCCACCTAGATGGCAAGTGGCTAGATACCACAGTGATGGACACAGTATGAAAACAGATGAGATACTGTAACATGAAGGATCAGCATCATTGGCCTGGCTTATTAAAAATGTTTTATAAGATGGTAATGAACCTGTTTTTAAAGTCACTATATATAAATATGAAATTAACTTATTCTAAAGTTTCCTTACTGGACACTCACTATTTTCAGGGCTTTCTGAGTTCTTTTTTCATGCAACTCCAAGTCAAATATAACATTTGCTTTAAATCCATGCAAAAAATTAACTTTATTCATTTTCCTATGTGAACAGTGGAATGCTATGAACTGTTAGTCACAAAGTTGCCAAACTATGTCATTAATAGTTAAATCTCATAATCTCTTCCAAATATTTTAAACACCACTAGTCACCATGCCCAGGATATTTTATAAATACTTATCTAGGTTTTAGATAAAACAAGTTGGGCAGGATTTGGGAAATGGAGAAAAGGAAGCAGTCTTAATTTAGTGAAACTTTTAGTTTTACTCTGCATGTAAATAACTGCGGAGGACAATGCTTGACTGTTAAATAAAAGGTGAAATTCCACAACTCTGGGAAATACCTGAGGAAATGGGCTCAGCGGTTCAGAATTAAGATGAGAGGTAAAACAGAATCCACCCCAACTGTAGGCAGAGTCTAAGACAGCTCTTGCCACCTGAGAGTGTATGGTTGCTGGATCCACATATTTTTGACCATGATCCCAAATCCCTTTCCATTACTAACCCATTATATGGAGCCCTGCTCCACCACCAGTGGGAGTTACAGAGTTCACTTGCGTGCCTACACAGTAGCCACCTCCAATCCCATGACCAGCTGTGCCATAATGGAGCATTATCAGGGCCCTTCAGGGACCTGCAAGTATGGAGGATTTTCACCCAAATGGCATTCCTGGATGTATCCAACAGCCAACACTTTTAGAGAGACAAGGTGGGTTAGGTCATATCTTTTATTGGACCAACTTTTGTTGATGAGAGAGACAGGCACACAGAGTGTGTGGCTCTTACCCACAGAAGTTGGTTCAATAAAAATATTACCTCACCTGGGACCAGCATGGCTACAACTACACTGGAGACACCATTCTTGGCTGACACATCAAGGCTTGAGACAGGAACCAAGAGAGCTAAATGGATGATCTCCTACAGCTTGAACTGAAGAGCCAAGGCTCTCTGAGGGATTTGTAAGAGGCTCGTTTCTTCTGTGGATTGTGTATGGAGGGGGGACCTGTAACAAACATTCACCAATGGGTTACATATATACTAAAATCCTTGTATGAAATTTGATGGTTTACCTGCAGTATGCAGTCCTCTAGCCATTAACAGTTAAACCCATTTGTTTAAAAAATACTTTGAGTCATTTAAAAGAACAAAAATAACTATACACTTTCTTTCTTCAATACAGCAGTAATAAAGGACCTTTTTATTCACTCTAAATTGTTAAAATATATATTTTGCAAGAGTGAAATAATTTTTGATGCCTGTGTCCAGATGCAACAACATTTTTACCAATCTGGTGAATTGGAAAGACGGGTTTTATTTACTCTGCATAGAAGTAGTTTAAAGCTGCATGGAAAGGGTGTTCCTCAGATCCATTACTTAATCAGATACAAATGTACCAAAAATTATTCTATTTTCACTTGGCACAGAATTCAGTCCACAGCATGATCCGTTATCTGTGTCGCCTGGAAGGAACTCTGGGTAAGTCACAGGAAAAAGGTGGGAGCATTGTCAGTGTTTCCTGATGGCCAGAACACTAATGTATTGTTCTGACTTTTTTTTTTTTTTACACTATCGCATCATGTCATATTTATTTCTGCAACATCCTCTTTCCAGGCAGGACTTGATACAATATTTATTGACTTGTGAAAACTGCGTCAATATACATACTCCACTTTGCATTCTTAAATTAAAAAGAATCTTTCATGAACCCTTTGTTGTGTAGATAGTACTATACAGTGTTACCAACTCTGAGATAGTCCTGGAATTCTTATTTTAAATAATTTTATTTTTTGTAAGAATGTTTTTAAACACCAACAATCCCATTTAAGTTTTGGGTGCCGGGGTATCCTACCAGCTCAATTTAAACTGAGGAACAAAACTGCACCATTTAACTAGAAAATGTCTGAAGTATTCATCACAGGGTGAAGTTCGTCCCTGTGCCAGTAAGCCAGGACAAAGCCTATGCACCACACAAGTCCTCCAAACAGGGCTTAAGTAAATTTAATTGGTATAGTGGCCTTGTGCTAGCTCTCTGCATAAGGGTAGATTTCACCCTACAGAGAATATCTGAAAAGCAGTAAGTAAGGTGTAGGAAAGTTGTTACATAACTTGACCTTTGTGTCTTTAGTTATTTGTAACTGAACATATTAATTAGGTTAAAAAAAATTGAAGCATGCTCTTTCTAGCTTCATAGATGAAACATCACTACAGACTCAAGAAGCGAATCAATCTTTGTTTATTTTATTTTGTATGACTGAAATATGGGAAAAATCAGTGTGGAACACTGAATAGTATTTCAGCTATATATTATTTTGCCACTGATTTGCAATATATTAACAAAGTTAGGTGCACTGAGAGAAGATTTCCAGCACTCTTCAGCACCATAACAGATCCAGCATTAGACAGCTTTCTTTAGTTTGTAAAAAATTGCCTAGTTAGCAAGAACAGACTCAATATTTCAGTGCTGTTATGACTGTTTTGTCCAGCAGTTCTATGCAGTGTAGTTGTAGCCGTGTCGGTCCCAGGATATTAGAGAGACAAGGGTGAGGTAATATCTTTTATTGGACCAACTTCTGTGGGTGAGAGAGACAAGCTTTCAAGCTACAAAGAGCTCTTCTTCAGGTCTGGGAAAGGTACTAAGAGTGTCACAGCTAAATACAAGATCAAACAGAGTTTAGCATAAGTAGTTAGCACATATTTTAAGGGACCACTCACGGTGAAGCCTCAAGAAAGTATAGTGATTGTCTGGTTCCACCCACATAGTGCTTATTGGGGCACTTAATGCACTGGATGAGGTACCACATCTTATCATAGGCATGTGTAGGACCCATAGATCTTGAAAGGTGTGTTGTGAGAGGTGCTGATCACTGTAGGATTGGAGATGTGTCTACGGGTTTGCATCTGTTGTTCTGGCAGGGTCTGGTGCCACTTTGAGTTGGTGTGTCCTGGTCTGTGGGGTGCTGGCTTCTGATGATGAGCTTGGGTGGTTGTTTGAAGGCCAGAAGACGGGGTTCAGAAAAGATTTCTTTCCCGGTGGGGTTGTGTAGTGGGGTGGCTGCCCCACTCCTGGAGAACAGGTGTTAAAAGCAGCCAAGCTAGGCTGATTGGGGAAGCAGCCACAGCTGTGGCCAGCTCAATCAGGACCCAGCTGGCCTTTATAAGAGGGCTGGGGGACAGGAGCTGAAGGAGTCTCTCTAGCTTTGGAGAGAGATAGACCTAGCTGTCTGAAGGAGCAAAAGGTACCTGAAGTAGAGCAGTGCTGGGGAAAGGCAAGAGGAGCTGGGGAGCTCCAGCCTGGCAAACCAACAGGCTGCAGGCCTTGTTCAAGGCCCCAAAAGGTACTGGGGCTGCAGAGGGGCAGCCCGGGGATAGGCAAAGGCGGCAGGTCCTAACCCCTTGCCAATGATGAGTGGCCATTACAGACTGCAGTCTGCCCCAGTGAGTGGCTCTAGATGATGACTGGCAGTAGCCACTGAGGCAAGGTGGGTTTAGAGGGTTGGGGGTTCCCCTGGGAGGGGAAAACCAGAGAAAGTGGGTACTGCTGGGGGCAGAACCCCAAGGTAAAGGGGCACTGGGGTCTGGGAGGGACACAAGGCCAGCAGCAGGCGAGACACTGGCCTGCTGAGGGCGCTCCGTATGCTGGAAAAGAGCTAATTCCCAGATGACCAGCAGGCAGCGCTGTGCCGGTGAGTCTTCGCCTCGCTACAGGTCCCCATCAAATATGGGTTGTGGTTGTTTGATAGTACCCCATATGGCTTCCATACAGGGTGTCATAAAAACAACTTGTAACAACTATGTGGGTGAAATCAGACAATCACTACATTCACGAATGAACTCACACAAGAAAATGATCAAAGACAAAAACATCCTATCACCTGTGGGTGAACACTTTTCACAAAGTGATCACTCTATATCTGACCTCTCAGCCCTCATCCTCAATGGAAACAACACTTTCAGAAGATGAGACAGGGAGTTTAAATTCATAACTTTGCTAGACACTAAAAATCATGGACTGAACAGAGACACTGGGTTTATGGCTTATTACAATTATCTGTAACCCACTAACCCCCTTTTCTGACTGCAGGGGTATTAATGGGCCACTTCACCTTGAATGGTCCCTTCGAATATGTGCTAACTGCTTATCCTAAACTATCTGTTCAATCTTGTATTTAACTGTGACACTCTGAGGACCTTTCCCAGTCCTAAGGAAGAGAAGTTGGTCCAATAAAAGATATTACCTCACCCACCTTGTCTCTCTATTTTGGGCAAGACATCTAAATCTGAGTGTTACACTTAGGTTATTAAATCCATATTTAGGCATCGGAAATAAAGTAGCCTGATTTTCAAAAGTGTTGAGCTTTCACAAATCCAGCTGAAATGATTCACACCCCGCTCTGAGGAAAGGGGCAAATGCAGGCAGGTGATGAAGCAGCTCTCCTCCACCTCTGCTGTCTCCCTCTGCCTGATCAACAGGAAAGGAGCCTGGGAGTCACCACTGGGAGACATCTTGCAGACCGCAATCTGCCAAAGGCTGATTCTGACTTGATCTGTGCTGTTTCATGTTGGGCATTTAGCCCTCTATCACATGGGATTGCATCACTACCGCATAACACGGCTGGCATTGAATCAGTACCTGACGTTGCATCATTTCATTAATATTGTCACATTCTGAAACGAGGAGATAGTGACACAGAATTATGCCAACCTGCAAATCAGTAATTTCTAGAATTTTGATGGAAATAAAGTCTGTCATGTGCATCTCAGAATGGATCACCAACATCAAAACCAGGGCCACAAAGAGCAACTTGCATCTCCTGAGCCAAGGGGGAGTATCAGAGGTCATTTTGTTTTCAGTGATCCTGTGCATTGATTTTTATTTGAGGGCTCACATAAGTTTTCACAAGGAACTTTTCTTTATGACTTATTCAAAAATATTCCCCTGCTCATCTTTGTGTTTATTCTTGTTCTATAAGAGTCTTTTTGTTAGAGATCTGCAACTGCTGGAGTACACTTGAGGAACTCTGTTTTCAAATGAAGGTGCCTAAACTAGGCCACTCACTTCAGCATCTATACTCCTAAAACTGGCATTTAGTCCTGAAGGTACCAGATTAATATTAAACATTCCTTATTAAGTCTATGCGCTCCACAAATGTACACTGTATTCTTATTCAACAGCACGAGAATGGCACCAGCATTGGTCCAGTCTGTTGACACAGATTAAGATAAACTCCTGTTATAGCTATCCTTCCACCTTCCCCCAGTCCTTTGTATATCATAGAGGCTAATTTTAAAACTAGCAAAACATCACATACAGCAGTAGGCTAACAGAGTTCTGCCCTGGTTAGCAGGTGGTGTTCCAGCTGGGAAATGCTGTAGTGAGTTTTTCTGACTACTTGTGCAGCTGGCTAGTTACTCCACCCAGGTACAAGGGAGGTTGGAATAGCCCTAAAAGTCCTGCAGGGAGGGAGACTCAGAGCAGCCAGCCCTGGGGGGGAAGGTAAAACTGGGTTAAAGTAACCATAGGGACAGTCATGCCTGACAAGAAAACTTAGGCTGGCATTTCCATGTAGGAGTATCTTGGAACTGCTTTGCTGTTAAATAAACCAAACCCCAGGAAAGGTGTGTTTTTGTATGTGTATCTCTCTCTCTCAGTGTATCATTTCACATGAAATGAGCTACAGCCTGCACCCCATTACTGATCTTAATGAAATTTTAACACAAAGTCACATATTTTTCTGCATTTTGCTTAAATTATTAAAACTAAGCAGAACTATTTGCTTTGCTCCTCCCCCCTAGATATCAAAGGCAGATATTAGAGATTTTGCTAATAGTTTCTAGATTCTCTATCCAGTGTAACAGAGACTAATCTTTAACAGAGACATCAGTTGGCATCTTGCTACTTTCATTCTTGGCTTCCAAAGCCAAAGGGACAGACCCCTTCATGGGTCACAGAGCAGTGCTCAGCACACCTGAGGGGATAGGAGAGGACTTTCCTCCAACTGATTTTGGAGGTATACAGAGGCCAGTTTAGCCCCAGAGCAAGTTGGAGCAACTTCCAATTTGTGCCAGCAGCAATGTCTTAGGAGCTGTTCACAAGTTGGTTTAGGATTGCCACACTCCTCTCACCCTCAACACATTCCCGTCTGCCCCTTATGCAAAGGGCAGCCAGAAGTAAGTGGTGTAGAGCAGTGGTTCTCCACCAGGGGTATGTGTGCCCTTGGGGGTTTTCAGAGGTCTTCCAGGGAATACATCAACTCATCTAGAGATTTGTCTAGTTTTACAACTGGCTACGTTAAAAAGCATTAGCGAAGTCTGTACAAACTAAAATTTCATACAGACCATGACTTGTTTATCCTGCTCTATGTACTGCACACTGAAATGCAAGTACAATATTTATATTCCAATTGATTTATTTTATAATTATATGGTAAAAATGAGAAAGTAAGCAATTTTTCAGCAATAGTGTGTTGTGACACTTTTGTATTTTTATGTCTGATTTTGTAAGCTAGTAGTTTAAGTGAGGTGAAACATGGGGTATGCAAGACAAATCAGACTCCTGCAAGGGGTACAGTAGATTGGAAAGGTTGAGAGCCACTGGCGTAGAGTCATTTATGCTGGCTGTATGCAACACAGGGAAATCTGCCCCTAGCTGTCTAGCCTGGATTCCCATCCCCTTTGCACCACCGCTCAGCCAACAGGGGAACAGAGAAAGGTCAAAGGCCTAGCCCAAAGATGTCTCCTCTCTATCTGCATTGTATCACCACAGTTTTCAACCGACTTTCAGTCTGACAGATTTTATTAGTAGCAGTGTCAAGTTTTGTATCAAAACAACCAAGTAGCTCCCCCACCCCCCAAGAGCATAGAGAGCTGGGATAATTGGTTGAAAATTGGCACAAGATGCAATGACCAGCTCCAACGCAATTTATTTACTTATTTATTTTGCCTGACAGCTGCTAAAGGAGACTATGGCAGAGAGTGAAGCAGAAAAGAAGATCTCTTTGTGCTGTACTCCAGTCATGCATTTTTGGGAACTCTTTCCCTAACTTTATATGTTGTGCTTTGTTGACAAGGTGAATGCATGGACCATAAGTAGAATAAAAAGAAAAACAGCATGGAGACTGGTGTCTCCTTAAGCTAGGAAGAGCAGGCTTGAAAGTTACAAAGTGAGAAATTCTCCCCAAGGTGGGCTGCTCACCCCATCAAGGCACAAAGCCCATCAGACAGCACCCAGAGAAGGAAAAAACCCTACACAATGCACACTGCCCAAACTCATAGTCTATTACAGGGGTAGGCAACCTATCACATGCGTGCCAAAGGTGGCATGCGAGCTGATTTTCAGTGGCACTCATACTGCCCGGGTCCTGGTCACCAGCAGGGCTGGCTCCAGGGGTTTTGCCGTCCCAAGCAGCCCAAAAAAAAAAAAACAACCCTGCTATTGCGATCTCCGGCAATTCAGCGGGAGGTCCTTTGCTCTGACCAGAAGTGAGGGACCCTCCACCGAATTGCCGCCAAATAGCTGGACCTGCCACCCCTCTCCGGAGTGGCCGCCCCAAGCACCTGCTTGCTAAGCTGGTGCCTGGAGATGGCCCTGGGGCTCCGCTGCTGGCCTGGGGTATCGGCCGCCAGCCCCCTGCCAGCCGGGATTCCGGTCTGCTGGCCCCGCTCAGCCTGCTGCTAGCCCCGGGTCCTGGCCAGTCTGAATCAAAATAGCTGAATTATAAGACACTCAATGACAGGCATTATAATGGAAATGCTGACACTACTGAACACATATTGTGGCTGGGGAGTGAATTGCATATTGTGTGCAAGTTCCCAAAATAGTACTCCCAGCCATAGCAAGGCTGACTGAGTCAGTTGCTAAAGTTTCTCTCTTTCCCACGGGAACTCCAGGAAATTAAAACTGCAGAAGAAAATAAGAGGAACAGAAAAGCCTGTAACTGCCCTTTCACACTACCGGACCCCCAAAATGGAGTAATTCTGAAGTATTTTTAAAGTCGCAGCAACACTAAAGAGACATAGTTTGGACAGCACTGTGCCATCCAGGGGAAAAGGAAAAGGAACAAGGAAAAGGAAGGGGATGTAGAAAGGCAATGCAAGTTTAGTGAAGGAGCTATCAATCTCCTGGCTACCGCCAGGCATCCTGCTAGCTGACAGCGACTGAGGGCATCGGTTTCTGTGAACCAAGGCCGAGAGAAACCAAACAAGAACAAACAGAAGGGAGGGGGTGGGGGGTGTCCGAGGCCCAATCCATTCATTCCAAATCGCAAGTGACATAGGGCTGTCTGGAAAGTTCTTTACAAAACTTACTTAAGAAAATTATTAGCAAATACACTTAGGTCAAGCAGCATTCTAAATACAAAGAGACAAATTGTGCCCTTGGATACACATGCAGGAGTCCCTCTTAAAGTGAGACAGGCCCCATGTATTTACCCAAGGGCAGATTTTTAGCCATTTACAAGTTGCTGCTGTAAGGGCAATGTCCTGGCAGCTGTCTGTACAGTACTGCAAATAGTCACTGCATTGGACTCCAATAGCATTACTCAATGTAGATGAATGATCTGGAAATATTATGCCTAACACTGCTATGTTATGCTTAGTCATGCTACTATCCTTGTTTGTTGTGGCTTAGGGTGGTGACAGATCACAGGGGAACATTATCCTGTCAAAGGCCAAATATAAAAACCTGCTATTCCATACACTGCAAAAAGATTTACAAAACTTAACATACAGGGGTATGGAGCATACCCTGATCTAACCACATAACTGACGATCGTAACACACTCGATGCAACACTGTATTCAGCAGTTACAAGGTAAATCCATAAAAACAATGAGGAGTCCAGTGGCACCTTAAAGACTAACAGATTTATTTGGGCATAAGCTTTCATGGGTAAAAAACCCACTTCTTCAGATGCATAGAGTGAAAATTACAAATGCAGGCATAAATATACTGGCACATGAAGAGAAGGGAGTTACCTTACAAGTGGAGAACCAGTGTTGACCAGACCAATTCAGTCAGGGTGGATGTGGTCGACTCCCAATAATTGATAAGGAGGTGTCAATACCCAAGGGAAAATTGCTTTTGTAGTGAGCCAGCCACTCCCAGTCCCTATTCAAGCCCAAATTAATGGTGTTAAATTTTCAAATGAATTATAGCATGATTCCACTCTGTTCCCCACCATTCCAGTTCTGTAAACTGGGACTGAGCCTGTCAATGCCAACCTCTCTGTCCCCTGCTGCTCCTCTCTGTGATGTCACAAGGTAATAGAAAAGAGGCAGAGATCCTCACAAAGCCCTGGTGCAAAGGACACTGTCACAGCCAAGTTGTGGGTAGCTAGACCTAGTAGTCATAGCTGGAGTTCACAGTCGTGAGAGAGGAGTCAAGAGGGGGCTGGCTCAGGACAGCAGGAGGTCAGAAGCAGGAGACAAACTGGAGATCAGGAACTACAAGTCAGATAAGGAGCCAAGGTAGGTCAGAATGTCAGGAGCACAATCTCTCTCATGATTTCCATGGGGCTTCACACCAGAAATGCAAGAGTTCTTGAAGCTGCAAAAAGTCCTTTCCGCTCAGGAGATCTGATTTCATGCTTTTAAGGCCCCTTTATCCATCTGTATCACAAAGCCTCCTTGTTATCAGTTTGTTACATGGGGCATTCCATCTCCTCCCAGCTTCACTTCTGCAATCCACCACATCTAACCTTCCTCTACATTTTATAGTTCTGCAAATGACCATGAAGACAAGTTGGCATGCAAGCGCACAATCACCTCCAAGCAGGAAAATAAAACAAATGTGAAATTAACCTATCTTTCTGAGTTATAATATATTATTGTAAACCTAGCTAGTCAACCCAGTTTAAGTTACTTTGCTAGGAAAGAACAAACCAACCATTTCCAACCCCTGCAAGGAAGGAAAACAGAGATATCGTTGTTCTTATGCTTGGTAAGTGCTCAGATACATGGATGGAGGCAAATAGAAGATCCTAGATAGGTAGATTAGGATGATCTCAGGAAGATGATAGAGATCTGCCATCTCATAAATGAGAAATGTGAGGGGTTTGCTAGAGTATTCAAGAGCACAAAGGGTGAAGCGTGTGCCCACATGTTTAAGACCCATCAGTTTCAAGAATTTAATTCTTTCTTCCAACCAGCAGACTTCATTCCTGCTATTGCTGATCTCAACTAAAACAGCAGAATATTGCATGCATGTGAGTCTGAGGTACAGAAAGGTGAAGTGTTCAGAGAAGATTATTTGCAGATAAGAAAAAAAAACAATGGAAACTCATTTTACTGGAACAACAACCTGTTTCTGGCACTGAGGCCCCAGCCTTGCAATGGGTTCAGTCAGGTCAAACATTTAGAGGGATTCAGTAGGGTTCAGAGCTGGATCTCTATGTAGGATCAGGGCATTTGGAAGCTCACAAAAAGGCTAAAAACTAAACTTTAAAAGTATTCTTGCCAGTAGAGATGGTCCCAAATACAACTTTTGGATCTTGATTTAAGTGTTTGAATCAGGGAGGTGGGGGCACTCCACATAGCAGTAGTTTTCTGGTGCTGATTCTGTGCATTCACAGAATAAAGCATTTTAGGACAACACAGTGGCTTCAATTGGCAGTACTTCACATGCCCTAAAAATAATGATTTTTATAGGATAGGTTTTCAGTTGCTCCTCTTCGCCAGATTAGTGGGAGCATTCACCATTATTTCAGTAAACAGTTTTTAAGAACTGGAATTTAGTCTTCAGATTTATGACTCTTCTCATCAGATGTTTATTATTCCAGAATGTCTCTTTCACTCTTGCTGTTCTGGAGCTTCAGCATACAATCTTCTATAACAATGCTTTCTAAGCCCTTTTTCTATATTACGAGTTTAGGTCGAAATTAGGAGCGTTAGATCGATTTAAGCCTGCACCCGTCCACACGACAGAGCCATTTTTGTCAACTTAAAGGGCTCTTAAAATCGATTTTTGTACTCCTCCCCAACGAGGGGATTAGCACTGAAATCAACCTTGCTGGGTCAAATTTGTGGTAGTGTGGATGCAATTCGATGGTATTGGCCTCCGGGAGCTATCCCAGAGTGCTCCATTATGACTGCTCTGGACAGCACTCTCAACTCAGATGCACTGGCCAGGTAGATAGGAAAAGCCTCGCGAACTTTTGAATTTCATTTCCTGTTTGGCCAGTGTGGCAAGCTCATCAGCACAGGTGACCATGGAGTCCCAGAATCACAAAAGAGCTCCAGCATGGACCGAATGGGAGGTATTGCATCTGATCGCTGTTTGGGGAGATCAATCTGTGCTATTAGAACTCCATTCCAAAAGATGAAATACTGGAATATTTGAAAAAAATCTCCAAGGGCATGAAGAACAGAGGTTATAACAGGGACCTGCAGCAGAGCCACGTGAAACTTAAGGAGCTCAGGAAAGCCTACCAAAGAACCAGAGAGGCAAACAGCAGCTCCGGGTCAGAACCCCAGACATGCCGGGACCCAGGGGTGCCTCTACAACTACCCCACCCCTGTGCTTCCCTCCTCCACCACTCCTCCCGGGCTACCTTGGCAGTTATCCCCCCATTTGTGTGACAAATTAATAAAAAATGCATTAATTTGAAACAATGACTTAATTGCTTCTGCAAGCGGAGATGAAAAGGGGGAGGGGAGGGTGGTTGGCTTACAGGGAAATAAAGTGAACCAAGGAGATGGGTTTTCATCAAGAAGAAACAAACAGAACTTTCACACCATAGCCTGGCCAGTCATGAAACTGGTTTTCAAAGCTTCTCTGATGCACAGCACACCCTGCTGTGCTCTTCTAACCACCCTGGTGTCTGGCTGCACGGAATCAGCAGCCAGGCGATTTGCCTCAACCTCCCACCCCACCATAAATGTCTCCTTCTTACTCTCACAGATGTTGTGGAGCACACAGCAAGCAATAATAATAATGGGAATATTGGTTTCGCTGGGGTCTAACCGAATCAGTAAACTGCGCCAGCGAGCTTTTAAACGTCCAAAGGCACATTCTACCACCATTATGCACTTGCTCAGCCTATAGTTGAACTGCTCCTTACTACTGTCCAGGCTTCATGAGCCATGGGAGCAAGGGGTAGGCTGGGGTAGGTGCAACTGTGTGGTGCTGCCAACTTGGAGAGCAGCCTGAGGCAGAAGCCTCCAGCTGGCATGATATTCCAGGCAGGACTGAATCTCCATTAGACAAAACTTAAATTAGAGAATGACCTGGAGTCATTCCCATTTTTGTCCAGGCGCCCCCGACCGACCTCACTGAGGTCGGCCAAGAGCACCCATGGGATGACGATTAGCAGTCGTATTGCACTGTCTGCCGTCCACAAGGCAAGGCAAGGCAAGGCAAGGGGATGCTGCTGTGTAGCACTGCAGTACCGTGTCTGCCAGCAGCTGTCGTTCATTGGAATCTTGCATCTTTTCTCAGGATCCTTGCATATCACCTATGGCATATGTCTTGTCCACATTCAACTCTAGACCATATTCTCTGCCATACTTACCTTCTTTCAAACATGTATTGTTGTATTAGTCCTACAGCATTAAATTTCTGTTTATAGAATGTCAGTTTATTTGTATTTTCTTCTAGTTATGCTCTTCTATCTATATTAAACTTCTTGAAGATAGTCACTGACAATTTTCATACCATGTGATGGTTTCTGCCCTCATGTCACAGGGTTCACTCATTGTTTGGCACCTCCTGGTAACTCATCTGGGGATTAGCTCCACTCAGGTCTGATGCCCTCCTTCCTTGCACCATGCCACCCCCCACCCCCCACCCCCCACGCAGGGTGCTCTCTTTTTGACTTGGCCCTCTGGCCAGGTCACTAGAGTCCCTCCCCTTTTGGGGTACAAAAGTCCCACAGGGTCAGCTGACCACATACCGTTTCAAACATTCTTCTGCTCCAGAAGCCACCAGGTCTTGTGCCACTTTCCCAGTAGCTGGTAGGAAAACCTGAGTTCAACTGTGACTTCAGGTTCCAGCCCAGGGACCATATGTCTAGCAACTATGGTCTACTTGCTCCCAGACCCTTTTGCCATTTTCCTGGACTCTTTCCTATTTCCCTTCTCTATTTTCTGGCCTCCTCCTCTGGGTTTACCAGCCTAAACTCCCTCCTCCCAGGAACTTACTGTATACTGCTCCTTCCTTTGGCTTCTTGCCAGACTCTGTAGTCCCAAACATATCTCCCTTCTCCCAAGGAGTGACTGCAGACTACTTCCCCTGCAGCTCTCTGCTGGGGAGTGGACACCCCATCACACCTCCGATACACAAACATGATGCCCATTGAAGACAGTGGGAGTTGCGCGCGCGCACACACACACACCCCTACCTAAAATTCGGTCAAGTAAAACTAACTGTTACCTGTCTAATCTTTACAGGTGACCTTTGTTAACACAACATTCTCTCCAGTGGTTTCATCTAGGAATAGGAATTTGAAATTACATAAAAGAACTGTGACATTAAAGACAACATCAACCATGTCAGTCTTGCATTTTATATATTTGATTTTCAACATTTCTGCCCAATTCCAAAAAACTCTTCTAAACCCAAGGTTGTTACTTTGTCAAAAGGCTAACTGCTTTTTTGAATGCTGGCTGGCCTGCCAGCAACAGAAACAGGGTGTTGGGATTTGGGGCAGATTTTTTTTCTGGTGCAGTCACAAGAATTGTGTGCATGTAAGACAAACATGCACATTTGTGTTACCTCTGCACTGCCTGATGGATAGTTATTTGCAGGCAGGTAAATCAGTGCAGAGGAGATGGCACCACATATAAACACACATCAATGACAAAAACTTTGGGGTTAATTTTTAGGTCTCTGGGCTTATCCCTGTATGCTATTCTACTCTGGCTAGTTTAACACAGGTATGTTGCTAGCACATATGCTTTCCCACAATTATTTTAAAAACTTGTTCATTCATCGCATTCACAGAATGGGGGACTTTTCAGTATTTGAAGTTTCACTGTTATTTACAGTAGTGTTTACTTTTTAGTTATAGCTTGCAATTAAAATCTAGAATTGCTGCAGGTAAAGAGCTGTTAGCTAAAGGTTTTTGTCCCTACATATTGGGATGAGTACCTTTCCTCTTTGTACAGTACCGCATCATTGATAAAATATAGCATCAGTCAGTAGTCTGCCCATAGCTATTAGTGAAGCATTTAGCCTTGATGGCATTATCCTTTTTCTACAGTTAAGCAGCTTTATTCCTCTGAAGATCACTAGATAGCAATGCACTCACAAAGAAAGTCAAAAGGTGCCCTAGATAAAAAGATTTGGGTTATGATTCACTAATCAATGTTCACAATAGACATTGGAGTATTTAGGACACTTTGTTAATGCCAAATTCTTGATTTATATCATCCCAACTTTAATGTACATGATTTTCAAGGTAATACAGAGAGAGAGAAAAAAAATTCTACTTTGATATTGAAATGCAGACTCCATAAAAATGATCTGACACAAAAAAATTGCATTAAAATTAACATGACATCAACAAAAGCTAGGAAATTCAAAGATGTGAATGAATTGCTGCTATGGGTCCTTCTTCAGAAAGCCTAAGAACAATGGATGACCCAACAATAAATACCGTCAGATATGGAAATCCACTGGGACCTGATATGAGCTCCATGAGACTCAGCAAAGCAAGTTAAAGAGTAGTTTTAATCCAGACTCCATAGACCCAAATTTTCAGAGGATTTAACTCAGCCTTGAGACTTGTCCATTCACAAAAACACCCATATTTGAACTCAAAGGGCATTTGCAAACACAGGTTAAGTAGATAGGTACTCACTGTCCCATTTGCATGTATTTGTGCACATGCAAAAAACATTTCCTGTGCAAACTCATGGAAAGAAATTAAGCTGACTGTTTAAACTGGGCCCTTAACTATTTCAGACAGACACTATGGATTATTGTTAATCTGACTGTGTGTGTATGGGCGCCATTTATTAAAATCCAGTTTAAAACACATGAGATATAAAGTCTATATTGGAGCTAGGTGAACACTATAAGGAATTATTTGTGAAATTCATAGGCAAAAAGTTGTCCTTTGATAACCCTTGAAGACAATGGACTCCAATGTGTCAATAAAGCCGTGAGGGTATGGGAAATCTATACATTTTCTTTTTCATTTAAATAATTTTTTTTCTCCTAGCCCATAACCAAGAAATAAGGCATCACCATTTTGATAATTTCTTGTCCACTCTAAAGGCATAAACATTTTCTCTTCGAAAGCATTTTTTTGCACATATATAAATCATCTCCAGAGATCCTAGGAATCCATTTGCCACGGAAAAACATGGAATTTGCATATTTACCAGAGAATTTTTAATTTTTACATTTTGTGAAAACATAAAAAAAAAATATTAACTAATAATCAAATTTTACTGACAGTACCAGTGTCATTTATTCAGTGAGCACAACCCCCCCATCTTGTGGTTGATTTGTGAATGTGCTTTAAATTTACATAGCTAAACAAATTCCAATAAACTGCTTCCGGCGTAGAGGTTACTTAACAGCATATAGAGGTTCGTGTTTTAATGCATCTCAAATTTCACTTCAGCCTCCAGACATGAGTAATTAAAGTTATGAAAAAAATGTTGAAAACATTAAAAATCGCCCATAAAGACCACATCACTGAGTCTGGTAAGGAAAAATTTCACATTGATGGTAACGTTTTGTTCTGTACGCAGCAGGACTGTAGATTAAGTTCAAAGGCAGACAATTGTGGGACACATGGAAAGCGCTAAACATAAACCAAATGAAAAGAAATGAAAACAAGAGGCTGAGACAGCAGGTCCATCGACAACAGTAAAAAACAAAATGCACTCTGGATCATTACAGCATTTTGGTGCATTTAATTTTTTTTCTGAAAATACAGAATACAGACATAGAAATATCTGGTATATGTAAAATATAAGAACTGCAATTCTATTAATTTTATTTTAATATAATGATTGCTGGCACTGGTAGGCTTCGAACTCGCTTAAAAAGTGTAATTACATCAATAAAACATTGTGTTCAAGTGACACCTATATATATTGTGGCTAGGGAAACTAAAGTTCAGCATTCCATTTTAATTGCAGAAAAACACGTTTTTTAATGTTTTTTAATCTGAGAATTTGGAGGTTTTTTATCACAGGACATTAGGATCCCTGATCATCTCTAGGAGGGATGATTTAGCACAGTGTTTCCCAAACTTGGGACGCCGCTTTTGTAGGGAAAGCCCCTGGTGGGCCGGGCCAGTTTGTTTACCTGCCCCATCTGCAGGTCCGGCTGATCGCGGCTCCCACTGGCCGCGGTTCGCTGCTCCAGGCCAATGGGAGCTGCTGGAAGCGGCGGCCAGCACATCCCTCTGCCTGCGCCGCTTCCAGCAGCTCCCATTGGCCTGGAGCAGCAAACCGTGGCCAGTAGGAGATGTGATCGGCCGGACCTGCGGACACAGCAGGTAAACAAAGCCCGCCAGGGGCTTTCCCTACACATGCGGCAACCCAAGTTTGGGAAACACCAATTTAGCAGTATCCAGAAGGAAAGTGAACTGCATCCAAGACCGGGAAATCACCTTAGCATTCCCCTCAGTTTGCTAGAAGAATTTTAACACGGGGATACCAGGTGTCTGCAAGACCCTTCTAGATCAGTGAGTGCAGAATATTGATACACTATTTCACAATAACTTCTTTGGAGTTGTCACAAAAATTGTCATGTTAATCCATTATGATGTAAATGTGGATCTGAATATTAAGGAATCTCAAATAAAATGTTCTTGTTCATGTATGTCAGCCCATTTTCCCATTGTAATAACAGTTTGGTTTTTTTTAAATATCACATTCCAAACAGATGCCAGTGCATATTATGGACCAAAAGTCTGCAATTTTAACTTGAGAACGTGTTTTTCAGCATAACCAACCAGAACTAATGAGCTTCTTCATTTCTTCTTCATACCACATCTAGAAAAAGCAGCTACTTGTAGGTCTCTTCTCTTTGTGTGGCAACACGATAGTACAGAGTTGTTAGTCATGGCCTCTGGAGAGGATATAAAGGAAAAGGCTTAACAGTGTCCAGGGTCCTGCCAGAAAACTCTGTTTCTGTGATTCTGTGGTCAGAGATTCAGCATTCTATCACCTGGATATGGTAAGAAGTCCCTGTCAAGGGTCTAATGGAGTAGTTTCTTTTGCAGTGATTTCAAAAATGGGTAATAAAATGGTGCATCTCTAGAAATAGTCAAACAGGGACACCATACTCACTGATGCCTCTCTTCAAAACTTCCTGGGGGACCTTATTGACCAGAGAATTGTCTGATCTTGCTAGTGAGGCAGATTTAACGTTAATTGCTAAAGAAGAATTAGCCATCAAAATTCTTGGTCTTGTGCTTTCTACTGTACAAATTCCAATTCTTCATATTCATCCTTTTCTTCCCCACTTGTCCCACAAAGAAATGCCAAAAGGTCCAAGAAATAAAGAGATATTAAAAAATTCAAGACATATCATGTCCAGCTCAAACAGAAGTTCCTCTAAAGTTCAGAATCTGCCATTTCTAGGCATGGTAAATTGTTGCCTATGGAATTCTTGACAATACAGTTAAAAAGACAGTCAACTCCCATGAAATTCCAGAGGAACAAAACTAAGGACACAGTCCAAAGCACAGGGAAAATACCTGCCCAGAAACAACCAACAGCATCTCTTTTCATTCCTTCTTTGAGGACACTGATGCTGTCCCAAAGAAATGAATATGTCAAATCTAGACAACAATTAAATACAAAACACTACATGACTAGGAAGTAGACACACATCAGTATATAGTAGTATGTTTTGTTTTAAAGTTTTTCAGCTTAGCACTTTTAAAATACTTAATACTAATAAGCCTAATGGAAGAAGTGTTTTTCATGGAGGGATTTAAGGAAGAGAGAGTGGGGGCATGCAATACCAGGTGGGTGGGCATTCCCGGTGTAAGAGTATGTCTTTAAAAGTCCAAGCTAACTCAGCAGTACTCAGGTGTTGCCCCAATCCCCTCCTATCTGCACACCAAAACCTCTCACCTGATTTAAATGGTGCTTTCAACCCAAGCTACCTATGTCTTAGAGCCTAATAAAATAATAATTGGAGATATACCAATCTCCTAGAACTGGAAGGGACCTTGAAAGGTCATTGAGTCCAGCCCCCTACCTTCACCAGCAGGACCAATTTTTGCCCCAGATCCCTAAGTGGCCTCCTCAAGGATTGAGCTCAAAACCCTGGGTTTAGCAGGCCAATACTCAAACCACTGAGCTATCCCTTCCCACCTGGGTTCTACTTTCACTCAGTTACTCACCCACTTTTCAGAGAGAACTCAAGTGCTGATAGTCCTCCAGTGCCTTCCCACAATTCCCCCATATGCCCAGAAGAACAGACAAGTTCTCCAACACCTGAATTAGAAAGAATCTTAGGGTATGTTCTACCCTGAAAAAAACACCCACAGAAGCTAGTCTCAGAGTCCTGGTCAACTGACTCAGGTCAAAGGACTTATTCTATGGAGCTAAAAACAGCAGTGTAGATGGTCAGGCTCAGGATAAAATACAATATGGTTTTATAAAAGGTAGATCGTGCCAGACCAAACTGATCTCTTTCTTTGAGGAGATAACTGATTATTTAGACAAAGGAAATGCAGTAGATGTAACCTACCCAG
Source organism: Mauremys reevesii (assembly GCF_016161935.1). Lineage (NCBI taxonomy): Eukaryota > Metazoa > Chordata > Testudines > Geoemydidae > Mauremys > Mauremys reevesii. Next base: position 108,912,933 of record NC_052627.1, on the reverse strand, counting down.
ATTTCAGTAAGGCATCTGATACAATTCCATATGAGAAATTATTAGTTAAATTGGAGAAGATGGGGATTAATATGAAAATTGAAAGGTGGATAAGGAATTGGTTAAAAAGGAGACTGCAACAGGTCATACTAAAAGGTTAACTGTCAGGCTGGAGATTCGTTACTAGTGGATTCCTCAGGGAGTGGTTTTGGGACCAATCTTATTTAACATTTTTATTACTGACCTTTGTAAAATTAAACTGGGAGTGTACTAATAAAATTAGCGAGTGACACAAAGTCAGGAGGTATTGCAATATGGAGGAGGACTGGAATATTGTATCATACAAGAAGATCTGGATGACCTTGACAACTTCAGTAATAGAAACAGGATGAAATTTAACAGTGCAAAGTGCAACATCATGCACTTAGGGACTAACAACAAGAATTTTTGCTATAAACTGGGGACTTATCAGTTGAAAGCGACAGCGGAGGAGAAAGACCTAGGTGTATCACAGGACAGCTATGAGCCACCAATGTGATACAGGCATGAAAAAGGCTAATGCGATCTTAGGATACATCAGGCAAGGTATTTAGAGATAGGGAAGTATTAGTACCATTATATAAGGCACTGGTGAGACCTCATCTGTAATACTGTGTGCAATTCTGGTCTTTCATGTTTCAGAAAAATGAATTCAATTTGGAACAGGTGCAGAGAGGGGCTACTAGTATGATTAGAGGAATGGAAAACCTGTCTTATGAAAGAAGACTCAAAGAGTCAAATGACGGCTGAAGGGAGATATGATTGCTCTCTATAAATACATCAGCGGGATAAATACCAGGGAGGAAGAGGAGTTATTTAAGTTAAGCATCAATGCTGACACAAGAACAAATAGATATAAACTGTCCATCAACAAATGTAGGGTTGAAATTAGATGGTTTCTAACAATCAGAGGAATGAAGCCTTCCAAGGGGAGTGGTGGAGGCAAAAAAACTAACTGGCTTCAAGACTGAGCTTGATAAGTTTATGGAGGGGAGAGTATGATGAGACTGCCTACAATGACATTTAGGTGACCAGCAACTGCTAGTAGCAAATATTCCCCATAGCCAGTGATGGGACACTAGAGGGGGAGGGCTCTGAGTTCTGAATTCTACAGAGCATTCTTTCATGGTGTTCTCGCTGTTGAGTCTTACTGAAATGCTCAGGGTCCAACTTACTGCCATATTTGGGGTCAGAAAGGAATTTTCTCCCAGGTCAGACTGGCAGAGACCCTGAGGTTGTTGGGGGATTTTTTGGTTTTTTTTTTTTTTTGTCTTCTTCTCCAGCATGGTTTAAATTACTGTAAATGGTGGCTTCTCTGTAACTTGAAGTCTTTAAATCATGATTTGAGAACTTCAGTAACTCAGTTAGAGTTTAGGAGTCTATTACAGGAGCAGGTGGGTGAGGTTCTTTGGCTTTCAATATGCAGTCGGTCAGACTAGATGATCATGATGGTCCTGTCTGGCCTTACAGTCTATGAGTGAGGCTGTTCACACCCAGGCCAGGCTAACCAAGGTGCTCAGGCCTGAGGGCCTATCACCCAGGCTAACTCTGCAGTGAAGACACACCCTAAGGGATAAGATGAAGAGACAAGTTTGGGAGATGGGGGAGAATACCCATGGAATGATGAAGCAAGAGGCAATGGCAGAAGACAGACATGCATTTGAAGGTGATCTATAAGGTGATGTTTGCAGAGCCATCTGACACATATTTCTTCACAGCTGCTCTGTCAAGGGGCTACCTCCTGCAAGACATGAACGTTTCCAGAGACAAGACTTTGAGATCCATCATTAACCAGGTCATCCTAACCACTTCATTTATCACTGACACATCCCCAAGTCCATTCCATCTGCATTGAGGTCTATGGCCGCCAGTGCTGTCATTCCATAAGGCACTTGTATCTCTATTCCCGGGAGATGAATGACAAATGGAAACACATTTGGTAGGGATGCTGTGACTTATCGTTAAGTCAATACTCGGCTAGTGCAAAGTTTCTGTGCAGTGATCTCTAGCCATCTACTTTTATGGAGGTAGGGGTAGGTTTAATGTTTTTCCTATATAAATAATAGAGGACCAGATTTTCAGTTAGCATAATTTGGTGGCACTCCATTGACTTCAGTGCCAATTTACACCAGCAGAAAATTTGACCTCTTATGTCTCTTTAGGGATAGGTCTACTGTTTTCAGTCATTAGGCTGTGCTGTGGAACTGAATTTTAGTGCTGTTAGGACGCAAGATTAGGAATGCAGTATGGAGGGGAGGGTTAACCTGGTTTTGTTTATATATCTAAAAAGTGTTGGTGGTGAGACTTCATGTGTCTTTATATATGTTTGTGTCCACATCTCAAAGGAAATATGCATGGACATTTGAGCCATTCTGGTCCAGGTGTACATTTGTTGATATTAGAATATAACAGTTTTCCACTGGCTTGTTGTTCTAATATAGGAAACTAGATAAGTTCTAGGCAAAATTTTAGTTATCCTGGTGAACTGCACTAAGGTTTATTAAGTAAACCATCTTAATTAGATGATAGCATTGTCCAATCTTAAACTTGGCCCTCCAAACACCATTCTAAAAAGAGTTTGTCTTCTGTCCCAGAAATTTTTCTTTCACTGTACTTTTGGTCAAACATTTTATGTACAAAAAATGGTCTTTAAGCCCATCATTCTGGCCAAGGAAGATCAACATTGTAATGTGATGACAAATGACTCCTGAAAACATTTCCTTCCTTTACGCCAAAAGCCAATTCTCATTTTCACTAATCCCTGGCGAGTCTATCCTTCTCTCTATTTTCCTGAATCTAAGGTACTGTCTACACTTTGAGCTGGGAATGCAATTCCCAGCTTGAGGGGACATAGCACGCCAAGAATACAGGGTAGCCACTTGGCGTGCTATGGTGGCAGAAGCAGCAGGAGGTGCTAGCCACCCTGAGAACATGCCTGGAGTCTCGGATGAGTATGTACCTTCCTGCCTCTTGGGCCATGATGGCTACACTCTAGTTTTAGTGCACTAGCTCGATCAGTCCCAGCTTAGGTGTCTTCTTGAGCTGAGAACTAGACTCCCGGCTCCAAGTGTCAACCTACCTTTAAAACATAAGAAAAAGGAACTTTGGAACAAACCTGCTGTTGAAAAGAACATTGAAAATACACATCAAATGGACCAAAGAGCGGCAGATCTACATCCCTTTTCCCTTCACTTCACCCAAACAGCAGTGCTGACCGGAGCCACTAGGGTCCCTTTAGGACCAGGCGCTCTGGTCGAAAACCAGACGCCTGGCAACCCTATTTCCAAAAATCAGGAAACATTCTACAAGGGCCTTTTTGTGGGCTGGAAGGGGCTTAACCTCAGCTGAAGAAATCTATAGAACTGCTGCCTGGTAATCGATTCCCCTCTCCACCAGTCATTATTTACTATCTTTCTCTAATACATTTGTAATTCACTGGGTTAATGTGTGAGACCCTGCCCACCTCTAGTGACTGGTCCCAGCGAGGATAAGAGTCTGTTAGTCACAGACAGCTAACAGTTATTCCTTCCGCTTGTCCTTTTGATGCTGCAAATCCCAGTTGCAAAACACGCTGATGATTAAGATGTCTGCACATATGCAGTCGTGTTTTATTATACATGCTCAGGGAGAGGTCCGCAGTAGGCTCCTACAGCTGTGAATTGATATAGGGTCTTCTTTCTCCCAGATTAAAGGGTCTCCACAAGTTCTTGATTAATACAACATTTAGCGACACTCTGTACCATCCTTTTCCAGAAAAAATGTATTCTGTGTTCAAGCAGAACATTTCAGGCTGTAGCAAACTTAAGGTTTCCATCCATCAGAGGAATGAAGCTCTGGAACAGTCTTCTAATAGGAGTAGTGGTGGCAAAGAACCTAATTAGTTTTAAGGTGGAGTTTGATCAATTTACTAATGGGATTATATGACAGGGTGTCCTGAGATAGCAGGGGACTGGACTTGATCACCCAGGAGGGCTCTTCCAGTCCCAGGTTCCTAAGTGACATTGCCTGCAAAAAGCAAAGTTTAGCCCCAAACATATTAATCATGTCTTTTTGGGGTGTTCTAGAAAGTTCCATGCTGTGGAGCAGAGTTATATAGTTGAATTAACGGATATAAGCAACACTGACTGCACTGCAGTTAAGATCTTTCCTTGAACTAAGAAAAAGTCCAGTAACAGTGTTTCCTTTTGCAAATGTTTGCCCAGATGAAAAATATTATGGGATTGTTGAAGGTGACTGGAAAAGTTTCCTTTTGCAAAGTGAGTGGTAGAGTTATTCTGAAATGGAGTATTGTGCAAAGAACAATGGAGGGGATTCTCAGACACCACTGATTCATTTAAGAATGGATACTGAAAATAGGGTTTCTTCTTAGAGGTACAGTGTGTGGACAGCTGGTAAATACAACAGTGAGCTACAAGACGCCATAAGGGAAAGTGAGAATTTACAATCTTTGGGAATTATCTGGTGATGGCTCATGAGCTGAGAGGTAATGGACATTGATGTCCAAAAGACAGAGCCCTCCATTTTCCTGTGACTTCCTTAAAATTATATGACTGTCTCCCGCAGAATTGCTAGCCCAAACTAGGTTACTAAACAGTAGTTTGTATTGTGGAAGATCTGAGCAGGATTTTGTAATGGAATCACAGCAGGCAAGAAGGAATATTCATTTTCAATATTAAAATGCAGCCCATAAATAAAAGTCCCAGTTATTTTAGTCCCTACAGGTTTTGTTAATGAGAGAATTGGTGTTGATGAAGACTATTTTTTAAAGATCAGGGATGAATTTTATGCCACAAAGGATCAATTGCTTGGAAATTTCAAATGGAGTTGTAAGAAAATTCACATATTTGAAATATGAGAGTACCATTAGGATTAGATTTTTGGACATTTATTTTGTAGCCTGAGAAGCTTCCAAGGGTATTCCATGCATCAAGGTGGTTTGTGTGTGAAGGGTACAATAAAAAGACATCAGTGTTCATTGTAATCTTGTAGAGGAATTTATTTCATTCTTATTTTCCTAATGCTCCACTACTGGAGCTACAAATGTGTACAATTATTGAACTAACAGAATCCATGTTTTAAGATAAATAAGAGACCTTGATTCGTCATTGATTCAGTGTGGCTGGAATTTCATCCATGGCATTTGCTAGTTGCACAAATGCACCACAAAACCCGGTGAAGCCATTTTCTCTCACTGAACCAGTGTGTTGTTGTTTATTATAGCTAACAAGTAAAACACTTTTCAGTAAACACAACTGTGAGATAGCTGCTGAACCCAGCAGTTGAGGCCCTGCTTACAAGCAATACCAGTCTGTAATAGTAACCATCAGCTTGATTATTTTCCTCTCCCTTTTTAGACAGAGTGCATAGCCTCCTAAATAAGAGCAAGCCGGGGGTTGTTTTTTTAAAGCTGATGTTTAGCTTGCACAAATCCACGACATGCACACTTGACATCATATGGAGGCTGTAAGCTTGCCAATTCACCAGCCACAAACCACACATGCTGCCAGTCTCAGCCCGAACACACACTAAAAGGCTTTGAATTTCATTTAATCCTCTCCTTTTCCCTCACAGCCAAGTACCAGAGGCTAGCTGCTGTCTGAAAAATGTTGAAAAATATTAACTACGAGTGTCTAATTTCTGATGCAAACTGAGAATAAATCTAAGAGTGAATCTTGAAAAAAATGTAATCTATGAACATAGCTAACAATGTAGCCTTCAATGTCCCATTTGATTAATTGCATGGATGAAGCTGGGTGGATGAGTTACTTCATCCTATTTCTTGTCGAAGACCAAGCAACATTTTGCTAAATAATTTGTGTGTCATACATTTCTCTATCTGGTTAAACTTGTGAGTTAGTGAAACTACACCCCCCTTACATGGTATGCTTTGCTATCCAATATTCTCTGATAGTGAGGCTGGCTGTTGTTAACCAAGCTTTCTATATTTGTGATGTGTGTGAAGCTGTTTGTGGAAAATTCATGTACCTATAAAACCTGGTACATGTAATTTTGCACAGCTGTCAGACTAAGGACAACATTTTAAGAGTAATTTACGACTTCAGGTGCATCAACTTTTGGTGCCCAATTTGAGACATTTTAATGGGCCTGCTTTTCAGAAAGGCTGAATATACCCTTTTTGAAAATTGAGCCCCAGATAGGTGAGGGGTGGGTTTCTTTGTTGTTTTTTTTCTGAACAGACATAGAGCCCAATGCTGCATCTACTCTACTTCAGTTTCCCAGGGGCTTCAATGCAAGTTCCACAGACAGAGCCAAATCCTGGTCCCATTGATGTGAGTGGCAAAATTTTCAGTGGAACCAGGATTTGCTCCGCAGAGGCGCTACAAACATCAGGCTCTCACTGAAATTCAGGCCACTAGCAGGGATGCTGGAACAATTTGTATAGTGGGGGTGCTGACAGACATTGAACTAAACTGTAAACCCTGTATAGAATGGAAACCACTTCAAGCCAGGGGGTGCAGCAGCATGCCCAGCACCCCTAATTCCAGCACATATTGCCACTAGGTTTGTGGTAAAAAGCAAGTTAAAATGATAGAAAAGCCACTGAATTGCCAGATATGTACCTCTGGCTTCAGTTTGTCAGTAAAGAAATGGAGAATATTGAACTGAGCTTTCTCAATTTATATTTTTCTGTTGCCTCTCATAATCTTGCTCTGGGTTCGCAAGCTAATAGAAGTTATTTTATTAAGGAAAGAGTGCACACCCGGTGGGTTTATCCAAGTTCTCACAGACCTAGTATTTTCATACACTTCCTGATAATTACGCTGAATATATAGGGGTGGGGTGTGTGCATGTTTATACACACACACGCTTAATTGTATTTGTAATAGGCCACCCTCAATGTTTCAGTAAGTTTAGTGAAGGCATTTTTTTCTCCAAATATAAAAACTGTTTTTAAAAGGCATCTACCTTCTACCTATCTCAGACATGGAATTGGTACTAGTTATCAGATCTCCCTCTACCATCCTTTAAAAAACAAAACAAACAAACAAAAACCACATTCTTAGATGCTGCTTTAGGCAAAGGTGGGGGAACTCTGAGTTATAATAATCATAGCCACCAAATTTTTCCACCACTAGAAGGGCATCGATGTAGAAAACATCTCTTCATCCCTGCCACACAGATATTCAAGAATGTGTGTTAATATTCATATTCTAATTTATTATTAGGAATAGAGCCACAGCTCCTTAGTTGTAATGGACCTAGCCAATCAGCACTACAGTGAACTGCTCCAGTTCTTTATTGAAATTCATTCTATCTTATTTGTATTGCAGGAGGATGTAGCATAATGAAATGGAGCAGAGATCATTTGAGTAGTTTTAAACCTCTACGCTCCCTTACCTCCTTGACCAACGTATAACCCTCTGTCACTTCTGCCCCAGAGGGAAATGGTTCTTTGCAACTTATTGCAGCTTCTGTAACATTTAGTGTATAATGTGGCAACAGATAAGATACAGCTACTGTACCTGCACTCAGAAAAGTATCACCATAATATTGCTACTATTTTAGCATGTGTACCACACCAGAGATGATTTATGCTTTGCTTAAGGTAGCCCAATTTATGTTCAAAATGACTTTTAAAATAGCCCCTTTGCTCAAGACTAAAATATTTAGACCTATTCTATTCATTTGCCTATAAATACAGATGTCTATTAAAAAGCAAAACCGAACACACATCTGCTTGATACTGAGAGTTGTGTTTGATAAGACAATAGGGTTTTTAAAATGTTTATACTGGGCACACAGTGGTTAATGAGATCAGTTGAATGCAGAGGTTAAAAAGCAATGTGTCTTCTCTGTCTCCTAGGAGGATCTCCAGCATTCATCTCTACCTCAGTACTTATGCATGTTGCAAGAGTTTACTGCATTTCCTCCCAACACCCTAGTGAGATAAAACACATAGACCACAACACTAGATACTGTCAAAAAGAAAATCCTTTTCATATGGAGCTGAAGGCAGGGGTGCTGGAACAATTTGTATGATGTGGGTGCTGAGAGCCATTGAACCAAACTGTAAACTCTGTATATGATGGAAACCACTTCAAGCCAGGGGGTAGCACCCTTAGTTCCAGCATCTATGGTCGAAGGTATGTTAAACTTTCTGCTACTATAAGAACAGAGACTTGAAAGGAATCCCTTTAACTGGCACGAGACTACTTTAAAATCACAGAAAATCATGGTGCATTTAACAACAGACATCAGATTACAATATAGTTGGACAAATGCTGTCCTTTTCTATATTTGTGCAACCATAGCAAAGCCTCTAGCATGGCCTGGGTGTAATGGAAAGCAAAAATATGGCCAGTATGTATTAGAACAACAGGTGTTAATGGCATCAGATCATTGTAATTTTCTTGGAAGATTACAATTATTTGATGCTATTAACAAATAATTTGTCGTATTTTCTAATCAAAGTCAAATTTATGATGGACAAACATGTAAAATATAAATTAAATCCTTTTGATTCGTGAGATTAAAACCAAAGTGAAATACTTAGAATCTGATTTAAACCAGCATATAAAATCCTACCTTCTAGTTCTATATTGTCTATGATCCTATTATTATTCATTATTTGTATTACTTCTTTGTGCCTCAGAACCCCAGACATGGATCAGGGCCCCATCATGCTAGGCACTGTACAGGGCTAAGAGTGTGTCTACACAATAAATGCTGTGCACGGGCTCGTTTGTGCACAGGCTTGAATCCAGCTAGTGCAGGTAACTACAGTATTGAAGACACCACAGCATGGGCTTCAGTGAGGGTTAGCAAGCAGAGTATGTATCCAAGATCTGTGCCAGGTGCCAGGCTTGTACTATCATTGAGGATAGGTCCATCAATGGCTATTAGCCAAGATGGGCAGGGACAGTGTCCCTAACCTCTGTTTACCAGAAGCTGAGAATGGGTGTCAGGGGATGGATCACTTGATGATTACCTGTTCTGTTCATTCCCTTTGGGGCACCTAGCATTGGCCATGTTGGAAGACAGGATACTAGGCTAGATAGACCGTTGGTCTGACCCAATCTGGCCGTTCTTATGTTCTTATCAGTTCTGAAGCCCACACTGCACTGTCTTCACTGCTGTTGTTACCTGTGCTAGCTGAAGTCAACCTAGCTTGGGTAGTATAGCCCATGCACAGCATTTGCTTTGAAAACATACCTAAGTATAAGACAAGAGACAACAGATGGATACAGGGACAGATAGAGGGACAAGAAAACCATGAGACAATATTTCTCAGCATGATATGCTGCGGTTTCAGCCACTTATTTGCAAATTTAATAAGTAGGTGATGGAGGATGGCATCTTATACTGTAAGATCCCGATTCATCACAGACATAAAGCTCTGTCTGAGTATCTCAGCATGGTACATCATTGATCACCTACCCAATTTAAGTTCCAGAAAGAATTTTTCAGAAAAAAAAATTACAATGAGAAAATTCAGGTTAAGAATAACAGGCAATGAATTATCCACAACCGAAGACCGTGATCAATTTTCTACCCCAATTTTGGTGTAAAGGGGTTTTGTGTCTATTGCCTATTGTCTATTGCTTAGCACATTTTAGTCAGTTTCATTTAACTCTGCTAGTTTGTAGCCATTTTCCACAGCCAACAAATATTCTCCTCATTTTTAGGGGGTTTGGGGGGTTAGCCTAAATCTTAATTACAAAATTAGTTGGTCCTGCTCTGCAGCTACACAAAGTTTCAGTATTTAATCTGAGTGATGAGGTGATACCAGGAGTATGAATATAAGAACAAAGGGTCAAGTTTAGTGAAATGGCATGTATGCTGTGACACTTATAAAGTACATTAAATACTTTGACAAATTCATTCTAGGGACCTTTAGCACAGTTAAAACCAAATCATCACCATTTAATTTAGCTACTCCGGCATAATACACTAAACCAGGAAACGTATTTAAACCAATAGATAACTGTATCCCATGGTATTTGTCAATATCCAAAATAAGCTCTAAGTTTTAGCTGTTCTTTTCAAAAAAATACGTATGTTACTTAATAAGCCACAAGGTGTCATGGTGGCTCAACTGGTAGGACTCTTGTCAGTCTAGACACGCAGGTTGTGGCTTCAGGTTACATACCAATGCTAACACAGCTCAGTACTAGGATGTCTGTGCTGTGCTGCATATTTAGAAATGCATATTCTGCAGTCCTTTGGATGAAAGTCAGCCAGTCAAAGTCCAGCTTGGTTGTTTCAGGCTGGCTGTTTTTCTGGGTGTTAAATATCTTAGCTGTCTCACAAGAAATACGCTTAGTATGCTGGCTTCTTGACCAATCATTTTACTTTACGTTATTAACCCTGTCAGTGTGCTAAGAGGTACTGAAAAGAGCTGAGCTAGTCATAGCAAAAAACAGACTTGATTAATTGAACCTCTTTCTGCTCACAGCAATTCTGTGACCAGATAACTTCCTGGAATGTATTAATTATTCACATTTTAGACTAATTTTTGCTAGTTTTTTTTCTTTTTAACTCACTGGATTTATCACCAGTTTGCTGTAAGTACACAATATTCTATATTCAAAATTCAACTTGTGATTGGTCATACAAGTCACATGTACTGTTTCTGTTCCCTGGCTGGATGACCATAACCCTTATAATTATGATGAAGGCTTAAAAAGCCACTGGAGCTTTGAAATGCTTCAATTTTTTTCTTGTTATAGCCATATGAAGTAATTGCATGTCAAGCAGTGTCCCAGCCCAAATAAAATACATAGGTACATGGCATTCACTAGTCTCTAATTTTCCACCATCGCCAGTCATTGACACTAAATAGCTTCATATGTATGCATAGGCCTAGTTATGGAGGTGGCAGGAAGATCCATGCCTGGCTTGTTTAATTGCTCTGTGCCAGGGCTCTGGCAAGGTTTTTTTGGAAATAATCCCCTTGATGGGTCAAGTAGCATCCTATCTCATATCAAATAGGCAACTTCCTGGCTGAATACTTGAGAAGGATAGATTAAAATTCACTTTCTCCAAGTATTCATAAAAGTGAAACTCAACTGTTCAATGTTAACAGAAAGCAAACTCATAAAGGGCATGGATTCATTTTTGAATTCAAGTGAATACTCATGGACATTTTTACCGCAGTATTTGTTACACTCTAATACTTAGCTGTTATCTACTGAATTGGTTCTGCCTGCAACTCATGCCAGCACATTCTTCATAATGCGTCTACCCTTTGTAATAATAATCATGGATGTGCATAAGGCATGGCAATCAAAGGGTTATTACCATAGCTTGTTGGCACACTGTTCATGATTACATGCAGGATTCCATTTAGTGCATAATGCCAACTATCCCACAAAGCATTACCTACGTGGTAATTATTGCTATGTAAAACAGATAGATGCACTATATAATAATTGCAGTGCATCATATCTGAACTCCTAATTGCTAAAAATGATACTTCAAATCACGTCAACAACATTATTAGCTAATTACTCTAAGGGTTAACTGATACTCTTGTGATGCAGACTAGGGACAGGTGACAGGGCTATTTATTACCTTCATTCAGTGAAGTAAGCAGGTAGGGTGACAAATGCAGGTATAAGGCTGCATATCTCTGCGTGAGCCTTTTTGGTTTGGTGGTGAGGAATAGCGGCTGAGGAAGGATGGATGATTAAAAGTATTTTCTTTATGAAGAGGGAAGTGGGTCTTTGACAATTCTGAACCATCTGACAAGCAGAATTCACATATGAACACATCCATTACAAAAGTAAATTACTTTATACCAATGCTTTTACTTACTAGTGATCTCAGTCACAATATTATTGTGATGCTAGCTGGAATATTATAAAACCACTTCTGATATTGAAGCCTTATATAAGTATTATGGAAGGCTGAGTGACACTGGTCTAAAATGCACATGCCATTCAGATTACTTGGAACTGGACAAGAAAGGTGCAGTGGGCCAGATTTTCTATTGCCTTACAATCCTGTGTAGTATTTTACACTTGCACAAACTGAGGCTATGTCTACACTACAGCCGGGATCAACGCTCTGAGATTTACCAACTGGCAGTCGATTTAGCGGGTCTAGTGAAGACCCGACAAATCGACAGCAGATTGCTCTCCAGTCGACCCCTGGACTCTACCCCCAATGCGAAAAGTAAGGTAAGTCAACGGGAGACAGTAACTCGACCTAAGATACGTTGACTGCAGCTACATTATTCAAGTAGCTGGAGCTGCGTAGCGTAGGTCCACTTACTGCGGTAGTGTAGACATAGCCTGAGTGTAGAATGCTACCATTCCGATTAGGTAGCATTTCACACTCACTTTGCTCGCTGTAAAACAGCATATATGTTGCAAGGCAATGGAAAAATCAAGCCCACATATCTGTTCTGACCAGTCTCAGATAATCTGAAAGGTTCCATATCACAACAAAGAAATCGGATGTGGAAATTTGGTGCTGTTCCCTAGCTTCTTAAGGAATAAAGTAAGAAGTGATGTAACCTGAATTTTGGAGGGGGATAAAAGGTTGCCCTCTTTTGCTTTTATGTTTTTAAGTCTTTTTTCCATATATATGGGTGCATGGGTGCGCACAAGCACATGTGCACATATTGAATTTTATACACCATAGTTAAGTAACATTTCAAACGTTCATTTGCAATCAGAATATATGGAACTTTTTAAAGAAGAAGAACAAAAGTAGAAGCTCTTTCGCTGATAAAAAGGTGAAATATGCTAATGTGTGAACCATAACACCTGTTACAAGCATCCCATAATGTACAATGAATACAGTAAACATACATACAGTAAAATTACAACAGTAACTCTGTCTTAACCCAGAGTTTTGGCAGAGAATTTTTTTATTACTGTAGAAAATAACTTTATTAGAAATGTAGTTAGAAAAACAAGTGTTTGAAAGCTAAAAATGTCTAAGTGAAGACTGAAGTTTTAACCAAACAGGAATCCATCATCTGTGTGATGCAGCATTGCATCTCCAAGTATTGCAACTGCTTCTTGCATTTTTCAAAAAACAACCTACAAATAGACCTACAAATAGAATTTCAGTCTTGGATCTCTCCTAAGCAAAGAATTCCAAATATACCCAGTTGCATACACATGATATTCACACATATTCCCTTTCGCCCCTTGATATAATGGGTAAGGTCATAATTTACTAGCCAACATAGTTCCTTTTGTAACAGGAAGGTTGTTGTATTCTGCAGCTAGTATTTCTGTAACTGATGGGATCAGGACAGATACGGTATCTCATGTGTGTGTGGTTGGATCTCAAAACTGTAACAAGAGATTACATTTTTTTTCCCTTAAAAAAAACGTTCAGACAGATTCGAATTAGTTCCTGTTCGGCTGCTTAGATTTGGCAAGTTGACTTCATGGTTTACAGTGTAAGGATAGAAAGCAGCAGGTATGCGGGAACTGTGTGTCTTAGGAAAAACAAAATTGTTCTAATTTATCAACCATGGGGCAGGGAGAGTGGGAAAGGGAATGCGAAAGGGAAGCTATTTGGTCTGTATAACAGGATGATAGTTTTCCTGTAGGACCACCCTGCTAGTAGGTTTAGAAACCTACATAAAGATGTGAACTCATTGTGGCAGGTGTAGCCCATTAAAATCCACCCTAGATATAAAGATATCTGTGAGCTGACTGGAGAGAAAGGGGGAAATACAGTTTATAACAGAAATATTTACAGGCCAAGCTTAGGAAGAAAGACTAATCTGAGGTTTATTGTTTTGTTGTGGTTATCAAATTACCAATAAACCTCTATTTTGCAATGGAGCAGGTGGGAACACCATGTGCTTACTGTCTAAGTGTGGGTGAATGGGAAGATGTGGCTGGGTAGGTGGCTCCCACGTAGCGTGTGGTTTGTACATTAGTGTGCAGAGTGCAGGGTGGTAAAGAAGGAGCATGTGCCTCATATCAAGGAACAACTGGAAGAATTGCCCTGGTGTAATGAGCCATGGGGCTGGGCAGTGTAAAGAAGTTTCATTCTGGTGGAGCTTCAAAGTTCAGGTTCTGCATCCCTATTCCTGCAGGAATTTTAGCCCTGGCGGCACTTCCAGCTCCTCTAAAGCTTATGGGCTCCACCGGCACCCCACTCTTGCATCTTTCTTTGGTCCTGACTCCTGATGAGTTTATAAACTTTACCAGCCACTACATTCTGATGGCCATGAAAGTTTTTGTACAGCCTATACATTTTTCAGCCAGGGCAATTTTCACTGGTCCCTCAGAATTAAGCTCCACAGTTAAGTCTCCACAGCTTACTGTTACCTGACTGTGGGTTATAGCCCCTGAGTATTCCTACCTGATCCTCAGTCCTTTTTTACTTCAGTCTTATATACAAGACTGTTAGGCAAAGGCTAAGTCTACACTGGAGCTGGAGGGGCCATTTCCAGCTCAGGTAGATATATGCGCTCTTTGATCAACCTGGCATGCAAAAGATAGAAGTGTAGCTGCGGTGCCATAGGCTGTGGGAGGTCCTAGCTCGTGTGAATACATACCAAGGCTCCCAGACAGGATTGTACTACTAAGCCTGACCCAATGCCCTTTCCACCATAGCTACATGCAGAGTGCCCCAAGGGTCGGTCCTGGGGCCGGTTTTGTTCAATATCTTCATTAATGATCTGAAGGATGGCGTGGACTGCACCCTCAGCAAGTTTGCAGATGACACTAAACTGGGAGGAGTGGTAGATATGCTGGAAGGTAGGGATAGGATACAGAGGGACCTAGACAAATTAGAGGATTGGGCAAAAAGAAATCTGATGAGGTTCAACAAGGAAAAGTGCAGAGTCCTGCACTTAGGACAAAAGAATCCCATGCACTGCTACAGACTTGGGACCGAATGACTGGGCAGCAGTCCTGCAGAAAAGGACCTAGGAGTTACAGTGGATGAGAAGCTGGAGATGAGTCAACAGTGTGCACTTGTTGCCAAGAAGGCTAATGGCATTTTGGGCTGTATAAGTAGGGGCATTGCCAGCAGATTGAGGGATGTGATCATTCCCCTCTATTCGGCATTGGTGAAGCCTCATCTGGAGTACTGTGTCCAGATTTGGGCCCCACACTACAAGAAGGATGTGGAAAAATTGGAAAGAGTCCAGCAGAGGGCAACAAAAATGATTACATGATTATCAGAGGGCTGGAGTACATGACTTATGAGGAGAGGTTGAGGGAACTGGGATTATTTAGTCTGCAGAAGAGAAGAATGAGGGGGGGATTTGATAACTGCTTTCAACTACCTGAAAGGGGGTTCCAAAGAGGATGGATCTAGACTGTTCTCAGTGGTAGCAGATGATAGAACAAGGAGTAATGGTCTCAAGTTGCAGTGGGGGAGGTTTAGGTTGGATATTAGGAAAAACTTTTTCTCTAGAAGGATGGTGAAGCACTGGAATGGGTTACCTAGGGAGGTGGTGGAATCTCCATCCTTAAAGGTTTTTAAGGTCAGGCTTGACAAAGCCCTGGCTGAGATGATTTAGTTGGGGATTGGTCCTGCTTTGAGCAGGGGGTTGGACTATGACCTCCTGAGGTCCCTTCCAACTCTGATATTCTATGATTCTACACTTCTATTCTTAGCGTGCTAGCTCAATCAAAGCTAGCAGTCGTCTACCTGAGCTGAAAGTTACACCCTTACGTACAGGCCAGATACATTTTCTTGATTTTTACACACACATTGTAGCCAGCTTATCCGGTGTGGCTCATTAAACAGCAACCTGAATATAATGGTGGTCAGGTGGGGGAAACAGTGCTCTGGCACAAGGCAGACAAGTTCTGAGGGAAGAAACCCTAGGAGCAACCAAAACAATAGTGAAGGCTTAGCTAGAGTGAAAAAATCCTAGGAGTAGTGTGATGGGGCAAGGCCAGATGGGTACAGTAAAGTAGTGAGGAACAGGTATGTTAGCCCCAGGCTAAACAAATCCCTGGTACCATGGTAACCAAATGGCCATTGCTCCAGGTTAATCAAGATTCCTGGGGCCAATTAAGATCCTTCTAGAAGGCAGTGGAGATAACTAGATTGATTGAGACACCTGAAGCCAATCAAGGGTTGGCTTGAACTAGTTAAAAGCCTCCCAGTTAGGGGAGAGGGGGTGTCAGGGGTGATAGGAGGGAGTTGTGCTGTTGGAGGAATGAAGCAGTACAAAGCCATATCAGGTGCAAGGAAGGAGGCCCTGAGGTAATGGTGAAGGAGATATTGAGTGGGGGGCTGCTGTGGGGAAGTGGCCCTGGGAATTGTACATGTCCTATTTCCAAAAAGTCAACTACTATAGCTGCTAATTTTAGGGTCCCTGGGCTGGAGCCCAGAGTAGAGGGTGGGCTGGGCTCCCCCCTCTGCTTAATCACTGAGACTGGGAGACAATAGAGACTGTGTGAGGGAGGGTTGCTTCTCCTCACCTCCCTTGTTGGTTTATGAGGACAGTGGCTCAGTAAGCTGTGACCCTTGCCTCTAGCGAACGAAGCGCTATGTGGAGGGTCACAGTGAGCCTCTGAGGCTAGCAAAATCCATCCAGGAAATGCAGGACCCACAGAGTCAAGGACAGAACTTTGTCACAGTAGTCAAGCCTAAGGAAAAAGCTTAAACTGGGGTTTCATATACTAGTGCTTTGTAATTACCTTTTTGTTAATAAAGCAGGCCTCCGGAGCGGTGACTGACTCGAAGAGAGGGCAGCTGGGTGAAGCACCCACTACATGGCCCTGCACTATGGCTCTGCCCATCTTTGAGATGGCAGGAGCCATTTACAAAAATCTTCTTTTGGGGCAGTGGGAGACTCATGCTTGCCCTTCCTTGGGTAGGCCTCCCCTACTCAGATCACCATGCCCTATCTTCAGGCGGGCTAGAATCTGTCCTGAAGAAGGGAGAACTCAGCCTTCATGCAAACAGGAGTACTCTGTGCAAACATACCCAGCATAGGTGTTGAGCTGGGAAAATCAGCACAGTTGGAATGCTTGGTACATGACACACATGCAATTTTTGGCAAAAGAACACAAAAAAATATACCCTACACAGTAAAGTGTCTAGTAAATATCTTTTAATTTCTTCAGAAGGCCACCCTTAGATATCTTTAGTGATACACACAGTGGAAGCTAGTGCACCGCATGCATCTAAATCAAATGGGGTATTTTTTAGGTCTGATCTAGCAGTCCTACTGCAGGCAAAACTCCCACTGAATAAGAGCACAGAATTGGGTCCATCACCTATGATCTCAGGTCTCCTCACAATAAAAAGAGCTTTTGCTTTTCAGATAAGATCTGCACTGTAAATTGTGTCTACATCCGATCTGAAGACGACTGAGCTTTGAACTATTTGTGTTGCTTTTTTTGCTCAAAACATTCTTTATGTTCTTTATAAACAATGAGCTGGTAAGGATCTTTGCGATTTAAGGAGGAGGCTTACAGAAGAGTGCTCCCCTTAAAATTCACATTGATTTTTTTTTCCCCACCAAAATCAAAAGAGACACTCTGTGCTTACCAAGTATATAGTTTATGTTCTATATTATAAGCTCAAGAAAAACAAACAAGCAGCAAGCCCTGTAAGCTAAGAATCAGTGTGGAAAGGAAGTGAACTGATTTTTTTTTCTAGCCTCATAAATATTGTTAGTTTGTAGCAATTTTAATTGAAAACAGCCTCAAGAGAACTTTTTTTAAAAAGAGAAAAAGAAATCAGTAAAAAAAAAATACAGTCAGTACAAAAACCTGTGAATTAATTTTCAAAGTCCATGTCAGTCTAAAGGGCCTTGTGGGGTCTTCTTTTAAAAGTGACCTTTACTTTCAGACAAACATGCTTTCAGAATGGTCTTTTAAAGTACCTTGCTGGGTATTAGGATATTTGTGGGTAACATTCTCATAAATTCTTAAGAACAAGAGTCAGCGACTCAAAGCATTTTGGGGTTCTTCCCACCACAAAACACAACCTCATCTGAAACAAACTCAGACTTATTATAAACATAGTACCAGAGATCTGTTTGTGATATCAAGTTGCTATGTGAATTCACAACATAGAATTTTACGACTAATATATTCAAAAGAAAGGAAGGAAAAAAGATGATTTCATAAAACAGTAATCTGAGGAAATAAGCCAGGAGGGGAAAAAAGAGAGACTTCCATTTATGTATGGAGTGTAGGGGGGTTGTTTTGTTTTGCTTTAAATGTTTGGTTTAATATCTGTGTAAATAAGTTTCCAGTATGTTTAAGCAGCTGTTTTTAAATCACCATTTGTTTTCTTTTATTGATATTCTTCACTGTGAAATCTTCAGTTCTGTGAAATTTACTGTACAGATTAATAAAAGGTAATATGGTTTGATTGCTTTGTTTTGGTTTTAAAGAAAGAATCGTATTACTCTAAACTACTTCCCCAGTCACCTCTATAACACTGTTTTCTGAGCCAGGTAAGAAGTAATATGTTGCATATCGGACATAATAGTTAATGAAAAATATCACCACTTGTGATAGAGACAAACATAGACTGCTGGACGATTTGAATACAAACAACTTCCAGGAATACAAGGGAACCTAGAAACAAGGGGGAAAAGTTGACATATTTCATTGCATATTGACGATAAAGAAATTGATCGAACTCTAAACTGTTAGCAGCTATAAGTGATCTATCTGCAGCATGTTGTAGTATCAGTGGATATTTCAAACTTTTTCAATTGTGTTATCTCTTTATTTTAAAATTTTTCAATTGTAAAAAATTCTAATAAAATAGGAATTGCAGCATCAAAGAAGGAGAGAGGTTGTTTATTTTATGTTGGAAGCTCCATGGAGAAGGGAGATATGAAATCTAAGCTTATTTACCAATACTTTACACTACAAGTGAGAGACTTCTTACATGGCTACAACAGATTTATTTTTGAAGTATGTTAAACTAATACAGATATCCAAAACATTCAGATAAATGGAGTATGGATGCACAGGAAAGAAGTCCCATGGCGCCACACACAGCAAGAAAATAGCTGCATTTTTATAAACCAAGAACTTCAGTTGACCAGGATAAAAGTTAAATGGAGTTTACCCTTATTTCTGTCAGCCAACATTACTTAAACATTTTAAAGAAAAAAAACTTATTTTTTACTTGTTAAAATCATGTATGCTGGAAGGACATTTGACTCCCCCGGGGGAATTAAGAATTGGTGTATTAATTTACATTTTTAAAGGAAAAGAACCACCATATCAAACTTCTGTGTGATTTGACTTTTTCCTCACAACCTTTAAAGAGCCTGAGGTATGCTGAAGGCTGGTTAACAACCTGGGTTCTAACACAGTTAAAAATCACTTAAGTAAGAATGAGTTTGGTAGTGACAACCTTTAGCCACCGGACAATTATCTCTACATCGCAAAACCATCACGTGATTGGGCTTGACTTTGCTTAGGGCAGACCCAGGATTTAAAAGCCAATTGTAGGAGCACTGAAAGCAGCGGGGACAGGACTTGAAGTGCAGAAGAGTGCTATGCCTAGCACGGTTTAGAGTCATCAGTTCTTCACCCATAGCTTCCATTTATCCCTAAAGAAAACATACTTAAGAAAAACAGAAATCTGGAAGCTGTGTCTAAATTGCATTTTGCTTAGCTTCATTTGCTTAGCAGGTTGAGCTACAGCTACACATGCTTCATTAGAGGTTATTCTTTATCCCCACCCCATGCCAAACCAATCAGGCTTGATGCAAAAGGCTCTTTAAGGCAGGGCCTCCCAGAGGGGGGGGCAAGAGGGGCAATTTGCCCCAGGCCCTGGGCCCAGCAGGGGCCCCCACGAGAGTTTTTCGGGGCCCCTGGAGCTGTGTCCTTCACTCGCTCCGGGGGCCTCGGAAAACTCTTGCAGGGCCAGGGCCCCCAGAGCTCTTCCGCTCCAGGTCTTCAGCGGCAATTCGGCGGTGGGGGATCCTTCTGCTCCAGGACCCACTGCCAAAGTGCCCCGAAGACCCGTGGCAGGGGGTCCTTCCACCCCGGGACCCGCCACCGAAGATCCCAGGCCCCCTGAATCCTCTGGGTGGCCCTGTTGTAAGGCCTGCCCTAAGGCCTCACAACAGCTGTATCCCACTTTTGGACACATCTGCATCCCTAAGGAGATAGCAGACCCTGCCTCCCAGGGGGAAGGAGAGGAGGATGCAGCAACGGCTGACCTAAGTAGTGGCAGATCCACTGATCCCACACCACTCTTTCTTGGCCCACCTGAACATACTCACAATAATGTACAGAGGGTCACTGCAACGCTGGATACTGCAGCATGTGGGGGAGGGGAGGCATATAAGAGAATGTCCCACAACCCTCTATCTTGGACCTTCCTCAGCTGTAGAGGAAGGCTGTAGTTGGACTCTAAAGGATTTACTAAGAGAGTTATTGTTGTGCATCACGAGACAACCGTGATAAATAATAAAATTATAAAATAAAATAATAAAACTACGAAGGCTGTAAGTGTGAGGTTGTGGGGTTTTGTTTTGTTTGGCGGTACGGTTCCATCCTTCAGGCATCCTTGCTTTCCATTGGCCTTGTCCAAAGTAGGTCCAAAAGGAGTCCCAGAAATCCCCCATTCCCTCCCATTCCTGCCTTCTGGAGATTCTCTTTATAACTGCTTTCCCCTTAAGCTGCCTTACTTGTGCTACCTACCTTGTGGGGTTGAGTGTTTTCAAGCAGCCTCTACCAGAGGCCATCACCTACATTATTCCAAGGACTGCCTGAGGAAAAATGCTTATTTAGTGAGCCCATATCCCTCAAAGCCCAAGCACATTTCTTCCATAACCTACAAGGCTCCACTGATCAGGATGTAAGATATCCGAGGCTGGTCCTAATAAAACTCTAGAACTCCACAGCTGCAAATCGCAGATGGGCTTATAAGTGTGTAAAATGAGTGTGAAACTTCCACTCTCCACCTGCAATCAGACAACATTTGGGAATGCTTCATCGCAATCTTCCCACATCCATACACCGTAAACGTCAAAATGTCCAAGGAACTACATTTTGTATTAAGGAAGCTGCTCTAACACAAGTATGGGTGATGGCACTGAAGGTAGTTAGAGAATCATATCTGTCTCAACAAGGAGCATTGCCACAGTCCAGGCTTCAGGAACTCAGAAAGAAAAGAAAAGAAGAATTTTAACATTGAACAATCACAAGGCAAAAGTATTTTTACACTGAGAAAAGAAAAATTCATAAGGGTGCACTTTTCATTATCTGAACTCTGTTACAGCTCGCTGAAATCCATGATGGTAACAGCAAAGAGTGGTAAATTACCCCTTCCTCCTCAGAGTGGCCCAAACAACGGAGCAAATGTGGAGCAAAATTTGAATGAAATGCACTAGAGCCTACGTCTGGCTCAGCTCACGTCAGCAAGGCAACAGGGGAAAGTCTTTCTACAAGTCCTCCAAAAAGTTTCGGCAATGGAAAATTTGTAACTTAGGTCTAATCAGAAAAAAGGGCATATTTAAAATATTGAAAACAGCATTGATGCAATAAGGTTGACTTGCCAGTCACATATACAGCTTTTCAAAATAATTTCTACAAAATAATCCCAAAGTGATCATTTGATAACAGGTTCTCTTTCCTGCTCATTTGTAAGACACTACAATTGTTACATTAATTTGTATAGGAATGTAAGTCACAGAGCTGCAGAAAACAAACAAAACACAACACCTTCCACACCCAAGTATCAGTCACTGCCAGCAGCTAACGACCTGAGGCAAAACTGAGAATACTTAACGTGACCATGGAAGCAATGAGCTTCTTTAAATTTTCAGCTACTATCAACTATATTTAACATATACGAGACCAATAGTATGTTTAGAAAATAGCAACGTTAGGAAATCAGTCACTCTCTAGCAGTTAACCAATCAGAAAGCAGGTCACATCTTGTTAGCTGTATCATATACATTAAACGTCATGAATTCCCTATGGGTTAGCTGACAATTCAGGCATGTGTGTTTTATTTTATGATAACCTCGTGTTCCCTTAAAGAATTATAGTACAACAAATAGATTCATCTTAAAATCCACCAAAATCCTTCACTGGGGCTCGACACAAATTCACCGGACACTTGAACTCTACAGAAGGCTATTCATTCTACAAGATGTATACTTCTTAAAGTGTTTTCAGTGCATCCACAGTAAACTACTCTGGAAAAACTGCAGCAGGAAGCATGTGTCCTGCACAGACACATGGGCAGAAATGCAGCCTGATCTAGTCCACACACTTTTCACTCCAATAGACCAAAAGTCTTGCTTCATTAAATATTTAAATTGCAAGTGGCAGCTCAAGATTTTTAAATCAAAAAGTATTAAAAGTATTTCTACTACTTCTTTTCATTTAGCATATTCTTTAAGGGAGCTGTTCCCATGTATGTACAAAGCAGTAGCAGACTACACAAAGCATTACAAACAGTACATTTCTAGGTATTCTGACAAGTACATGATAAAGTCATGAACTGATCGTTTGTCTTGCTAAAGGCAACTATTTTCTAACCATGCACAAATTTCAGTATCTGTTTGTTACGCACATGTGTTCTTTGAGGGCAGCTCTGGAATAAGTTTTTTAAAACTCTGCTTCTGTTTGCTGCTATCTTTCATATTTAATGTTAAGACTTGGAAAAACAAATACAGGGTTGTGGTTCACTCCTCTGCAAAGGAGAAGCATTAGTTTAGTGCAATTGATTAAGGAATACTTTGCAATATTATAGCTGTAAATGCCAACAGGACAGATCCTGAGCAAACACACTAAGGAAAATAAATTTTCCTCAGAATGGCATCAAACCTGAAGTGCTGTACTGTAATTTCAAGATTTCAGCCTAAGCTGGTGTTTACTCAAAGAGTTGCTTTGCATGAAAATATAATGAGGATTACCCAATTAAACTACTAAATTAATTAGGGTGTTCATTCCTGTGTATATTGTGCTGTCTAATGGGACGCTTCAGACGGAATTCACAGTCCATGCACAGTAAAACAAGGTTGAGGGACTTACCTCTGTACGAGACTGCAGCCTCTTGTTCATTTCATAGATTCGGTACTCTGGTTGCACCATGTATGGTGAGTGTCTCCTATAAAATGGGCCAAAAGGAGAAGAATAGAAAGGGTCATGTGGTGTGCTGGACATCTTGCCTGCTTGCAGAGAATCAAGCTACACAGAGTATCATCAACATCCATACAGAGCACATGGGCTGTGTGTTCTTCACAGTACAAAGTAGCGGCAGGCAGGCAGGCAGGCACACACAGAGACACACACACACATACACACAGACAGACGCACACACACAGAGAGAGAGAACACACTGGCTGGAAACTGCTGTTGGAGCCCTTCTATAGCAGGAGACAGAGAGAGAGAGAGAGAGAGAAGGGGGGGAGAGCGAGAGAGAGAGAGCACAAGCTCCAGAGAGAGACTGGATAGCATCAGGCACCACTGCTTGTTTTTAAAGAAGCAGTTTGTGAAGGGGTCATTTCCTGTCCACACTGTAGACTAGTTCAAAAATATAATTTTCTTCTCAGTCTGACAGAGGTCTAAGGTTTGGTTTTAATTTTTCCCAGCCAGGACCCCTTAGGAACCTGGTAGCAAAGGCTTGTTAGCATATAGGTGGTTTAACTGCTGCCTGAGCCAATCACCCTCTCAGAAGACCACACTTGTATAATATCAGAAATGTGATGACTACAAAATACATAAACAAAGGCCACAACAACAACATGCATTTGGAGCCCGGTGAGTCACTTCTAGGAGACTAGAGATCTGGCAGTTCCAAGTGTTTGTGTTTATCTACAGTGGTTTCAAGAGCCTATTACTCTTCTACACGTTTTTTGTTTTCACATTTCAAATCAACAGTTAAAGGATTGTAAGGGGGTTTGGCTCACTGTTTCATCAGAGACTAAAAAATATTGTGAAGAGAGAATTTGCACAGAGAAATAATCTCAGTAATACACTTCACGCAACAGAGAACACTCAAATGCTAATAACATAAACCTCCCAGAAAGATACAAAAAGGAAAGAACTGGGGGGCAGGGGCTGGGGGTATTTAAAGGTGAGGGGGCTATATAAAATAACTGCTGAAAAAACTGTTAAGCAATAAATTATTATAGATAATCTAATGGGTCATTTCAAAATAATAGATCCAGATATTTTCCAAGACTGTTTAAGTACATAAATGTTTGACCAATTGCAGTATATTATAAATAGAAGAAATCTAAAACTGCCCATGGGGAAGGGGCGGAAATCACCACTTAAAAGTGAAGGGTGAAATCTATCTGACTATTAAATTCATATGAAAGTTCTGGAACCTGTAGTGTGTGGATTAAAAAGCGCTTAATATATAGAAAACTGAAATGGGTTAATCTACTACATGGGAGATTAAAAGTTTTTGGGAGGGAAGTTTTTAATACCCCTGTAAAAAGCTTGTTAAGGCAAGGACTGTGTCTTTTTATATTTCTGTAAAGTACCATGCAGATTTACAGCACAGAAAAATTGTAAAAATTATAATAAACAGGGCTGAATTAATTTCTGGTGTAATTTCATTCAACTCAGTGGCATTAAACCAGGGATGGATTTAGCTAATATGAACAAGTTAATGACAATATGAGCAATTTCATACTGCTTTTCATGCATACATCTTTCAGTGCTTTGCAAAGACAGGTAAGTAGTATTATCTCCCATTTCACACATGGGGAAACTGAGGCACAAGCAGTTTCCTGTTTATAACCATGGGAAATATTTTAGCTTCACCCAATGCTATCAACTGGTCCTAGGTTCACTAGAACTTTGACATGGACTATACTTGGCCAACTTTTGTCAGTGAACCTCAGTTTCAGGATTAATTATCAGAGGGGTAGCCGTGTTAGTCTGGATCTGTAAAAGCAGCAAAGAGTCCTGTGGCACCTTATAGACTAACAGACATATAGGAGCATGAGCTTTCGTGGGTGAATACCCACTTCATCGGATGCATGCATGTGGGTATTCACCCACGAAAGCTCATGCTCCTATATGTCTGTTAGTCTATAGGGTGCCACAGGACTCTTTGCTGCTTTTACAGGATTAATTACGAAAGTTTCAGATTATTATCGGTCAAGGAGGGATGAGATAGGAATCAGCTTGGATGCATCAGTAATAATGTTAAGCAGAAAATTTTCCATACATTTTGTAATATTCTATAACATGTTGCCTATTGAGTTGGTTTGTGGATTCCCACAAACTTTCTGTTACTATGTATAAGGACTGGCAGACAATATATGGAGACAATAGGTATTTTACTCCCTCTTAATAATCACTACATATCTATATTGTATCTGTGATATAATTGCCAGAAAATGCTGATCAACTGGCAAGGACCACACTGATGTTATACAAAGTCTGATTCAATTGTGTTACAATGACAGTGACATTACCATATAACATTCAACTGGTACACAACTAAGGGCTTGTCTACACAGTGTATTAGTCTGCACTAAAAGGGTGTAAATTCTAGTGTGCACTAGTATGTTGTGCGCTAATTGGCCCATGTGCACACTGCTGGCACACACTGAAACTTCCCTAGTGCACACTGATATAGTCCCATTTCAAACAGTACTACATTAATGTGCACTAGGGAATTTTCAGTGCACACCAGCAGGGTCCACATGGACCAGTTAGCACGCAACATGCTAGTGAGTACTAGAATGTACATCCCTCTAGTGCATAGTAGCACACCATGGGGAAGTGGGGGGGGGAGGGGAGGAGAGGCAGGGCTCCAGGTAGGGGGGCTCAGGGCTTTAGACCTGAGGGAAGTGCTAGGGCTCAGGACTTCAGCCCTCCAGCTCTGCTTTTGGCCTCTGCCCTGCAGGGGGCACCAGAGCTCAGGGCTCCCCACAGCTCCACTCCCAGTTTCAGTGAGGGGGGGCACATCGGGGTTTGGGGCTTTAGCTATGGGTGGGGGGAATGCTGGGGCTGAAACTGGTGCTCTCCTCGTAGCTAAAACCCTGGCACCTTCCACGGGGCTGAAGCCAGGAAAGGAGTCGTGGGGCTGAAGCCTCGAGCCCGAGTGCTCCCCCTGGTCTAAAGCCCTGAGCCCCAGTAGTCCCAAGGGTCAGAAGCCCTTCCCCCCCCCCAGAGCCCTGACCCCCCCCACACACACCCTGTGGCTGCAGCCCCAACCCCGTTCTTCCCCCACTGAAGCCCTAAGCCCCAGGGCTAAAGCTCCGAGGCAGTACAATACTTGCCGGTTGATTTTTTGGTTTTGTTTTGTTTTGTTTTTTTGTCTCCACTGCTGCCTGATTGATTACTTCTGGTTCCACAGGGTGTCTGGTTGACCAGTAAGTCTGTAACTCTGGTGTTCGTATCTTTGAGGTTCTACTGTACTTCTCTAGCTATCCATATTGTATTGTAGCAAATCCCAACAACCTAACCCAGAGCCTAAAACCAGGGTGACACAGATGTCCAGAAAAAATAACAGTTTTAGCTCTTCAACCATTTACATACACAACTGATTTTCCCCTTCTGTAGGAAAACCTGTTTAACAAACCCCCCATGTAATCAAAACCCTCAACTAATTGAAACTCTGTCATGTTTCCCCACAATTTTCATATCAAATTGACCAACACATAGGATCTGCACCACATTCTGAGCTGGAGGGTTTTTAACCTGCCCTTCAGATGTTTCTCCTAAATAGAACTGCACTTTATTTGCAAATTAAGTCCAGAACAAAAAATAAATTAAAAAAAATTGCCAGCTCCACTGACAGTGTGCACGACATTTCATGGTTTAAAGACTGAACTTCAGACATGGGGCAAAATGTATCAATTTTGAGGAATTTCTGCCCAATCCAAAATTCACCATTTCACAAAATTGCATTTTGCAGCAAAAAGACCATTTTAAATTTTGCTTGTTTCTGCAAAAAATATGGAAGATGAATAAGTATCATGTTTTGCTTTACTGAGAACCTTAACAGGGAGAGAGCTTATGCATCGAGCTCTAATGATGGGCAGAAATGTGTAATTTTTAATACCACCTATTGATTTATTGATAGATTATAAAACCCCATAATCCAGCACTAGCAATTAAATCCCAGGCTGGTTGTCTGTCACCTACAACCTCTCATAGCTTTTCCACTTGCATGTTCTCATCCTGACTAACATCATGCTTGAACCAGTAAATTAAAACACAAAATGAAGAAAAAATAGAGTTACTGGGACTGAAGGTGAATTTGGAGAGGTATATGCTCAGATCTTGTCTCTTTAAAAGTTCTGCAGATCTGTGAATGACTGACAGTTAGGGGGCATTTGGTGACACTCCTTAATCTGGAAAATGGGTTTTCTGCAGCAGAGAGGGGGCATAGGCAGACATGAGGAAGAAAGCAGCCAGTTTCCCCAATCCTGAACATGAACATCTGCATGTGAATGTATGTGACTGAAAGAGAGGGAACTCACAGTATGAGGGTGTGGGTGTGGGTGGGTGTGTCCCCGTCCATCCCCAGGCCAGAGGGCAGAGCCCCATCTACTTTCAAAGTGTCTAGAATTGAGATTTGTCTCCATTACCACATACTAAAGAGTTAAAGTTACCTCAACCAATTAGATGCTTAAAAAGCAGAAGTGTGAAAGTTAAATTAATGCAAGAAAGGAAATAATACTGAAGTAAGAGAGGCCCCAGATTTACTGAGATATAGGCATGGCCTGAAAAAAAATCTGAATTGTGTAGAAGATGAGAATTGCAAAAGCTGGCAAGAGGGGACAAAGGCACCTTTCTTGTTTGCTAGGGAAAGTGTACTGATAAACTAAACAATGGATTTCAAATATTCAGAGGAGCCATAGTATAGCAATAAGCTGGCTAGTGTGTATGTATACTACTGCCCTCTGCTGGATAGAATCAGAACTGCTCCACTGTATGTCATAGCCCCTATCTTTTCCTTTAGTTCAAACAGTAGAAACCTGTGTTTTTTAAGTCTGAGGGTCTCAGTTATATTCCTCACTGCCGCCAAAAGTTCAGAGTAGTCTTTGTTGTGCAATGTGATGACAACTGCATAGTATCCAAGATTTATTACAATATAACAATTGATACATTGGCCAAGAAGCATCAAGGAAGAACTTTCTTCAGGACAAAAACCTGGAGAGAGAAGGGGTGAATGGGAACAGTTCATTCATCCATCCCTGACGTTTGTGCTCTCACACGTGGTCTTTTGCAGCCTTCTGGTTGTTGCTATTATTAGAAGCCTAGGGGAGTTATGTTTCTACCCTGCCAGTTGCTGATCATATTCCTGCATAGACTGCAGTGGAACAGGAGCTGTTCTGTACCACACACAGACACACCTTCCATACCACAACTAGACTTTTGAAATTAATAGTCATTATCTAGCACTGCACAGGTCTGTATACAGTGTCCCTGCCTTCAAGACCTGACAATCTAAGTAACTCTAAAGGTTGCACTAATTTGTTTTTTTTTAAATAACTGGTTGGTAGTAACACAGCAAAGTGACAGAATTGTGAATAAGTCTGATTACTGATGTGTCTCTGCTTGGTATGCAGCACACAAGTCAGTTTGTTAGTACACGAAGTTTATTTAAGGTGGTTTGTAACTGAAGGAAGGAGGAACAAGGGCTGTTCTCCTTTAGCTAAAGATGTATGCCAAATGAAGATAGTGTAACTATGGGTACCTGAAAACAGAAGTCTTGTGAATATTAATTTACAGGAAGGACTGAACCAAAGTGACCTGTTCCACTTTTCTTTTGTTTATATAAAAGTGTAAGTCTTCCCCACAAGAAAAGAAATGGTGGCAAAGTATTTTTATTAGAGCTGTCAATTAATCGCAGTTAACTCATGTGATTAACTAAAAAAAATGAATTGCAATAATCGCAGTTGCAATTGCACTGTTAAACAAGAGAATACCAATTGAAATTTATTCAATATTTTGGATGTTTTTCTACGTTCTCAAATATATTTCACTTTCAATTGCAACACAGAATACAAAGTGTACAGTGCTCACTTAATATAATATTTTTATTACAAATATTTGCTCTGTAAAAATGATAAAAGAAATAGTGTTTTTCAATTCACCTCATAGTGCAATCTCTTTATCGTGAAAGCGCAACTTACAAATGTAATTTTTTTTGTTACATAACTGAACTCTAAAACAATGTAAAACTTTAGCGCCTACAAGTCCACTCAGTCCTACTTCTTATGCAGCCAATTGCTAAGAGAAACAAGTTTGTTTACATTTACGGGAGATAATGCATCCCTCTTCTTATTTGCAATGTCACCTGAAAGTGAGAATAGACATTTGCATGGCACTTTTGTAGCCAACATTGCAAGGTATTTACGTGCCAGATATGCTAAACATTCGTATGTCTCTTCATGTTTTGGCTACCATTCCAGAGGACATGTTTCCATGCTGCTGATGCTCATTAAAAAAATAATGTATTAATTAAATTTATGACTGAACTGCTTGGAGGAGAATTATGTGTCTCCTGTTCTGTGTTTTACTCGCATTCTGCCATATATTTCATGTTATAACACTCTTGGATGATGACCCAGCATGTTGTTGGTTATAAGAACACTTTCACTGCAGATTTGACAAAATGCAAAGAAGGTACCAAAGTGAGATTTCTAAAGATAACTACAGGACTCAACCCAAGATTTAAGAATCTGAAAGTGCCTTCCAAAATCTGAGAGGGACAGAGTGTGGAGCATGCTTTCAGAAGTCTTAAAAGAGCAACACTCTGATGCGGAAACTACAGAACCCAAACCACCAAAAACAAAAATCAACCTTCTGCTGGTGACAGCTCACTCAGATGATGAAAAGGAACATGCATTGGTCTGTACTACTTTGGATTGTTATCGAGCAGAACCCATCATCAGCATGGACACATGTCATCTGGAATAGTGGTTGAAGCATGAAGGGACATATGAATCTTTAGCACATCGATATCTTACAATGCGAGCTACAACAGTGCCATGCAAATGCCTGTTCTCACTTTCAGGTGACATTGTAAACAAGAAGAAGGCAGCATTATCTCCTACAAATGAGGAGACTAGTTTGTCTGAGTGATTGGCTGAACAAGCAGTAGGACTGAGTGGACTTGTAGGCTCTACATTTTTACATTGTTTTATTTTTTATTTCAGTTTTTTTTATATAACTTTACATTTTTAAGTTCAACTTTCATGATAAAGAGATTGCAATCAACTTTCATGATAAAGAGATTGCAATTAACTTAACATTGTATTAAGTTAATTGAAAAAAACTATTTCTTTTATGTTTACAGTGCTACTATTTATAATACAAAATAAATATGTTAGCTCTGTACACTTTGTATTCTGTGTTGTAACTGAAAACATCCAAAAATATTTATATAAATGATATTCTCTTATTGTTTAACAACATGATTAATCACACGATTAATTGTAATTAATTTTTTTAATCGCTTGACAGCCCTATTTTTTTATTAAATGAATTTCGGCTACAGGTCCAAAATTAGTTTACCGAGAACATTCATACAATCACAAAATGAAGTGTGTTTTGTGGCTACAGGAAATTTGCTTATAATTTAAGAAGTCAGTAAAGGTTAGGACATCCAGTCAGGAAACAGAAACAATGCCACATTACCTATAGTAGCTAGCCAGTCACACAGCTCAAATATTGAATTTTAACTGTTTCAGTATTGAATACTGCCATCAGTTACTACAGTGACAGGGGCCCTATAAATAGATAGGTTACACAGGTGAGATTAGCTACTTGCAAACAGTTAATAAATAATCCAGAAGCTGAAAGTTGCATAAATTAAATAATTTTAAACAGTGAATATATTCAAAATAAATTGCACAAACAATAAAATTCACAAACAATTTGTGAACAGAAAAATAGCTAAATTATTACAAAACGTATGCCTGGCTCATCTAGCGTACACTTAAATTTCTATTGGTATGAATGAGATTTTTCCGTTATTAAGGATTATGTTCTCTCACCATTAGAACAGTGCAAGAAACTTTTGTAAACGAGGAAAAAAAAATAGGGGTTAACAATGCATTACAAAGAATGAGATAGCTCACACCTCTCAAGTTATTGTTTCAGGCTTTCTGTAGACTCAGGCAGACTTAGCTATATCAGTTACATTCCGGTCACATTACAAGGGTTCTTTTCACATACATTATTGCTAGAAACACACAAACATATTCTTAGATGAGATTCTGATACCATTACATGACTTCAAGAGTTGGGGCCGTAGGTCCATTCCTATGCCTTAATCCAGCCCTGGTTGGGCATATCTGTGCTAGAAAGGCCTGTGAACCAGTGATAGCACCAGTGGGATTTATTTTTTTAATTCCCCTATGTAGACAAGGCCTTTGTTGATATGATAATAGAAAAGAAGTTGAAATTTTGCTATGCAAATTGATGAATGCTCAACTGAAAAAAGCCTTCAGCGAGCCTACAGATTTCTGAACAGGCAAAACTGTCAGGTTTACATAGATTATACATGTGCAGAAACCTGCAAGTAGGGCGGGGAGGAAAAACGGGTCAGATGCAAATTGGAATAAATGATAGTGACTGAGATGCTACTATGATGGGTCCTCTAAAAATACCGATAGATTAAGTTATCCCCTCTCCAATGAAGCTGTTGTAACCCACTATTCAGTGTGCATTACACATCCCCCTCTCTGACAGATGAACAGAAAACATGGGTCTATTACGGCTCTCAGCTACAGTATGACTTTAGCTCAAGATGTGGAGTTTTATGCTTTATGCTCTGGAAGCCTCAGTTCTGTTCTCAGTGAGCTGACCAAGACCGCAGCCACCTTACTATATTGTTCCACTCTGGGTTGTCCCTGGGTAATGTGAGAGTAAAGTGGATATAAAAAGCTACCAAGTCGCAGATGACTATGCAAGGTAAGTGGCTACACATGGTGCAAAGGAGTGGAGAATGGGTAAACACAGTGAAGTGCTGGCCCAATTGAAATTAATGGGAGTTTTGCCATTGACTACAATGGGATCATCAGTTTACCCAGAACATTTGCCCTTTTGCAGAGCCAACCTGCCTACATTGGACTGATAAAAAGCCTAATATTTAATGTACATACTGTATGCATGCACAGGCATTTGCTGCGTTTTGACTCTCAGGGTAGCCGTCAGGCCTGTTCTCCAAACTTCAGCATCTTCAGGGACTGACTCACTCTCTCTTGTTCTAAGGGATCTCTCTCTTAACCATTCCCCACCTTACCCCCATCTCTTCCAACTACTCCAATGTTCTCACCTTCTCTTTGCGTCTTCCTTCACAGCATCCTCACCTGTCTCTTCTCTCCTTCTCTCCCCAGCATGGGGCTCCATCCCTCCCTCTCTGCTTCCTCCCCCCGCCCCACACTGAGAGCTTGATTGCACCAGGGTCAAGAAGTTGGGTTCAGGGTTGATGTCACTGGTGGTGGTGTTGCTTGATGTTATTGAACCAGTTGAGACTTCTCCACCCTTTTCTGAGTGACTGTTCAACTTACTTAGTTCCACTGGCTTCTCCCCTGAGGCAAAGCATGCAGAGAGTAGTGAATGCTGAGCAGTCAGGCAGGGAAGAGAGCGAGAGGAGGGAATTGCAGTCACTGGCCTCCTGCAACCTCACCCAGCAGCTGAGGAAGTGAACAGCCTGGAGCACCAGACAAAAAGGGAAGTTTTGCTGTTTTTAATATTGGCACATGGGCAGAGAAGCCAGAGAGGTGGTGGAGGAGGCAAAGGAAACAGGGAATAGTTCAAGAGACTGAGCTTCCAGCCAAAAGATGGAAGTCAGGTAAATCAGCACAGAACCGAGGACCAGGGAAATCCAAGTTTACTCTGGCACATCAGTTTCCCTTACGGGGAATCTGAACACGTTAAAGCAAGCACAGAAGCAAAATGCAGGTGGCATAATCACTCAACTTTAATGGGCAGCTTTCTAGAACGTGTGCCCCTTGCAATCTCTCAGCTCAGCCACAAAGTTCTTGAGCTTCCCTCAGTCCCGAGCAGGAATTAACAAAATCTACTTCATTCCATACACTTATACCAAAGATATAACCTAACTCACAGGCACAGTTTAAGCAATCCTTTCACCTACCCATCCTTCCCAAATATGGGAAGGCACAGCCTGATTATAACCGAAACGTAACAGGCATTCAGGGGGAAGGGAGTTGAAGTGTGAGATAAGAAGAAGCTCACTATGGCTAGGGATCCATATGTGAAAACTTTGGCCTAATTTTCACCTATGAAAGTTCAGTATTCCTTCTTGTAGCCTTTTATTTTATTTAAAGTGAATTTTGTAATGAACACCGTGGGTTCAGCTCTGGCAGCTACAGTTTCCAGCTTAACAGAGTGAAAGTCACCTCTGCTACTTGCTTCAGAATTAGAGTCTCTAGAAACACGAAGACCAAAGGTAGTGACCATACAGACATTCACAAGTACAAGGTCTACTCTACACTGTTTTACAAGTTTTATTAAAGTTACAGTTAAAGTTATGATTACCGAAGCCTACAGAAATTCTACAAAGACCTATGCACAAGTTATAAATATAGTTATACTCACATCCTTAACAACAGTGTTAGGGTTTGATGGGTCTCTCATGGCTTGATCATCAGTAGAGGGATGGTTCCTGCTGGAGTCTCCCATAGGGAGCTCAGTTTTCCCATTCTGAGCATCCCCTTTTTATAATGTGATTCTGTCTAAACCTACATTCTGCACATGTCCACAAAAGTGTCAACCCTCTTTTCTCTTATTGGTCTTTGTCTCCTGGATACTTAAGAGACCCCAATTTTCTGCAGACTGTATACATTCTCTTTATTCTCATTAGCATTGACACACAACCTGTATCCTGTGGTTAAGATACACGTCAGAGACAGATGCGCCTTTACAGTATTTTTATGATCTAATATTAATCTTCTGGGTAATTTTTCACATACTTACCAGTTGGAGCCTCTATTCCCATAATCTTAGGGCATCAGGTTATTTTCCAGCCATTTATGTCATCATTTCTTGTCTCCAAGGCTTAAGATAGCTAAGCTAAAGTCCTACAGGTTCTTGCATTTCAGCTTGTTTTACTCATGTCTAATACTTAGTTCCTCTAAATACTGATCAATCTTATACTTTAATAATCCTAGAAATTAACTCTAATTAACATATAATGAATATATATGATATAACATATTGATTAATCATAACATCACACAATAAATGAATAATTACTAAAATCATTGTCTACATTCTACCACCATGCCACTCCAGTGGCAATTTACCTGTTGAAGGCCTAATCCAATGCTCAACTTTCAGCATATAACAGTAAGTGAAAGCTTACTGTATGAGCTAGATTGCATTGGTGCTGGCAAGATCTTGTACAGCTGCTGAGATAGGACTGAGATAACCAGGCTTTTCACTTTTGGAGTCTGATTATGTTACAGGAGTGATATGTTCCATCTTATAAGGGCAGAAGGCTGCCTATGGCTCTCTTCTTTTCTTGGATGATGTTTTACACAGCAAAACAGACTCAAAGCAAAATATATAGCTAATAAAGCCTTGTTTTCTCTAGACTGCATATTATATTTGGTATACATTTTGCTTACACTAGGAAATGACATTCGAATTACCTCTATCCAAACAACGCAGTGTCTCTGTTACATCCTCTCCAAAGTGATAGCATGCCCAGATAACTGGCACAGACTAGTGCCTCATTCATGTCTTTTTAGAGCAAGGGTCCTGATAAGTATCGCCCAGATTTCAGTAGTGGATCATACTAAACCAGACCGAAGATGTGACTCCCATGAAGAGAGCGGCAGAGGGGACAACAACGACGAAAAGGCATTACAGTAACAGTAAGGCCTTTGTTTTAACTTATAAAAGAAAAAGTAGTCATCAAAGCTGCCGCAGGACCCATAGCTCAACCTTTCTGTAGCTTAGCTAGAAACTACAGCACAACACTTCCCACTCTTCTGAGACCACTTGAGACAGGAACATATGCGATGCAACACTTTGATTCTAGGGCTGAGTTACAGTTCTGCAATTTTATTCAAGAATGTGATTTATTCTGTAGTTTTAAATTTAAACCTTGAATGGTTTAGGGGATAGGGGAAAGTTTTGAGGGAGAATCAAGGGACAGATCTTAAACCAGTTACAAAGTTTATTAATAAAAACAAAAACAAACCAGAATGCAATTTTACATTAACAGGATAAGCAACACATATTTTCTTTACTCTTCAGTGCAAACTTCACTTTTTTCCTATAGTTTATGGTGTTTTTCTTTTATATAGATATATATTTAGACATCATTATATAAATATATGCTATACAGCAGCTAGAACAGAGGAGGTAATGGTATGTCCACGGTTAAAGTTGTATTGAGACTTGCTCTTACAGCAGGACAAAAATCCTCCCATTTCACACTTCGATTAAGTGAATTTAGGATAGGATTTCTAAGTGTGTAAGTGACTCAGGAACACAAGTCCCATTGAAAATCAAAGTGTTTTTGTTTGGGCTTTTTAATCCCACATTTAGTCTCCATGTTTACTAACTTTTACAGAGAAAACATTTTTTAATGTTCCCTTGAAAAAACCTTGCGTGGACCAATCTTTCATTTTTAATTTTATTTATTGGCTGCTCCCCCCAGCTAAACAACCCTGGTCCCCAGAGACTCCAAACCTCCTACACACCCTAAAAAAATCTCAAACAGTGGCTACTTTTGAAATATTAAAATTAAAGCTCACCATGATTCCCTTATTCAGACGAATGGAGACAGCAGGAAAACTTAT
Organism: Mauremys reevesii; assembly: GCF_016161935.1. Classification (NCBI taxonomy): domain Eukaryota; kingdom Metazoa; phylum Chordata; order Testudines; family Geoemydidae; genus Mauremys; species Mauremys reevesii. Next base: position 108,877,262 of record NC_052627.1, on the reverse strand, counting down.
GGAACTGATTTTCCAAGGCTACAGCAGACAGCTTGTATAGGTGTTTGTATCTCCCATAACAATTCTCCCTGCTCCTATGACCCTTATAGCCCCTATTAACAAAAAGTGTTCAAAGGGCAGGAAGGGTGGAAAGCCCAAGTTGTCAGGCACCCATAACTTAAAGCTCATATTTCTGCTCCTGAAGTATTTTCAGCTCAAAATCTCTACATCCTCTTTCTTTTTAAATCTCATTATTTTCGGGGGCCTGACTCACAATCTTCAAATGTTTGTGGCTGGCAATACTGTTTGCAGTCCTGAGAGGCAGCTAAAACCAGGTTCCCTCTAGTGAACTTCCTGTGGTCCCCTAGAGCAGTGGTCTCAACCCGGGGTATGGGTACCCCTGAGGGTGTGCAGAGGTCTTCCAGGGGGTCTATCAACTCATCTAGAGACTTGCCTAGTTTTACAACAGGCTACATAAAAAGCATTGGCCAAGTCAGTATAAACTAAAATGTCATACCAATGATGACTTGTTTATACGGCTCTGTATACTATACACTGAAATGTAAGTACAATATTTATATTCCAATTGATTTATTTTATAATTATATAGTAAAAAATGAGAAAGTAAGCAATTTGTCAGTAATAGAATAGTGTGACATTTTGTATTTTTATGTCTGATTTCGGAAGGAAGTAGTTTTTAAGAGAGGTGAAACTTAGGGGTACACAAGACAAAATCAGACTCCTGAATGGGGTACAGTCATCTGGAAAGGTTGAGAGCCACTGGACTAAAGGTAAAGCCATGAGCAGGTCCATCAGACATGAACTTCTGCTGCAGAAGGCTAGGACCTCCCACTTAGCCTTGGACAGCTTGGAGGTGGATAATGAAAACTTTCTCCTCTGCCAACAGTTCCACTTGCATTCTCTGTCCCTTAGCTCCATCCTTCCCCCACCACAGCCATTCTTCCCAGGACTGTGTTCATTGAGATATCACTTGTAGGTGATTAAAGGGGGGTTAATTGAGCCTGAGGAGGGGACTAATGTATGGAACATAGAGAGGGTGCTGAGTGACTTAACTAGCTGGTTCTTAGCTTTTTACAGTATGCAGTCTAGCACCCTTAAATCTAAATTAATGAATTATTTTTGTGTGGGGCTGGGAATGTATGTCATACATATAATGTAACATGACCCACTGTCAACATCACAGAGGAACAACCATAGAAATACTGCACTGAAATAATTTTCCCTTTTCATATCATAACATCACAGAAGCATAGTAATGGGCTCACTGAGACTTGTAGTACATTGCTTTTGCATCATAATCTCACATAGTAATGGCATTGTAATTAGGGGAGGACTGTTCCCAAAAGGTTTGAGGTACAGTCCAATTCAGTTAAACCTCTACAAGCACAGATGCTTATCTCACTTTATCCTACGTAAAGTCTCCTCCTCACCATCAACCCTCTCTATAGCCTCTCTCTACCCTGTCTTTCTCCCACTCCAACTATAGCCTTCTCCTAACCCTCTGCTCTATCCATCCCTCACCTTTCTTCCTCTCTCTCCAGCTATAATCTGTTCCTTACCTGATACATCACATCCCGAATCAAATCAATTGCATTCTTATCTCTTTCTATTTTAGATATTTTCCAGTGCAATTACTAATCCCTCCCCTGACACCCTGTGTATTTCCCCCCGTATACAACACTCTGTTCTTTCCCCCACCCAAGGTCTGTTCTTCTTCCAGCACTCTCCCCCAACCTATCACAAACCTTTGCTTATCTCTCCCCACCCCGAGCCCATGAGAGGGTCTCACAGCAGGTCTGGCAAAATGCTGGGTAAGCTGCAGAGCTCAAGCCTTGTTTGGTCATAACATTCCAATGATGCATTGTGCATCTGCAACCCCATGGAAACCCTGAAGTATATAAAATATGGCAATGGCAACCAGCCCAGAGGAAATGATCAGAGCTGCTGATGCTCTGCCAAGGACTTTGTGAGAGATCAGCAAAGGTAAGAGGGAGCCTGTTGGAAACCAGCAGGGTGGGAGAGACATGACATCAGTGATGAGGGTATTATATTTAAATTAATCCAGACAGTCAAAAAGACTTTATGCTTTGGGGGCAGAGGGGAGAGAGATTTATTTATTTTGGCAGAGGGAAAAGGGAAGAAAGAATTTTAGGATATATTATTGCTAGTTTATATTAAAGCATCACTATACAAACACTTTTGGACCAAATTTTGATGTAAGATACATATGTTTAAGTCTGGAATAAGGTTGTTGAAGTCAGAGAATTCCTAGAGAAACTGGGATCAAAATCTGACCATCTAGATTTAAGTCATTTTTCATTCAAATACATATTTATTCTAGCAATTGTAACACCACGTTTCAGTCAAATAGGATATGAAACTCCACTGCTACTGAATAACAGGGCTGGGTGAATTGATAGAGATAAAATTAGAGCCATCCCATCATTGTACCTTCCCCCATTTTTGGAACAGACCTTGACTCAAGCTCCACCTATGCCCAGGTTCTGAAATGTTGAAACTCAAATTTTAAACTTTAGTTCTGACCTCTGTCTTGGACCAGAATTGGAAGCTGCAGAGGTCACACAAAAAACTTGTTTTCAAGAAATTCCCAGAACTAATATGCAGAATGAGATTCCAAAAGTTCTAATGAGCTTCAAACAAGCATCCAAAGTTTTGAATGGGTACCAGAATCCACAGTCCAGCCTTTTCAGGTTTCCTTTTCATTGCTGAAAACTAGGGTTTACAATGAACACCAAACTCAAATGGTAATTTCAGCATCAAATCAATAAAAGCACATTATATTGGATAACTTTAAAAAGCTATAACAACTCAGGGGCCTAAAGCATTTTTCTGCTGACTGTTGCAAATCAACCCCAGTTTACATGCCAGTGGCTAAGGTCACAATGCCATTACATTTGTAAGCTATGCAATCTGGGGATATGGACACAAATTTAGCTCCCAATATCAATTTCTTCTGATCCCATATCCCTCTGTATCTTCTGTCTCCAATCCACTGCAGGGCAAATGTCTGCAGAGGGTGGCCTCTATGGTCACGCTGAAGGGTTTGGATTTACTTAGGTTGCAGAGGTCAATATGTTATATCAAACCAAAAAGGGAAAATCGTACAGTGCAGTTTTTGTTTGCTAGGAGCTTCTCTAGCTAATAACTAGAAGAACAGCTGCCGTGCTGTGTGATGCAGACATACTGTATATGCTGTTACCATTTTACATGCATAGTATCTAAAAGTCACACATTTTGTTCATTTTTACAATTTTGAAACTAAGTTAGTACTTTTATTTTCCCCACCTTCTACAAAAATCAGGCAGGGAACCTACAGACAACAGCCTGTATTTTACAACCCGTTTTTTATTCAGCTCTGAATGCTAAACACCTTTCAAAATCAAGCGTCTTATACACATGTCTAAATCAAGATTTAGGAACTTAACTTTAAGCACCCATTTTTTAAAAATGTTGGCTCTATTACATTGTTGTTCCTTTTCAACCTGAGTGGCTAGTCAAAGTTTGGGACCCTGTGATGTTCCAGTTGGAAGTAGAAATTGATGGAGCCAGGCATTTTCTGTGATGCAATCTTGTTTATGTACAATGAACATAGAAAGTCCTGTCTCTCTGAATGCAGAAGGAATTGGAACAAAAGGAGCATTTTCTCACCTTACCTTACCAAACCTCTTTATCCAATACCAGACCCAAAAGCTCGCTCTCTCTAGCTTTTTCCAGGGTCATTCTGTGCTTACAGGCTTCTGGCTGGCTATCTTGCCTCTCCCTCTCTCTCTCTCTTCTTTTCTTTCTTCAGTTTCTGAAGGTATTAGCATACGCCTTTAACATCTAATTATAACCTATATTACATATAAAACCTCTACCTTCAAAAAAATCAAAGTAAAAAAGTTAGGCAATTAAAGTTACTTATTCAATTTGTCTGTGAACTCTTCAGAATTGCATATTTTCATTCTGTTTTTATTTGTGTGGATACAGTGCAATGAAATATACTGAAGCATGCTGACAGTACTGAAATGTAATGATCAAAATCAAACTGTGGTATACAACATACCCACCCCAAAATACAGCTGTTAATTGTTTTAAGCTCTCCGATGGAATTAATGAATAGGAACAACAATAATGTGGTTTTGAAAATACCATTTCTTTAAAGTAGAATTTAGAACGTCTGGACCAAACAAGACACTAAGTAGAAAATTTGTGATAAGGATAATTGTTGCTAACCCAGGTCAGATTTTCACACAGTAGTTCAGAGGGTTGGACTGTGACAGAATGATAGTTAATATGATTTGTGGGAATTAGGTACGTTAAAGAAATCTACTTTAACTGGATATTTCTTGACCTTTAAGAGATTGCATTAGGAGGTTTTTCACCTAAGCAACCTTAATGGTTACCAAAGATTTGTTTGTTGGAATATATACACAATCAATACAACCAATATTTGTATATAATTACATACAAAAACTACATTAAAAAGATAGTTATTAGGGTCCTTCAGTTTTCCCTCTGCCTTCCACATAACATGCTCCCTGACCATAAAGACTCCATCTAGAGCAGTGGTTCTCAGACATTTGTATTGGTGACCCCTTTTACTTAGCAAGCCTCTGAGTGTGACCCCCTTTATAAATTAGAAACAGTTTTTATATTTAACATTATTATAAATGCTGAAGGTGAAGTGGGGTTTGGGGGTGGAGTCTGACTGCTCAGGACCTCTCCTCCCCCCCGAGGGGTCACAACCCCCAGTTTGAGAAGCCCTGACCTAAAGCATGGTCCCCAATCAGACAATGGACATAGAGATTTCAGTTAAGTGACTGTATATATAGCACTGTTCTAGCCATAGCTTTGTGGCTGTGGAGAGGGTGAGAGCTATATGCCCCAGGGCAGGACTTATATGGTTTGAGTTCTGAAAGACTCCTCATGTCTCTGTGGTTTAGAATTTTAAAGCAATACCCAGCAGTCTCACTATGTACAGTATATGTGGCTAAGAATGACTCCCCCACCCTCCCACCGATGACTGGAAGTAGAAGCAGATGCTCAGGAGGGGACATGCATAACTGGGAATCTCTCAGACAATTTTTGAGATATACTAGCCCTGTTATGCCTTATTCACTGAACATCAACCAAACCCCACACTGGATACAGAATTACCAATTTCCTCCTAGGTTGTTCTAGTGAACTCAACAACATAGCATCTAGACCCCACAAAGAAACCCTTACAAGTCTGTGCTGAGGTACCAAAGTATAATTATCCCCATTTTACAGATGGGGAACTGAGGCTCAGGGAGATTAAGGCTAAAATTTGCAAGTTTTCACTAATATGAGCTACTTAGGGCCTGATTTTTCAGAGATGTTGAGTATCTGCAGCCCCCGTGGATTTCAGCTGCAGTGAGAATGTTCAACACTTCTAAAAATCAGGCCCCAGGTGTCTGAAGTTGGGCACCCAGAAAATGAGGATACACGGTTAATCATCATCCTTTTGGGAAACATAACATAGGACACGTGCAGCAGACACTGAGAGAATACCAAGTTCCAGGTCTCCTACGTCTCAGTGAACTACCTTCACCACAATACCATCTTCTTTTCTCCTCCAACCCTCTCCCTCATAAATTCACATCTTCCAACTTCTGCAACAAAAAAATTTAGGCCGCCAAAGAAAGCAGCTTGAAGCACTTAAAAAAAAGTGATTCTTTCTTTGAGCATTCAAGGCACTGAATAAGGCAGAGATCCTGTGGAAAAAAATGTTGGGAAGCCTTGGAAAGAAGGAATCTGTCTCCCAGCCTTAAATGAGGTGGGATTAGGAGTGAGTAACCTGCCTGGGCACTTGGTCAGAGGGAAGTAAGTTGTGAGTCCTCTTCCCCAGAGAGTTGTGTAAAGGGACTGCTGTGGGCCCCGAATAGAACTGAATGGCCTGAGCGCTGCCAGGCTGGGTTACATTGTCTATTCTAGATACAAATTGAATATAGTTTTAGAAACAAAATGATAAAACACCAATATAATGTTATTTCCATGTTGCCTAAGTAGTGCTGTAAAATCTACTGATTTCAGAGCTGATAAACAGATGTATCAAAATCTAATAAAATTACACATGTTTTTGTTATGAGGGACTTCTATGAACACAGATTTCAATGTGGCACACACAGGTAATTGACCAGTTTCAGTTTTTGACACAAAAATACAATGAGGATTTTTCCCTCTGGATTTTAACTGCAGAAAAAAGAGGCTGTCACTTAAACTTTATCCTCCTTTTCCCTCCCACCTTCCCGCTCCCCATCCCTCCCAAACCCCACATGAACACACATAGATCATGTCTGGCTCTAAATGTAAATATACAGCAGTAAAACAACAGAGCTAAAATTAAAAGACAAGTCCAAGGAACAAAAACAGCCAACAAATGTATCTTGTTAGACTGCACTCAGAACAAGGTTTTTATCAGGAATGTTGTTGTCAGCGAACACCAGAATAATTTTCTCCTAATAAATTTCTATCTTGTGCAGAGAAGCTAAAATTCAGCCAGTAAGAGGCAAACTCTTGGGGTATGACTCAGTCACTTCTGCTACCACTGGATTAGATGTGTGTCCACGTTTCAAAATACAGTGAGCCAATAGATCTCATCAAAGGGCTTTGGGGTATTTTTTAAAACACAGTAGTGTAAAAGCTTAACATTTACTTTAAAAGATTTGGTGCTTTTGGTTATTGCAGACTTTTCCTTTTAATTCAGAGGAAGGGAGTATGCATAATTTCACATTCCCTGCAAAGCTGAAGGAAAAATAGTGGTCTAAATAGGACTTTATCTTCTTGTCGTTGCTGCTTTGATTCATGGAAATTAAAATACATTATGTTTTTATATTGCATTCCTTGCAATTCCTCTGAAATATTTATTCTCTCCCCTTAAAAATGTCAGCAAAAATAAATGTGTGTTAGGATATTAGCGGATTAGTTCAGTCAAACAGTGCTAATTATAGGTTTAATTGCTTATATATGAAAATCATTTATTTAAATTAGCTGCATCAAACATACAGTGTGCCCAAATACTGAAACATTGTGATACTGGAAACTAGGTTTGTTTGTTCCCCCCCCCCCCACCCGAAAACAGGACATGCAAAAAATGAAGAACAATGTCCCTCTATGTACTGATCAGCAAATGCGTTTAACCCCCAAGCTCCCTCCTCCTCTCCCCCTGGGGTCAGAGAACAGCCTCATTTGAACAATGACTAATGGAATGCATTGAAATGTGTGGGGGGTTGCAAGGAGAAATACTATTCGAGCCAACAAACTTATTTCATTTGTGATTTAGAGGGACACTGCACCTTTTCCCCGAACTTCTCCAGGGAAAGAATGAATGGCCATCTCAAGGTTATGTAAGAGTTGATATTTGGGATGGAAGACATTGTACCACATTAGGTTTTAAATAAATAGGGTTTTTGTCATGTCACAGGAATTCTGCAAAGCAAAAACATTGCTTAAACGGCACAAAATCCAGTCAGAGACATTCAGGACTAAGGTGAGTACAGCAGTGATGAAATGCATGTTTATGAATGAACAAATACATTGTATTAATACACAGACTGATAATATTACTACAGGAGGTGGGATGGACTTGTGTTCTGATTTGAGAAGGAAAAAAAGAGGGAAAAGCCAAGGAAGCCTACTGATTTTTACCATCAGGAAAGCCTAGGTAATTAACATACTGAGGAGTGCCTGGCTGCCAAGCCCTCCGTCTTGTGGTGACAAAAGAATGCATATGAGACATTTTTATAAAATGAACAAAGAGAAGCAGAAGAGCTGGTACTTCCCCAGGTGAGACATATCAAGTTTTCATGTTCCATGTCTCTGCTCCTTCAGCAATCAAGTTGTATCTGAACGTTACTGCATTTTTCTAAAACTTCATGTTGATATTAAGCTCCAGTATTCTCAACATTATGGAAGTACAAACACAGCAGCAAAGCCTGGTGGCTGCAGAGAGCTCCTCTTAATTTAATAAGGGTTTTTAAACAGAATGCTATGCACCATTGACTGTGCAGGAAAGCTATTTTTGCTGCAGAAGTTCCCAGCTCATGCATATCCTTGTACACGTCTCTATGCATTCCCTCCCTCCCGTCCCCTTTTCCTGCTGAGAGGGTCACATGGCCATAGGAGAGCCTGACCCCCTATTTACATTTCAGTGTGCAGATTACACACTGAAGAATAGTACTACAGTTTACTGCTTCCCATTTTTTAAAAAAAACTTTAAAATTCTAGTTTGTATGAGTCTCTCTTTGCATGCAGCTTGCAATTTTTAAAAAAAATTTTAGTTTGGCGTAAGAATTCATTCTGAGTTAGGATGCGCCTATATAAACAATAGTATATTTCAGTTTTGTGCTGTATAGTGCCTTGCACTTGAGATCTCACAATGTGAAAATGTTTACAATCTTTACCAATTTTGTAGATGAGTACACAGGCAGAGAGAGGTTACGATTTACCTGAGATCACACAATGAATCAGTGACAGACAGAGCTGGGAAAATGCTCTTACTCTGGAGTCCCAGCTAACTGTTCCCTAGTCTGATTACTAGATGCTCCTGTCTCCCCTTAAATACTCTAGCACACACATAAAAACAGACTGTGTGGTGTTTCAGCAGAAATACTATCAGAAAACCATAGTGTATGTAAAAAGGGGCCATAAGGAGATGTTGTTTCAAATTTAGAAAGAGCATATTGGTGAGACTTCCCTGAGCTTCAATCTCAATTGAATGGATTTCCATTGTGATCAGGAAACAGCATAGTAAGAGTGAGACTTGGAGATGCACAGCCTCAGGGGATTTATGTGGTTATAGCTCTAGATGATCCTGTAACAGGTTGGAAATGAGATACAAAGGGCTCTATTCTGCCCTCGTTTACACAGCACTTAACTTCAGATTTTCATGCCACTTAAACAAGAATGTCACATAAAGCATCTCACTCATTTAAAATGATACAAACTATTCTCCCATCAAGATTATCCCATGCAGCTCAGATCATGTTACATTTACATAAACAGAGATGGGCTTTGGAAAACTGGGACAGAGATTAAAATAGAGGCTGTGAGAAAATTAAGCCAAATTCTCTTCAATGCTCAGAAGTATGCAGGCAAATTAGGCATAGCAATTAGAACTTCTCTAGTAGTTTGTTTACATGTGTATTTATCAGTACACATAGGTGTGTTGTACTGTAGTTTATATAAATGTACAACCTGCACTTTTTCACTAGGAATCTACTGGAACTTTCAAAATGTCATGCTCTTAAAAAAAATCTGCTGTTGTGTACGTACATACAATATTGAGAATAAAGGGGATGGATATGCATTTTGTTATCAGAATTAAATGTTTCCTGTACTTATGTATATAGCACTGCCATTAAGAAAAATATTTGCCAGTTACCAAGCAGAGGTATGAGTTATCCTTATTTCCCCCGGATATTAAATGTAGAGAAATACCATGTCATCTTTATCTCCATTTCTACTGTGTGTGGTAATGTGGCAAATGTTGACTTTGAAGAAAAGCTATTATACAGTGTGTGTAGCACACAACATTTTATGCTAAATCCCACTTGAATATATTAGTGTGTCTAATACACTAGCCTGTATATATTATATATATATATATATATAATATATATATTATACTAGCCTGCTGTACTACCCACCAAGGACTTTTACCGTCTAACGGTAAAACAAACACACTCCAGACAACTGAAAGAGAAGGATTATCTGGGTATAATATTTTTATGCATACCAAAGACTGGGAATGGTTGGGTCATTACACCAAATGAATCTATTTCCCTATGTTAAGTTCTCCTCACACCTTCTATGGGCCATCTTAATTATCACTTCAACAATTTTTTTTTCCTCCTGCTAACGATAGCTCATCTCAATTGATTAGACTCTGCCTGTTGGTATGCATACTTCCACCTTTTCATGTTCTCTGTATGTATAAATATCCCCTGTCTGTGTGTTCCATTCTATGCATCCAAAGAAGTGAGCTGTAGCTCACGAAAGCTCATGCTTAAATAAATTTGTTAGTCTTTAAGGTGCCACAAGTACTCCTGTTTTTTTTTTTTTTGCGGATACAGACTAACACGGCTGCTACTCTGAAACCTACATTAAGACAGGATACCAGCTACAGGTGTGATTTTATTCTCCAGTAGGATCGAGGATAATTCTACTCTTATGTAGGCACAAACTGTACAACTCTCAAAGTCAACAGTAGTTTCAAGTACAATTGCCATGGGCAGAATTTGGGACTCTCTGTGACCTTTTATTGCTGTGCTCTTCATGATCAATCAAGAATTTATCTGGTATTTACCTTGACTCCTTTTAATTTATGACTATTTTGTAATATTGCTTTTATATTTGTTGGATAGTTTTAGGACATACCTACTTCAGAATGTTCCATTTGGAAAATATATAGGTTACCAGAACATGAATATAGAGATATTTTGTACTGACATGGTTGTGAAGTGTAAAGTGTACTTCATTTGTCTGTGAAAATCTCAAAAGCTTCTGTTTGGGATCAGTTTCATTTGATGTTTATCCAAAGTAGAGCTAAGCAAATACTTGGGCGGGAGAGGGGGCATTTGTGAATATTCACTCAAACATTTTGAATTTTACTCAACTGTTTTCATGCTCCATCATTTTCACTGTCCAAAATGTTATAGCAACATGTGCACTAGCAGAAGTATTCAAAGCTACAGCAAATTGCAAGATAATATTGGGTAATTATTGTGGCACCTTATAGACTAACAGACGTATTGGAGCATGAGCTTTCATGGGTGGGTGAATACCCACTTCGTTGGATGCATGTAGCCATTACATGCATCCGACAAAGCGAGTATTCACCCACGAAAGCTCATGCTCCAATACGTCTATTAGTCTATAAGGTGCCACAGGACTCTTTGCTGCTTTTACAGATCCAGACTAACACGGCTACTCCTCTAATACTTGAGTCTAAGGGTATGTCTACACTACAGGATTATTCCGATTTTACATAAACTGTTTTTTTAAAACAGATTGTATAAAGTCGAGTGCACGCGGCCACACTAAGCACATTATTTTGGCAGTGTGCGTCCATGTACCGAGGCTAGCGTCGATTTCCGGAGTGTTGCACTGTGGGTAGCTATCCCGTAGCTATCCCATAGTTCCCGCAGTCTCCGCCGCCCGTTGGAATTCTGGGTTGAGATCCCAATGCAAAAAACAGTGTCGTGGGTAATTCTGGGTAAATGTCATCACTCAATCCTTCCTCCGTGAAAGCAATGGCAGACAATTATTTCACGCCCTTTTTCCCTGGATTGCCCTGGCCGACGCCATAGCATGGCAACCATGCAGCCTGTTTAGCCTTTTGTCACTGTCACCGTATGTATACTGGATGCTGCTGACAGACGCGGTACTGCAGTGCTACACAGCAGCATTCATTTGCCTTTGCAAGCTGGCAGAGCCGTTTACCAGCTATAGCACCGTCTGCAATTGGAAATTGGTGATGACGTTTATCAGTCATTTTGCACTGTTTGCAACTGGAAATTGGAGATGATGGTTATCAGTCTTTTTTTACCATCTGCTGCTGTCATAGGTGTTCCTGGCTGGCTTCGCTGAGGTCGGCCGGGGGTGCATGGACAAAAATGGGAATGACTCCCCAGGTCATTCCCTTCTTTATGTTTTGTCTAAAAACAGAGTCAGTCCTGCCTAGAATATGGGGCAAGTGTACTAGAGAACCAGAGAGCACAGCCGCTCCGGGTCAGAGCTCCAGAGATCCCGCAGAAATGATGATGCCATGCTAGGGAGTGCCCCTGCAACAACCCCACCCATTGCTTCCGTCCTTCCCCAACCCTCCTGGACTACCATGGCAGTGTCTCCCCCATTTGTGTGATGAAGTAATAAAGAATGCAGGAATAAGAAACACTGACTTTTTAGTGAGATAAAATGAGGGGGAGGCAGCCTCCCGCTGCTATGATAGTCCAGGCAGTACAGAATCTTCATTAGACATGAAATGGGGGGGGGGTTAATGGAGCTCAGCCCCCAGTTGCTATGATGAGGATGGTTTTCAATCCTTTTGCACCGTCTGCCGGGAATGACCAGGAGTCATTCCCATTGTTGCCCAGGCGCCCCCGGCCGACCTCACCAAGGCCAGCCAGAAGCGCTCACAGGATGATGAGGACGGTTTTCCATCATTTTGCACCGTCTGCCATCAGGAAAGGAAGGGGAGGGGATGCTGCTGTTCAGCGCTGCAGCACCTCGTCTACCAGCAGCATGCAGTAGACATACGGTGACATTGAAAAAAGGCGAGAAACTATTTTTTTCTCTTTTCTTTCACCGGGGGGGGGGGGGGAAGAAGGGGGTAAATTGACGAGATATACCCTGAACCACCCGGGACAATGTTTTTGACCCTTCAGGCATTGGGAGCTCAGCCAAGAATGCAAATGCTTTTCGGAGACTGTGGGGACTGTGGGATAGCTGGAGTCCTCAGTCCCCCCTCCCTCCCTCCATGAGCGTCCATTTGATTCTTTGGCTTTCCGTTACGCTTGTCACGCAGCACTGTGTTGAGTCCCTGCTGTGGCCTCTGTCTGGAGATTTTTTCAAACTCTTTGGCATTTTGTCTTCTGGAACGGAGCTCTGATAGAACAGATTTGTCTCCCCGATCCAGTATCTCCCGTACAGTCCGTGCTGATCAGCGCTCCACGCTGGGCAAACAGGAAATGAAATTCAAAAGTTCGCGGGGCTTTTCCTGTCTACCTGGCCAGTGCATCCGAGTTCAGATGGCTTTCCAGAGCGGTCACAATGGTGCACCGTGGGATACCGCCCGGAGGCCAATACCGTTGAATTGCGGCCACACTAACCCTAATCTGACATGGCAATACCGATTTCAGCTGTACTCCTCCCCGACGAGGGGAGTAGCGAAGTTGATTTTAAGAGCCCTTTATATCGATATAAAGGGCTTCGTTGTGTGGACGGGTGCAGTGTTAAATTGGTTTAACGCTGCTAAATTCGGTATAAATGCATAGTGTAGACCAGGCCTAAGAGTTACAGTCCTGCAATCAAAAAATAGAAACAATACCACGTGATCTGTTTCTGGTCAAAACAAAAATCTTTTAAATTTCTAATACCCAGTGTTTGCATAGGACCAGCTTGAGCTCTATGGACGAAAATATTCACCAGATAATTTTGAACAATGAATTAATTTGTAAAGTTTGCAAGCTGCTTGAATATAATTCATGAACAGGAACAAATATATGTATACAATTACCAATTAGTTCTCTCAGCTCTAATCCATGGGCTGGAAATCAGGACTGACCAACCATTCCTTTATTTACAAGATTACTCCTAGTTCACTTCTGGCCCCAGGTGGAACTAGGAAGCACGGGGACATGTCAAAATTCAAAATAATGCCAAGGGATAAAGGATAGAGTGTTAACTACAATCTCAAATAATTTTCAGTTTGTATTTGATCTGAGTGCCGGTTGAAAGATGAGGGGGCTTCCTATTTTATCCAAACCAGTTCACTTGTCCCCATCATGCATCTATGTACACCTCTACCCCGATATAACGCTGTCCTTGGGAGCCAAAAAATCTTACTGCATTATAGGTGAAACTGCATTATATTGAACTTACTTTGATCTACTGGAGTGTGCAGCCCTGCCCCACCCCCACCTCCACCCCGGAGTGCTGCTTTACCGCATTATATCCGAATTCATGTTATATCGGGTCGCATTATAACAGGGTAGAGGTGAACCACCTGTTAGATAACCAAAGGGTGTAGTGAACTGAACAGCTATGGCAGGGTTGGTCAAACTGCAGCTCATGATCTGCATACAGCTCTTATACAGCTGAAGTGTGGCTCATGGAGCTTCCCCTCCACACACACACATTCTCTGTCTAACAGACTGGGGGAGGGAACGTGGGGCTTCTGCCCTGCAGTGGGGCTAGGGGCTTCTACCAGAGACAACAGGTGCCTGCTGAGAGTTGGGGGTGGGGAACAATTTAAAGGTTCCCCCCCCCACCCAACAGTTTGAGTCATGCCCCCAGGCATGCCCCCGCTCTTACCCTCAGTGGCCCCACCTTAAAGCTCCCAGGTGTTAGCTCTGCAGGGAGAGGCAGCTGCAAAAGCAGGGTTCTCCCTGCAGCTTGCTGCAGCCTCTCCCCACAGCAGCATCTCTAAGCTTGCCGGCTCCAGCAGCTGCTGTGCAGGGAGGGGGCCCCTGCAACATCATGTGGCTGAGTGGGGCCAGCAAACCCTGGCAAAAATCTGGGGGGGCATGTCACTGCACATATATCCCCATGTGTCTCCTCTGGCTTCTGCCCACTGGCAAGGGGGACTTGGGGGCTTCACCCCAAGAAGACATGCCTGCCAGGGCTCTGGGCTTCCCACAGGGCTGAAGCCCCAGACCCCTCTACCCACACAGCTGAAGCCCCAAGACCCAGCAGGTGTGCCCCATGGGGCTGAAGCTCCATCAGGCACTCCCTGGCTCTCAAACTTCTGAAGATTGTCGTATGCGGCTCAGAGGACCTATATGTTTGGCCACCCCAAGCTATGGAATGGGTGAAGCCTTCTTCATTCATGTGTGCTGTCTAGGAACTTGGGCACACAAAGAGCATATGTTTGGCTATTTTTTCAAGTGGTTTTCTTCCACAGACCTCACAAGACAGCTTATCTAGGCTAGAAGAGCAGTCTGGCACTACTTGCTCAGCCAAGGAGCAGTGATCATTGACTATTTTTATATCTCTAAAACATTATTAGCGCACTAACATCAAAGTACACCTCTACCCCAATATAACGAGGTTGTGGGGAGCCAAAAATCCCTACTGCATTATAGGTGAAACGCCGTTATATCAGGGTAGCAGTGGCAGGGCTGCAGCAGTGATTTAAAGAGCCCGGGGCTCTGGCTGCGGGGAGCCCCAGGCCCTTTAAATCGCCGGTGGAGTCCCACTGCCGCAGCCCCAGGGTAGCAGCAGCAGGGCTCCAGTGGTGATTTAAGGAGCTTCGGGCTCCTCGCAGCAGCCGGAGCCCCAGACCCTTTAAAGTGCTGCCTGAGCCCCACTGCCGCAGCCCCAGGGTAGTGGCAGTAGGGCTCCAGCAGGATTTAAAGGGCCCGGGGCTCCCCACAGCAGCTGGAGTCCCGGACCCTTTAAAGCGCTGCCTGAGCCCCGCTGCTGCAGCCCCAGGGTAGCAGCAGCAGGGCTCCATTGGGATTTAAAGGGCCCAGGGCTCCCCGCAGAAGCTGGAGCCCTGGACCCTTTAAAGCACCGCCGGAGCCCTGTTGCTACCGTGCTATATGCGAATCCGTGTTATATCGGGTCGCGTTATAGCGGGGTAGAGGTGTAGCAGCATATCCTTCACACAACATAACGAAAGAAGGCATCTAGTTGCACTGGCCTCATATTTCATTGTACTACCACATCACAAGTTGCTGCAGTGATAGACGAAATCACATATCCTCTAAAACAAGGAAGAAAAAAATGCATCTATAACATTCTTTGAAAGGTCTCTAAATACATGTTAGGCATCAACTGCATTTCACCAAAACAATACAAGCTGCACTGACAGCAAAGTCCTAAAGTCACATACCTTTACCAAAAACGATAGTGGAGATAGAATTTAAAGTTGCCATCAGGGAACATGACTGTATAAAGCGTATGCACGTAATATTTCTAAATGGGTCCTTCTTTGATCTTCACAAGGATGACTATGTAACCAGAACATAAAATATGCTCTTTAGGCACACTGAATACAGGTACAATGGTCATTCTTAAAACTTCCAGTTGTCTCATGAGTATCTTAAAAAACTACATTTTACCTCAAGTACCTGGTTCTTCCTGTGGAAAGGGCCAATATTTATATGAACTGTTGGCACTTAAAACAATGCCACCACGCTCTCATGCAGCAAAATGTAACAATAGAGAGGGTAAATAAAGATAATTGAAATTTTGTGCATCACTTTAGCCAGCATTCTGAAGCAAATCAGAATCCACAGAAACACCGCAGACCACGCCTACCTTCCCATCTCCCTGGCTGTCTAGTGGAGTTCTTCAAGGGGACAGAAGCAGGTTGCAGACAGTATGAGGTTCCCCTACTTAATTTTTTTAGCTACCTACTTGGGACCCAGGCTGCACGTAGCATTTCCCACTGGGAGAGGGAGGAAATTCATGGATGGAAATAGGCCATTTTTGCCTTCCCAAACTGCCTTTTACTCAGATATTTTTGTGAAGAAGAGAGGATTGAAAATATGTTTTTATTTGTGTGTCATATTTGTGACAAACATGGGTCCATAGCAAGCCACATATTTTTGAGCAGAATTCCCCAGTGATTTCCATTCAGATTGTAAGCTCTTGACTTGTGTGTATATCCATGTAAGCCAGGCCTGCTCAGCGTAGCACTCTGTCCCTCTCTAGTGGTGGCTAGGCAGCTGAACATTGATGAGCCTGCTACAGCCTGGGCTAAGAGAACTGGCTTTTTTAGCTCAGGCAGTAGAGGCTTATGTATTAAGATGCAAAGCTCCCAGATTTTCTCCCTAATGCAGACAACCCAACCAGGGTGGCAGCGTTACATACAGTTCTTAACACAATGTAGCCTAAGCGCTGTTAGAGCCTCTAAATACTCCTGAAATACAAATAATAAAATGGATGCCAATATAAGGCACACATATAGAGAGAGTATCTGAGGGGCAGCCATGTTAATCTGGATCTGTAAAAAGCAACAAAGAGTCCTGTGGCACCTTATAGACTAACAGTTCTAGGAACTGTATGAATTATATTGCCAGACCCTACCACTATCAAATACAAAAAACATGTAGGTGTTTACATTTTCAGAGAAATGGGTGCACTGTTAACTCATCTAATCTGACTATGACGTGCTTTATTGAAGTGAGATGAGACACATCCGAGCTGTTAAAGAATTTCCCTTTTACTACTTTAATTTTCCTTCTTATGCATGCTCCTTCCTGCTGTAGCGTAGGCACTGATGACTGAATGAAAACACCTTAGTGCACCTCTCAAGGGTAGTCATAATTATTCAGCTTTTTGGCAGGAGAGGGGTTGGGGGAAGGAGACGGAAGAGAGATATTTTCCTAAATTCAAAGTACGAAACAAATGGGTAATTTGATTGGTACCTGGGAAATAGGAGGGGGAGGGAGGTGGGGGGAAGGAAACGGGGAGAGTGAAGATGTAGCAAGGGTTGTATTTCAAGACACAAATAAACGTCTTTACTGTCAAACTCATATCACCAAGACATTAATTCATGTCTATGTGTAACAGACAAAATATTGCTGATAAGAAGTTTTGCTGTAACTCATTAATTACTAAGCATATTTAAACCAACCAAACATAGTGCTATTTCACGTGTCAGTCTTTCTGGAATATAACTTGTATGAAGGATACTGTACTAAATAAAGTTGCATAACTTTCCACACCTACTTTGTGTACAGTCAACCAAAAGCAATTCTGCAGTTTGACAACATTTCTGCAACATGGAAAGACAGACAGTCGAGTACAATATGGGCAGAATAACTCATTGCTGTTAGCAGGAGTCATCTTTCTCTGACAACTTCAGAAATGCATTTTAATAGAATAGCAGCCACTACAAAATTATGGTTTTGGCTGGCCCATATACTATATCACTAATTAATTAGAGAGGAGATATTTACCAACAAGGTTTCAAATACAGTATACCAAATATATGAAATGTTAGTATTTTTGATATGATACCCAAGAGGTTTACAGAACTATGACAACTGGGAAGAGGCAGAGGGGTTTTTTATTTGACTTTTTCCACAAGTATCCGTTAAATACATACATGTGAGGCACTTTTGCAAATAATCAGAAGATTCTTCCACACTAGAAGATAGAGACATAAAAAAGCAATGTTATTTTAGGAGAGGCTGCAGGAAAGTTTGGCCTAATTTAGAGAACTTTGTTTCTCATAGACACATGAATTGCTCTGTAGATGAAACATGGAGATAAGAAGTTAATTTTACATACACACGCACATATGCCAACTGCTGAGCAAAGCATATTATATAGAAGCCCCACCTGACATTAGAGCTCCATTGTGCTAGGCAAAATACAAACACACAGTAAACGTGTGCCCTGGGGGGATAGCTCAGTGGTTTGAGCATTAGCCTGCTAAACCTAGCATTGTGAGTTCAATCCTGAAGGGGGCCACTTAGGGATCTGGGGCAAAATCAGTACTTGGTCCTGCTAATGAAGGCAGGGGCTGGACTCAGTGACCTTTCAGGGTCCCTTCTAGTTCTATGAGATAGGCACAGAAGAGCTTACAGTCTAAACAGGCAAGGGGTGGGATATGAGGACTATTAGTATCCTATTTTTGAGGATGGGGAACTTAGGCACAGAGAGAGTAAGATCCTAGCATCACACAGCAAGTCTAAGGTGGAGCTCACAGCTGAATTCAGACCTCATGTGTCTCAGCCCATTGTCTTCCTCTTTGGTATATGATACATAAATAAACTATAGTTGTGACCCTGCTGAAAATGTAATAGAAGCAAGTCATCTGAGCAGCAGCACACACAACTGAAGTCAATGAGCAACAACTGAAGTTGTACACAGGAATAACTAGTTCCAGGATTGGTTCCTAGGAGTCTCTTTATTTTAGCCATTATTGATACATTTTTGTGAGCAATAGATTTAAAAAAAGGTAATTTGCAACAAAAAACACCTAGTGCTAAACATTCGTTATCTGTATTTCATAGTATGCATCTGTGATGGAGGGACTGAGACCTGCCCATTATGTACAAACATTGTTCAGAGGGTTTTAACAAGAGGCCTTACCTAAAATTGATACAGATAGCCAAAGCAGTCTCTGAAAGAGGATATGTCAGCTAAGCCCTAGAGCCTTTGAAGGGTTGCTGTTAATCATCACTAAAGGATCTTGATATCCTCAGTGGTCCATGTCCTAAAGAAAACAGTGAGTCCAAACCATATTGTGTGTGTAGATAACTGAAGAAAGAGTGTTTTGGAAAGTAAGGGGTAGTAGCTCTAGATCAGAGCGGACTTGATATGAGAGCTTTCCTCATTGAAAAAAGGAGTTGGTGGTCTCTGGACAGGAAAGGATGCTGACAGCTGGACTAGAGTACTCAGAGAGAAGGAATTGGCTCACGAGGGATGAAAGTGATTCACTTTTCTCCTCCCCCTCCCCCACTTCTGGTTTTAATAAATCTTGTTTTGATTAAGATTACTGTTGTCTGTGGAATCTAAAATCCCCTATCAGTCTTATTTGGGTTACCATCAGGCTGTGGAACACACACACCAGGAAGAAGCCAAAACACCAAGAAGGAAGTGAATACAGGTGATGGTATTGATCACAGAATCTTTCCAAGGAAAGATACTCATCCTTCCTCCTTGGCCTCAGCAAGTAGCCACAAATGAGCATCATTCCTGGAATATCAAAGGGAAGGTTGACATACTGGCAGAGTCAAAACAGTAAAATGCAGTATATCTATTCAATACCAAACACGTTTCAGGACAATGAACGGCTTAATGCCCATCAACACTTAGGATTTTCAGAAACAAGAAGAAGCCTTCATGCCTAATTGGTCCTGTTGATACCTGGTATGATACCAGATATGTGTAAATATTTATCGGTTTTCACTGATGCCTGTAAAATCCAGGCCAAAAAGGTATGCTAAGAATAAAAAGCATTGACTTTTACGTTTGAATTTTTTTGCTATAGTTCATTTAAGTTAGGCCAGTGGTTTTCAAACTGTGGTGCATGGAGCACTGGTGGTCTGCGGAGCTGCTTCTGTCACAGTGTTGAAGTTAGAGAGACAAGGTAGGTGAAGTTAATATCTTTTACTGGACCAACCTATGTTGGTGAAAGAGAGAAGCTTCTGAGCTACAAAGAGCTCTTCAGGTCTTCTTCAATGTTGAAGTCTCTGTCACCTTCAAGCAGTTACACCGGTCAGGATCCTTTTGCCGTTTCCAGAGGTTTGGTTGGTGTGGGGAAAAAAAGCAAGCATCATTCTGCACCCTTCAAGGACTCTCTTCACTGGGCCTTTGCTGTACAGTTAACCACATTTTTAATTTGTGGTTGACTCAATTATTGTACATAGACAATGTAGGACAGATCTAAAACTATAAAACAACAAGGTGGGGCTGCAGACAACAAGAGGAGATTCAGCACAAAAAAGTCTGAAGTCCTACACCCAGGTAAGTAAAATAAGCAGCAAAGACACAAAATGAGAGGATGCAAACAAACAGCTGCACCCCTAGGATTAAAGCAAATTTATTTTCATTGTGTCTCTGTAACACTGTCTTAATATGAGCTAAACCTTAGGTGCTAAAGGATGAGGGGTGGGAAGGTGTGCGTGTCCAAAACAGATTCTCTATCCTAAGAAATGGTCCATTATCTGAAAAACTTTAAGAGTCACTGATACATTTTGAATTGATATACCTGTCTTTTATACTGTATTTTAAAGTGGTTTTATTTAGTAATTAAGGTAGTTGTACACCGTTTTGATCTCAGAGGAAATCTATTGTATAAGAAACCCTCATACACTTTGGCTGAAGCTAATGGAATTTAATGAAGCACTCTCAATAATTTCTTGTATAATTGCTAGAATTCCCTGTTTGCCAGGAGCTGGGAATGAGTGACACTGGATGGGACACTTGATGATTCAGTGTTCTGTTCATTCCCTCTGAAGCACGTGGCATTGGCCACTGTCAGAAGACAGGATACTGAGCTAGATGGACCTTTGGTCTGACCCAGTATGGCTGCTCTTATGTTCTTATGCTACTAAGTCATGTGCATGCAATTGGGGGCAGAATTTGTCTGCATCTTACACAGGTAAGAATTAGTGCTTTCAGCTTCCCCTGCCAATACATTGGTGGAAAGGAAGCACTTGGCTGCGATGCAGAATTTGCCCCTCTCCCAAAAAGCACGGTTACTGGAAGAAGGTTGTGGGGGAGTCAGGCATGAACCATTCCTCTGCCTTAAGAACAGTGCTGGGGGAGGATTATGAACAGCATACAACCTTTTCCAAAAACAAAGCTTCCAGGAAATGGCAGAGGCAATGGGATGACCATGGACACGTCACACCCATGGTCATCCCATTGCCTCCGCCATTTCCTGGAAGCTTTGTCATTGGAGTGGAAGGTTCAGAACTTCCTCCTGAAAGAGTCCTGGAGTGGAGGATGGTAGCAAGACCATGAAGACTTCTCCAGTTGTAAGCTGTGTGGTGCTTCCCCTGTGGAGAAAGTTGCTGCCGAGAGGAAGTTGTGCTGTAGAGCCTCCCTAATAATGATTCCTGCAGATGGGGGCAGAGGGCTGCGCAAACCTGGCACCAGAGCAGAGAGAGAAGCTCTCAACAACAAAGGTGGAAGAAACTCATTCTTCTCACAAACATCCAGACCAGTCTATAGCTATCCAAGCTGACTCTGAGGTTCACCCATCAGCTATATAGTGTTTGTTTCCTTGATGAGGATTATTTTCCCCCAGGCAGAGCACAACGAGGCAAGGAAAGCCTCTGACCTCCACCCAATAAAATAATAACACATGAAATGAGGCAGAAGGCTTTCTCCTCTTCCCCATCGTTTCCCCAGAAAAAGATCTGACAGTGGGAAAGGGTTATAGCGAGAAATACCAGTCTAATCCAAGTTCACTGTTTAGCAAAAGCAAGTCATGTATTTGAGAAAGGGAGATTGAATCCTCTCCACTGCTCCCTCCACCCAAACTCAGTTCCTTCCAAGACAGTTGCACACAATTCCTTCTTCTAATAGACATTTTTTTAAAAAAATTCCTTATTGCTGTCAGCTTCTTTTTATTTAAAAATTGAGGCTGTGACAGCATGTGGGTGTGTGAGCCATGTGAGAGCAAGGTTGTTCAGGCACAATGATTAGTAGAGACATGCCAAACTACCTGCAGGAGATTTTAGGACAGCATCTCAGAATGCTGGTCACCCAATGACCTGCAGATAGCAAGGAATTAATCCACCTGCCTTGCTACTGCTTACCAGCAAACACAGTTGAATTACCAAATCACTGCATCTTTTCTCAAATATTGGCAAAGTATGTGCAATAAATATTTTAATGCAATGTTAGCAGATTTTTTTAAACTATGAGATTTAATAAAGAAAAAGGTTATAAATTACTACATAGATCAATATAACCTGTCGAATAAATCTTTCCAGTAATCATACACCAAGAGATTGTGGCTTTATCTGTTAGTCTGAAAAGCCACAAAGCTGAGCATTTTACCAAACTAGATGTGGTTTTGCCTTAAGGGAAAAGCCAGAATGAAGCAACACAATGCTATTTAGAAGACGAAGGATGTGAGGACAGGATTTTCTTTTTTCAGTTCTGCAACTGGAATTTCATTTATCTCAAAGATTTTATGCATTTTAGTCTACTGAAGAAACACCATGGTTTACCTGAAGCTATCCTTCTGGGTTCTTTAGGAATCCATAATGGCAGACAGCTCTGCAGACTTGGAGGAAATGCAAGTGCGTTCTAGTATATCAACGAATATAAAAAGAAATTCCACTATTGAGGATGATGCTGTAAAGATAAGTAGGGCAGAAAGTAGGGATATTAGATAATCCCCGTAGAAGACTAACTCTTTGATCTCCAGCATTTACATGCATTCCTTTACACTTTGTACATTGCTGGCGTTTGATTTCTTACCAACAAAATGCCACTACAACCCACATTTGAGCATTCCAGAAATAAAATTCTACTTGATCCAGTTACATGCCTTCTAAATGCTGAGGGGGGGGGGAAAAGTGAGATCCTCAAATGACCACGATGAATAAGTTATCAGCCAAATGCCAACCACTAATAATGTCTATTTAGTTTAGCTGCCTCTAAATATTAAGTCAAGTATGGCTTCTGCCTCCTCCACTAGAGTTGAGGAGTTACCATGATTTCAATGTTCTGTCTCTGATCACATAGGCAAGTCATGCTCAAGGGACTGTGTAGGTGGGAATGCACTAATGTGGACATTTTCTTCATCACGTTTCTGTTTGCATTCTGAACCAAGCCTAGTTTATAAGAGTTTTGCATCAAATTGCATGATTAAATCTCACTTTCACCTGTGTGCTTGCCTGCAGCTGCTCTGGCCAACTGACCCCACCAGGGGCTAGTTTTTTCTTTTGATTCAGCTCCATCTTTGAAATATTCACATATTTGAGAAAAGAGAAATAATGAGATATGATTTCTCGCGATATTGCCTGTCTGCTTAAATAAGTGGATATGTACCAAGGGAATCATATCAGTGGGAGTCAGTGTAAGGGAAATGACTCACTAGACTAGCTTAGTAGCTACCTGTAACTACGGAGACTGTTAACAAAAGCTACACAAATACAAATAAATAATATAAAATAAATAATATAGTGTTATTACTAAAATCCAATTAATTTATTATTAAAATTAAATGGAAGCAAATAGCCCGCAAGTATCTGAGCAACAATTCCTTTAAAAAAATAAAGTGGAGGGGGGTATTTTTGATAAGGGTGAAGAAGGGAGAGAAGAGAGAAAGCCAAGTGAAGACATTTTCCTAGATAATAACATCAGAGTACAGTTGGCTGTTTAACTGGATATGCTCACTACAGTGGAGAGATTTAAATTGCAGAGAACTCAAGAGTCAGACAAAGCTGGGAATGGATGCTTGCTTAATATTTGCAACACCTCTCAGGGTTTTAAATATGCGTTATTCATGCCTCAGAGTAGTAGCAATAAAACAAAGTAGTCAGAATCAGGGCAGCATAATGCGTGTTGCACATTACCTTAACTTGACTGTGAACAGCATACTTGAAAATGAATGTCAACTAATTAGCTTGTTAAATACAGTACACAAGGCATGAGCCTGTTTTAGTTACTCCTCAAAAGCTTTCAGGAGTCTTTTTGCTTCTAGTAAAAAGCCTTGTGCACCATTCAGACCAGTTGGGATTCTGAGTATGACATGACACTGCATTCATGAGCAGAAAGTGGAAACCCTGGAAATCCTCATATATTAAAACTTTAGGGAGAGTATTTTGCTTCCTTTCTGCTTAATTAACCTCTATCTGGTAAGCTTCCTTACTGTAATTTCTGATTCCTGCCAACTGTGTCTATGCAGAAACCGTGTTACTGGGACAAATTCATTTCAACCACATTTGAAGTCCAGTTATTCCATTATTCCTTCTGATGGAATGAAATTTGGAGGTAAATTCAGAGATAACACAGTAAGCTCTTTGGGATAGGATAGTCTTTTATTATTGCTATACATCAATACAGCACCTAATCCAATGGATGCCTGACCTAGCTGGGGCTGCTAGGTATTACTATACTACAAATAATAATTACTAGTAAAATAAAGCCTAGACCATCCTCCACTCTTCCCATTCATTACTTGCTTTCATAGCTCTTTTCTGATGACAGTCAACCAAATAAAACTATGAACACTAGAAAGTGTAGAAGTTTTAGATCACTTCCAGGATATAGCCTGATAAAAGTTAGAGGTACAGATTTGGAATACCAGATTCCAGATGATGAAGCAGAAGTAATCCAAGCCTGGAAAGAGGCCATTTTCTGTGTGTTTTCCTATTGCAGCTGTATAGACAAAATCAGAAGCAATTCATATCTGATGGACAAATCAACTATCTGGCCCGCCAAGCACAGCAGAAATTGTAATCGTTCCATAAGTGTTATCGATTCTGAAGAAGTTGACTGGTGACATTTAACTAATACTGAGATCCAAAAGGTAAAATGCCTGCTTCAAACTCTTAAGATGAGACATATGTATCAACCAGAAATCAACATTACCATTAAGCTGAACTTCTCTCTCACATTTGCATAATAAACATTTGTAAGGTTGCGAACTTTCCAATTGCACAAAACCGAACACCCTTGTCCCGTCCATTCTCCGAGGCCCCACACCCCGTTCATTCCATCTGCCATCACTTGCTCTCAGTCATTCACAGGGGGTTGTGGTACAGGAGGGGGTGAGGGCTCTGGCTGGGGGTGAAGGCTCCAGGGTGGGGCCAGAAATGAGGGGCTCCAGGTGTAATAGGGGGCTCTGGGCTGGGGCAGGGGTGCAGGCTCCAGCAGAGAGTTTGGGTGTGGGAAGGGGCTCAGGGCTGGGCCAGGGGTGCAGAAGGGAGTGTGGAGCGTGGGCTCTGGGAGGGAGTTTGGATGCAAGAAGGGACTCAGGGCAGGAGCAAGGGGTTGGGGTGTGAGAGGGTAGGGGGTGAGGGGTGCGGGCTCCAGGCAGCACTTACGTCAGGGGGCTCCCCGGAAGTGGTGACATGTCCCTTGGCTCCTAGGCAGAGGTGCAGCCAGGCAGCTCTGCATGCTGCCTCCACAGCTCCCATTGGCCACAGTTCCTGGCCAATGGGAGCTGTGGAGCCGGTGCTCGGGTGCGGGTAATTCGCGGAGCCCCCAGCCATCCCTCCACCTAGGAGCTGAGGGACATGTTGCCACTTCCAGGGAGCTGCGCAGAGCCAGGTAGGGAGCCTGCCAGCCTTGCCAACCGGACTTTTAATGGCCCAGTCAGCAGTGCTGACTGGAGCTGCCAGGTTCCCTTTTCGACTGTGTGTTCCAGTCAAAAACTGGACACCTGGGAACCCTAAGCATTTGACCAAATGTTGATGTCATGAACACTACAGTAATTGTCTCAGAAGTCCCAGGACCTGTTCAAATTATCACAATAGTGCAGCAACTGAAAGAATTAATTATAAATAGAATTAAAACCAGAAAATGTGTAAAAGTTGATCATCCTCAAAAGAAAACATCACTACACAGTGATAAAGTCTGATACTGTTTGGAAAAAAAAAAGGAACAAAATGAACACTTGTCTGCATTACAGATAATCATGTAGGAAGGGGCTGGTAGAAATCCTATGCTTAGTGTAACATTAATGGCTGAGGGCATCTATGCAAATGCATAGATAGGTAGGGTCTAAAATATAGGTACCGGTAGTTCACTCTTTGCTTAAGTGGCTGAATTCCAAACATATACTTGGGTAAAATAATGAAACTAATTATCTCTTGTCCCCAAAAGTGGTCCTCATTCAAATCAATGATCAATGTGTTGCATTGTCTCAAATGCAAGTGGCACAGTGCACAAAGCATAACCCCCTCTCAGTTTCTCTACTCTATTTTGTAATACAAGTACTGAGGAAATAAACCAAATTAACTCTTCCTAGAGCTAATGGCTGTAAGGAACCAGGGGCATAGGCGGGCTGGCCTAGCAGTCACAGTTGGGCTGGTGTCCACGGGTCAAGGATGGCCACAAGGCAGTAGTAGTAGTAGTCAGTGAACAGGGATGGGCATAATCACTAGAGCTAGAATTGATAAGCAAGAGCCAGGGTCGGAGTCAGGCCAGGGTCGGAGATCAGAGGTAATACGAGAATGGAATCAGGAGGCACAGGTCAGGTCAGAGTAAATGGAGGTTGGAGGCTGGAGACCAGAAAGTAATGTGAAGTCTGGAGTCACAGCAGGCCAGAAGTCTGCATGGTTGTTCAGACAACGTCTTGGGATACCTTTCCAGGTTACATAGTGAGCATGGGCCAATCAAAGGCTGCAAGGTGCTTTCACTCTGGACCCTTTGGGCAGCACTTCCTGTGGTGCTTAATCTCCACAGTGCTGCTTGGATGCAAGTCTTCATGGCCTCCTGGTGACAATGGGGGGGAACATCAGCTGTCCCACGCTCCACGACGCTGGGTTCTAGTCCCACAGATCTTTAAAATGGCTACATCACAGCTACTTAATCATTTCTATTCCAGAATGAGAGTGTGCTTTAGTCTTACCCTGCAGAATTTTCAAAGTATTTTTCTTTTAAAAAAAAGTTTCATGTCTCTGCATCCCCAAAAACCAAGGAACAAAGTGCATGTTTTACAGAAGGTATCATTTGATTTGCTGCTTCTTGAGTTCCTTTCTTGATTTCATCTTCCTAAGAATACACACATTAAGCCTCCTAGAGTGAATCTCCTTAGCAATGAGATTCTTCATTACAGGACTGGCATGTTTTTTCATACAATAGATTGGCTATTTCTTACTGTTTACCTCTTGATCCTCCAAATTGTCTGTTAGTGGTTTCTCGGAAGGAATATTTTTATTGATTGCTGCTACCACTATGTAGCCCATTTCACATATTAACAGAAATGTTTGCATTTTGGCCTTTTGAATTCCACTAGCACGGCTTCCCCCCCGCACCTCCCAACTGACGCCAAAGAGGCGTGGGGGAAGGTGTGGGTTGTTTTTTTTTTTTTTTTAAAGCCAGCGATGTTGTTTTGCACTTAATAAAAACAAAAAAAAATTGCATGAGAAGATGGGAAGGAATTGAAAGTCAAAGGGTAAGTTCCATTTACATTTTCACTGACTGACATGTGATCAGCAATGAAGAGCTTGGAAAGAAAGAACTGAGGTGCGTGACTCAAGAAAATAAGTTTGACTGCCAAAAGCTGCGATTTAGCTGCTAGGGCAATGGGCATTCTGTACATTTGGAAATAGCCATGGAGATCTTTTGGTGTTTGGTCTGGAACCAAAAAGAAAAAAATATTTAGTACCTTTTTCTGTATTGTTTGTTTGGGACAGGAAATCAGGGAAGGTCTTGAGCAGAAGTTTTCCCATAGGGTGAAGTCTCAGGGACCATGGAGTTTTCTGCTTGGTTCTGAAGACCTGATCATTCAAGCTTAATCCATTCTTCATTCACTGAAGTAAGTTAATGGGAATTTTGCTGCAGGACTGGATTCATGATGTATTTTAAAAATCCTATTACAGGAAAGAGGTGTGCATTGGTCAGTCTTCATCTTTCTGTCTATGTCCCTGTAGCGTAAGATAGCCTTTCAATGGAACTACTCGTATGTGTAACGTTAAGCACATGTATAATATCTGCAGAATCAGAGCCTACACTCTCAGCCACCCAGGAGAAGACAGAGAAAGGAGAGGAGGGGCAAAAGAGAGGAGCAGTATCCTTGCAATGTGTTCTGTGCCAGCAACAAGGAAACCTAAATCATTGATTTTCAGAGCAAGCGCAAAAGCCAATCAGTTTCTGTTGTTGTTACAAGCTTGGCAAGAGAAGGCATATGTGGGGCATGGTGGAACGGATAGCAACATTAGCGGTAGTAGTAGGCAGTGCCTTTCACATTGTGTCACTAACCTCAGCCAGAAGAGGTAGATGCTACTTCTCTTCTCTCTTCTCAGTAAAAAGAATCCCTTTCCTAATAACTGGCAAGTTTCCTCTTTTCTCTTTAGTTTTCAGCATATACAACTGCATTGCATAGAGTATAGAAATCAACCTTTCTGGTCAGACTTCTGCCATTTCCACAGCTGTACTAACACTCCACTCAGAGGTGTTGCGTCATCTCCAGTCCAGTAAGAAATATAGGATCGGGTATCATTGGTGGTGAGTGGAGAGTAGTTCTGGTTAGTATAAACCCCTAGTCAATGAGGGGCAGTCAATTTTCACATGTGATGGACCTGCCCTTGGGTCGCCTACAGGAGCCTCCCAATCCTGGGCAATCTCACAGTTCCAGGCAGAAGTCCAGCTCACTCCTGGGATCCTTTGTGATCCAATTACCTCTAGACCCTGGAGGCATTCCCACCACAGGTTGTTGGCTGGGCCCTTTACCCATATGAGGCTTGCAGTGTCAGTGTGCAACCAAACAAGGAGCAGAGAGAGAAGAAAGACCAGCCACTACCCAAGGCTGGGCTCTCCTTGCTATTGGAGCGCAATGGTGCCTCTCTTCCTTGGCAAATTCCCCACTCCCCATCTGCAGGTGGAGCATGTTGTGTAGATGCACCTTATTGGCACTACCTGTGCACAGGTATGCTCATTAACCTCTATATCTGTGGGATGGAGGCATGTCCCATCATAATGCTTATAAGTGGTTGGATTTTGGGTTACTGCATGACCACTATGGGAGGATGGGGCCCAGGTTTTTTGATAATTTTAAACTGTACCTTATCAGAATGTTTATTAGATTTTACGTATCTAAAATAATCATTGTTGTCAATGGCAAGCATAAATTATACATACCTAAAAACATTAGATGTCGTAATATGTGTGCTACATTGTCAGGAGATATAGGGGCAGAAGGCACCATGGGAAATGGCTTGGGTTGGGAAGTTTTTTGTTTTGGTTTGAGTATTTGTGCTTGACTGAGCACAAGCCCAGGAACAAAATACTTCTACTAAACTGGTGAAGAGATCAGTGGTGTTCTGTGCTGGGGAGGGAGTGAGTGGAAGATTGAGGGAGGAGAGAAGTGTGCTTGTGGCATATCTTCCTGGCCTACTCGAGCTCAGAAAGAATAAGAAACACAAGAAGATAGAGACAGGGAGAGGATTTTGCTTTGTGACCAGCTTTGAAACCTGTTTTTGTCACCACTGAAGGCACACCCATAGCATGCAGCCCTCCTACCTCTTACTCCCCTGGAGAAGAGTTATATTTACCCCCTTCCCATTAATGATTGTCTTTATAATAATTTCAAAAGGGTGTAAACGTCTTTTATGGGAGAATGAAGGTTGCCTAGTGAGGGCTTTAAGGGCATGAAGACATTAGTAAAATCATTTCCAGCCACTTCATTGATTTTTAAAAGAAACCTAAACAATGCAATTATGTCAGCTAATTAAAATGGTTCTTTCCTGTTGCACTGAATTCCTTTTTGAGCATCATTACTTTCCTTGCAGCAAATTTCAGTACTTTGGTTTAACGTTTCAAGTTAAGGAAAAAGAGGTTGAGTAGAAACTTAAAGCTGTGCAGATGTCTTTGTGTGGTATGAGTATTTTTTATGTGAACAGTGAGAAGACGAGGGGTTGCATGAGCAAGGGCTTGAATGATTTCTAATGAATAGGATAGTTTTTAGATAGGGTAATAGGAACATTAAATATGGAAAGATATTTGGTTTTTTGCTAGTGTTAGATACCAGTGATATATGGTCAGATTAAAAACAAACAGTTGCAAAGGGAAAAGTTGACAGGTCCAGTTAACACACCAGTGAAAGCAGCCTATGACCGTGTCATTACATCTAATTTGTTATTACTATTATTTCTTGCTGATAGCCTTAGGGCACAAGAATGAGGGAAAAGACTTGGCAAAGGTCACTGTCCTAGCAGATGACACCTAATAAACAAAATAAACTTATTGTTACTGGAACAGACTCTCAGAGAGGAAGTGAATAGGATGCTAGCACAGGACTTGGGAGCTCTGGGTTCAAGCCCCTGCTCTGCCGCACACTTCCTGTGTGACCATGAGCAAATCAATTAGGGCCACATTTACAGAGATATTTAGGTACCTGTAAATGCAGATAAGCATGCCTAATTCCCACTGAAATCAATCAATTTACATGGGAGTTGGGTGCCTGAACATGCCTGAAAATCGCACTAAGTGCCCATTTGCTTCTTTAGGCATCTAATACCTTTAAAAAATTGGCCTTTAGTATTTCTGCATCTTGGTTCTCCATCTGTAGAATGGGAATACTAGAACTCCCTACCTCTTGTGAGGAAAAATACGCTAAAGAATGATGTGCTCACATAATGGGGGCCAAGTATCTAAAGATGGATGACCTAACTTGAAGAGTGCATACCACAAACCTATTCAATCTAATACAGAGGGACACCCATATCATAAAGGCTATTACTATTACAATATTTTTAAAGATAAGAAGGAAATAGTCTTGAATGAGAGTGATGGAAATAATATTTTCAGTTACCAGGACTAGAAATCTAGCTGTAGATGCCTATGGATTTTTAAGTAATGAATGATTAATAATCACTATTTTTTTCCAGCTTTCATAATGGCAACGTCTGTGCATGTGTGAGTGTGTGTGTGAGAGAGAGAGAGAGAGAGAGTGTGTGTGTGTGTGTATGTGTGGAACAAGGCCAGGTTAAAAGGAGTCAAAGGGAATGTTTTAGATTAAATCAGATGTGACCTGTTTGAAATCAGAAGCATTTGAGTGGCTTTAATTATGAGCCTAGGAACAAAAGTTAAGCAAGCTTGAAGATAGCTGCTCTTTCACTGAGCTTGGTGAACTGGTAGAGAACTTTTAGAAGTCTGCCAGCTTTACAGCACATAGGTTTTAAAGCCTCTCATTCCATTAAAAGAAAGAGAAAGAAATAAACTACATTTTTAGAAGTAATGAAAATCCAACCTGTCCACCGCTAAAGCATTTAAAGCTGAAACATGTTCAGCCTTCCAATCCATGAATGGAAGTAAAGTAAAATGAATTAAAACACTATTGCTTTCCTGTAATGTGTTGTAGCATACAGTACATATCTGAACCTCAGAAATTCATCCCTTGCTTTCCTGATGAAGAACTTTGACTTAACTAAATAGACACTTCATTACAACAGCAAACTATATAAAACCCCAATGGGCTAATCTAGGAAAGTCACACCAATTAGTCAGTTGTGTCAAAGAAGCTAGCACACCATAAATGGGAGGCTTTGGGATCTCTGAAATCATTACAAAGATTTTAGGTAAACTGCAACACAAAGTGGAGATGACGTATAGCAGACGTGCACATGGAAAGAGTTATAGGGCTTCCCTAACTGCAAAGTTCAGATCTCAATTAAAACTTTATGAAAGTTCAGGGGATCTTATATCCTGTATTTTGGCCTAATCTTTCTCTAGAGAAAAAAGCCACCCTTCCCTATCCCAAAATCAACATCTATTTCCAGAACAGAACTCAATCTTTATAAGGTTCTGCAATGTTCAGGATCCTCTCCTCCACCCATTTGTGTAGGCCCAGCTGGAAATGTCACAAGAAGGGCTGAAAAGCTAGTAAGAAAAAGTTAAGTTTGCAGATGCAAGAGGTCATCATGGTCATGAGAATATTTATCAAAATCAAACCCTAACTCTGCACTTCGGGGTTCTTCCCTTGCCAGCAAAGAACAAGCTGCTGTCCTCTCGCACAACCTCAAAAAGTGTACCACAACAGTGTTCCTGTGAGGCACCTAAGAATTAGTACAAGACGCAGATGATCACAAAAGTAGTTAAATGATAGGTGGTTTTGATAAACAGTTTCTAAGTGCAGAACTGGCTGAAGATTTTCCAGTGGAACACTTTTCTGTCACGAAATGCTGATTTGACAGAATCAAAACACTCCATGGGAATGTGTCAATTTTGTCAAAACTTTTGATGGAACCCAGTCAGGCAGGTTGGCCAGCCTGGGCTTACCCAGCTCCTTGACTCTTTGGAAAGCTGATACCCTGGGCTGCCCAGCTCCTTGGGCAGCTACCTGTTCCCCATGGATTCCCTGTTCCCCATGGAGCAAGGGGAGGCAGCTGTTTGGTGAGCTGGTTCCCTGACTCCCCAGGCAGATGCCTCCTGGGTCTTCCTGCCTCCCCAGGTAGCCAGGTCCCTGTGAAGTCAGGTAGTCTCCTGGAGGCAGCTGTCCAGGGAGTTGGGCACCTAGGAGAACACTCAAAAATTCAGTTTGTATTCTCCCAAAATGGAATTTTTTCTCCTGTGAAAAAAATCTGTTCCCCCCCCCATTTTATCCTAATTCATAAAGATAGTTTATTTTTGCAGAAAAAAATTTCCATGGATGAGAAATTCAGTTTTCCAGCCAGCTCTAATGAACTGGGAGAACAACAACATGTAACCCATGGATTGCATGCAGCCTGGTCAGGTCATGAAATACAGACTTCCTTGCCACTTTTTTAATGAAACTAACATGGCGAATACAAAACTAATCTAAAATAAGTCTGATTGCTAGCATACTCAAAACACACCAATTCTATGT
Organism: Mauremys reevesii; assembly: GCF_016161935.1. Taxonomy (NCBI): domain Eukaryota; kingdom Metazoa; phylum Chordata; order Testudines; family Geoemydidae; genus Mauremys; species Mauremys reevesii. Next base: position 108,844,579 of record NC_052627.1, on the reverse strand, counting down.
TCCTATACATCTTCCAAGGAAGTTCATATGTAAACAAATATTCTGGGTGTGTGCGTTTTTAAATTGTGTATATAATATGTGCATTTATACATGAATTAGTTACTGTACTGGCTTTGAGCTCCTGTTAAGTGGCCACTCCTGAGCAACCTATCTTAGAAGGACCCCCACCAACTCAAAGCAAATTTAACTCCTGACTAGAATAGAGCCATGGGGTTCTGTGTTGGTATCTAGTGCATTCTGCATACATAGTGGCACTTGAGTTCCTAAGCCCCAAAGTCATTTTCGAAAATGGGACTTAGGCTCCTAGGTCATGCAGATGCCTTTGAAAATGTTGCCTCATGTCTCTTAATTGGCACTAAGTTTAGGTTGCAGAAACTTTTATTTCTAAGTCTGCTGCTCAGTATAGTTGCAGCGATTAAGCAATACTGTACAACATTAAACCGATATTCAAGCACTCACCCAAACCGCCATGGGAGTAACTGTAACAGAATTTTCAGTGGTTCTCCCCTCCAAGGGTGGGAGAACCTGACCACGCCCAGTTGTCTCCACCGGGTGGTTCCAACACAGGCCCCACTTCCTTACTGTTTGCCAAGGTGATGCTCTGCCGTTTGTGCGCCTTCTTAAGTCTCTCTAGAGGGGGGGTCAAAATGAATGCTGATGCATTTGAGCATAATCCCTCCCTGTAGCCCCAGGGGGGTTGCAAGTCTACAGTGCTGCCAGAGATCCAGCACCAACATAGTGAGTTTTGTGGAAATTGCTCTAGCTGGGCCTTGGAGTCAGGCTCTGTTTTGTTACCCGCACAATTTAGGGCTCTCACCCCTCCCCCCCTTTTAGCTACTGAGGGACCCAACTTTTCTTCTCTGTGGGCTCTGGGCTAACATCCATTCCCAGGGCTCTGCAGGTCTGTGGGCCCTTTTACCAGTGAAAGAGCCTTACACAGTAATCTCCTTAACCTCTATTTATTAACAGTTACCAAAACAGAATACACATGCTAAGCATACAATGCTCACCACTCCCAATAAAGGAGATGAACTTTTCTTGAGGGCTAATCAAGATTAGATCGTCCAGGGCTCCAGCTTCTGCACGGTATGGCTGGCAGGGTTTTGAGGTCTGACAGCTCTGATCTTGGGCTGTGTCCTGGAGTTAGGTTCCAAAGAACTTCCTTTCGGAGCCCAGTTTATATAGTTAAAACTTGGGTCCTATGAAGCTATACCTTAACCAATCATTTTAAACTAAAGCACTACAAAACAGTATTTTTCACCAATTCTAGCCCATTACAAAACAATTCTGTAACCATTCTTAGCACATTATGAATCAATTCTTTAACCAATTATACCTGATCACTTTCGTTGATTTAAATCTTGCAAAATTAGTTATACAACAGACAGAAATAATTAAAGAACCAGACAGAGACCATACAGATAAACAGTAGAGAAGCAGGGACCATAAAGGCAAAACAATGGAAGTATAGATTTCACAGTCACAACTGTTAAGTGGTTTCTTGTCAGACAGAATGCTATCAAACAAAGTTTCCTTTAACCATCTTAAGATCTGTTTCTTTATCTGGTGTTGGTGGCTACCATTAGGACAGGGGTGCCTTCTTAACAGCCCAATATTACATTGTTTTGATGCAATTTATATGGAACGTGAGGATGTGACTCTCTTCAACTTAGCTCATGGCTGTTGTTTTTACTGCAGAAGACGACCTCAGACCGTACACGCCTGTCCATTTTCCCCTGGCAGCCCACTGTACTCTCCTCAGGGTCGCAGGGAAGGTGTCCTGGCTCCTCCTCAAGCTTTTTAGAGCGCTCCTGCTCCTCCCCCACACACTGCAGTTTCCTCCCTTTTATAGGCCTCCTCCTTATCATGCAAGATTGACAGGGCTGGAGTGGTGGAGCTAGTCCCTCCACCAGGGCCTCTCTGACACCTTTCTCGGCCATGTAGTCTATGCACCCCACCACAGTAACTATGATATTCTTTTCTGTGTTCTGCACCTTAAATTGAAAATATGCCTACACATGTGTTGGGCTAAGGAGGGACAGGGCTATGAGGTAGTACAAGAGCTTACAAAGTGACATACTCTACTTCCTCACTCAGATATTTTATACTTGCTCTCTCTCTTTGTTACTTTTCTTAATCTAAAGTAAGTCACCTAGACTGACAGTACATGATTTGGGAACACACAAAAAGATGGTATTAAATTGTGTCTGCTATGTGCATATTTTTCCCTTGCCCATTTTCAAAATATACCATTTAACTGGTATGGAGTTAAAAAACAGTCCAGACCAAATTAAGAACCACCTCCCCATCACACAAAACCTTTGCCCCAAACTGAATGCAGACACTTAAAAAAATGTGGTTCAATTTCTCTTCCAATTACCCCCATTATTTTACATTTTTACCCAATTTGGGGGTCTGGTCAGCACTGGAATTGCTGATGTGTCACAAGAAAGGCTTTTGCTGACCAACCAGAATCAGGAGGAACTTGAAATTTTACAAGGAAGTCTTTCTCCCAAGACTTCTATTCCAAATGATGCAAGTCCTAGAGCTTGGTTCAAATGTTCATAGACTGCAAAATTTTCGAGGCAGAGCCTGTGTGTGTGCACAGTGCATGCCACAAGGAGGGCAGGATCCTGACTGGTGACTCTAAACACTCCTGCAATATAGATATTAAATAATAATAAATAAGGGCCTGATTTACATAGGTATTTAGCCATCTAAAGGTGCAGAGAGGTGCCAACTGGAATTTACACTAAGCAGGTTAGGGACCTAACTCCCATTCAAATTAACAAGAATTAGATGCCTACCCTGATTAGGTACTTTTGAAAATCCCCTGAGGTGCTATTTTCCTAGGTTTTTACAATAGTGCTCATCACCAAAACTGTATTTGAGAGCACCATGCAAATTAAAAAAAAAACTTTTAGGGTGTCAGTTTCAGATTTTGGGGTGCTTATCTCTTTTGAGGTTCACCTGTCCCTACTAACTAGCAGAAGTCATTATTTTCAACACTGAAATCCCATTACATCTACATTCTGCATTTCCTGGAAAGGTGCAATGAGGAGATAGAACAGGATGCCCGAGTTGTCACATTAAAATTATTTTAGGCAAATATCTAATTTGGGTAACTTTCAGAAAATAATTTGCATCTGAAGAATATGTCAGAGTTATTTAGCAGAAGATGGGAAGCTGAACTGAAATGTAAATGACTGAGGTCTCCTTACAAAAAGATAGCTCCAGTTTTTAGCACAGACATTTCTCTTAATAAGGTTTTCAAATGATAATGTTCTCCTTGAAGAATGTTAAATGTCTGAATTGTAAATTTCAGATTGCCACTGCATGATGAATTCCAAGATGAGAAAAGGAAGAAAGGAGTAATTGTTTTTGAATTCCAGCTGTATGTAAGCTACTGAAAATTCATATTTCATTTGTTGGTTTTGCTTAACTTTAACAAAAGCTGGACATGCTAATGTAGAAGTGATTAATGGGAGCAACACTGGATAGATTTCTGAATTATGCCACTGGAAAAGACATCTGATAGGTAACAATAAGAGCTGGTCAGAACTGAGAATTTTTGTTGTGCAGGAAATTCTGCGATTTCAAAATTTATTTTCTTTCCAAATCAAAATGAAAACAATTTTTTGACATTTCCCATAAAATTAAATGTTGGGTCAATCAAAACATTTCATTTTGATAGAAATCAGAATTACATTTGTAACTGTAATACATAATAAGATTCAAAACAAAAAGTCATTTCAATATGTAAAACTGAAATGTTCAATTTGGATAAGGCCAAAACGGATCTTGTTGCAATGCTTCATTTAAAATGTTTTTAAACAAAAAATTATCAAATCAACACATTACAGCGCAGAGTTTTGATTTAGACAAAACAGCATTTTCTTACAAATAAACATTCCATCAAAACATTTTTGATGTGTTCTAGTAAGTTTCATGCGCCCATGCTAATCAAGCATGGTGAGGTTCTAGTCAAGAGCCAAGTTCTATCCTCAGATAAGAATATGAAACCCCCATTGCCATCAGTAGGCTGAAGTTCTGTGCAGCCTAGAACATAATGTGAGTTGTACTGAAGCAACCTTGGCAATGAACTAAGAAAATCTGATAAAGATATGGGTGAGGGGTAGAGTTTCCATAAGGGTCACAGGGACACATTTTGTAAAAGATGCTTATGCATCAAGACCTGGACCAACAATACCATGCCAGAATCAGTTTAACACCTCAAACAGCAGTGAGCCTATACGCTGCTCTGTCAGCTACTCGTTGTGTGACCTTTGGCAGGCACAAACTCTCTATCCCTCAGATTACCCACTTCCATCCCTCCCATCGTTGTTGTAAGACTCCTTTAACTTTTGTCTGAATCTCCAGAAAAAAGATGCAAAATATTTATTACATGCTATCCAAATCGATCCTGGCTTAAGAGCTGGCCATGTTACTGTGAGAGCCCCATTCTCCAGAAGAGATTCAGACAAAGGTACTAGAAATAGTATGGGGAGAAAAGCTAGTTTATTCTCCAGATTGTCTTGATGAGAGGATTTGTAATTACTTCACCAAGAGCAGGGACAGATCGGACAGAGGAAAAATGGTTCCTATCAAAAAGTGGAATAAAATCCTAATTTACTACCCCTAAAGGACAAAAATGCATAAGGCACTAATGGATCAACCAACACCTCGCTCGCCTTCCCCTGCTGATACAAATACATACACTGATGTGGACTTAAAAGATTCATAACAAAATTATTTTTTAATGTATAGACATGTTGTATCCTCTAATCCAGAGAGAACTAATGAGAACTGGGGAAGAAAAATAAAATCCCTCAGACAATTACATACCTTTTTGTGACTAGGATTCAGGCAAGCACAATGTATAGTTTTATGTAAAATAGGCATGGAGCTACAGAATTGTTTTGCCTATAGATGCCTGTATGTTTGCCTGTATGTTCACATGTGGAATTTATTCAAGCACTCCATTAAAAAAAAATCACAATAGCTTAATAGCCACCATTTGCTGCACTCACACAGCAGCACCACAATGTCTCAGAACAGAACACATTTCAGCTGCCTCTTGCATCTCAGGCAAAGGACGAGTGCAAGTGTAACAATGCACAGAGAACAAAACAACTCTGATAACAAAGGGAGCATTAAATACTGGCATGGAAATAAGAAACAAGGTCTTCCCTTCAAACATGGGGAAGGCACACAAGTTCACATTTTATTCCAGTGTGTTTTTTTAGTAAGGTTCAGAGTATCTCAGAGATTTAAAATGTAACTCAGACTTGCTTCGGTTGCTATGGTAAATCTACTTTTTTTATATGGTTTAACTGAAGAGCACTGTAAATAGTTATTATATAACTGGCCAAAACACAGCTTTGCCCCAGGCAGCTTTTATTTACACACCCTTCTTTTTTAGCAAAACTTTGTTATCGTTGTTTCTAATTAATATGCACACACTATGCACCGAAACAAAACGGTAGTGCAGAGGCACAGGAAATTGAATTCCAGCTAATGAACAGCATGATATTTGAAACTGTTTCGGAACCCAAATCTGTCAGATGCTAGGATGGAAATACTTACCTGATGAATTCAGAAATGGGTGGTGTGACAGTTCCCAGGGTACCCAGGACTCTGGGTCACCTTGTTATCGCCTGCCTCTAGCAAGAGGGAGCCTTTCTTTCAGTAGTTGGGTGTCATCTCCCTGGCACTGCCAGCCTTTCAGCCACTCAAGCACTCTCCTGAGGGCTTATGCCGGCCCTTCCTTCCTGTTTCAGGCTAGTAACAGATGCACTGCAGTCCCTGAGTCCCTTTGAATCACACCCTTATGATATGCAGCCCGACACTGGATACTTACAGCAATTCCATATCCTCTGCACCCATGTACCCCAGTTTACCAGTTTTACCTTAAACCATCAGTCCTGTAAACCACACAGTACTTGTGAGCACTTACAATTACACAGAAGTAGAATAAGAGAGAATAAAGATTTAACTAGAAAGAAGAGAGTGTGATGGAAATAAATGGTTACAATACAAACCAAAATCATAAACCGTGAATCTGGGTCTATACTTATCAATGGTTACCGTGACACCCCTGGCACCCCAATACTCACCACTGTCATGTAATTAGGATGTTTTGTATAAAGTATGCCTTGTGAGGTATCACTCAAAGTGATCTGCTAGACATTCATATCTCGTTGGATTGTATGTGCTACCATCGTGTGAGAGGTTATGAAGTTTGGCTATGTATGTGTTACTGAAACATGTTGTGAGGTTGAAAACACCCACAAGCAGCCTTTCAGGTACAACAGTAAAAAGGCCAAACAATGTTACTGGCTTATTGAGGAAATGCACACAAGCACAAGGATTACCCCAGGAACTGTGTACAATAGAAATGTCTCAGAGATAGCACTGCACAATGGGAACCGTTTGATCCAGGTCACAGCAAAAGAGCTTTCCAGCAACTGGGAAAAAAATCTGTCAGGGGGACAATGACATCATGAGGGGATATCACTCTCCCTACAACACACCTGGAAACTCCTGAGGGGCTCAGTGGTACCCCAGTTCCAAGTGTCACCCTGGGGGGAACCTGTCAGTTACCTTTTCTGTCTAATCAAATAGATTTCTCCCCCCTGGTCCCCCAAAGTTTAGTTAGTTGAGTGTTGGATGGTTTCTCAAGAACCAGGACCCAAACCTTCATCAAAGCTACTCCTTCACCCCCCACCACCAGCAGTTTTCACCAGTGAATGGATCTAGAGTGCCTTTCCCTACACTCTGTCCTATTAATTTATTTAGCGTTTGCATATTCGCCGAGCCAAGCAATAGCGTTCTTAGTGGCCAAATGGAGCTCTCAGAGCCCACTCTGATTAGAAGCCGCTGCTCAACAATGTGCATCATTCTTTGATCTGTGCCACAGCTGCAGTTTGGATTATCTCGAAGACCCCAATGGTGCTGGCTGACTGCACAAGGCCTTGCCCAGTCTGGAACTGGTTAAGGAGGGCTCACTGACGACATGGCAGGTCAAAGCTGGGAAGGCAAGCTGTAGGGTCTATGACAAGGAACTGATGTGTTGTTGATGTTAAGCACCAGTCTTCCCACCACAGGGACTTCACTGTCACATCTGGTGTGGCAGCCTTGACCATAGTGGGTGTTGTGATGAAAGATGTGTAGCTGGTGGGCTAAACAGGTAGCTGAACAAGGGCAAGTTTGGGATGGCACGTGCCTTCTCAAGCAACTTACCAGCTGCAATCTCCCCCCAGTGAAAGGCAGAGAAGTATGGCTTAGAACTGGAAGCCATGGAAGATGAATTGGTTGAATAGTTCCAGTGATTATGTGCATTGTTGAGTTGAGTTGCACGTCAACAAGTTTGGTGTGTGCCAATGCACTCTATACTGGCACACAGTACTCTGCTATTGAGTATGAGATGGCAAGGGATGTGGTCCTTCGGGTTGGAGCATTGACTCCCCATGAAGAACCTGCAAGTTTGCTAAGATGGTTGTTGGATGCTTTGTCCTTAAGGGTCACACCTAAGTAAACTGAGTAAGCTTCATGTTTAAGCTTCTGGCCATTCATTATGATGTTTAGTTCCCTCTTAGCATTGGCATGGTGGAGGTAGATTGTGCTAGAGACTGTCTTGCTGGTGCTAGGCTGAAGGTGCCATGTCTTGCAATAGTCGGCCAGCTTTGCAACATCATCACTCAGGGTCTTCTCCAGCTGAGAGAAAGTTAGAGCCTGTAGCCCACAGTAGATGTCATCTGCAAAGATGATCTTCCATGACCAGGTTGGTGGCAGGTGAGTGATATATAGATTGTACAAGGTTGGGACTAGAACAGACCCCTGGGGTAACCCATTCATGTGTTTTTTCCAAGCACTTCTTTTCTCATGGTCATGCCACATATATTCGGACTACCATTGCAGGCACAGTCCATCTGTCATCCACTGAATACTGTGATGTCATCTGTTATATTGAAAACAGTCTTTTGTTGCTATTCACAGGCAGGGTGAACCTCTGCCTTGTTGTAGAGTTTCTTCTCTACCTTTGATTGTTTGTTGTGGTCTCTGATGGTTTTCCATTGATTGTTCTGGGATGTTGTGAAGGCTAGACACCAGAACCGTGCAATATTTTGTCAGTTGACTAGGGAGGGGTAACAGCTCCCTCTTGCTGAAATGGGTCATCGCCAAGATGCATCACCTCCTGGTGACCAATTTCTATTCCAAGTCCATAAAGCATACTTTCAATATAAATACATTATTCCTTAATATTGCCCATACATATTACCCTTAAGTATATGCAGCAGTTTGTTTTTGAAAATAAACTTACTGTACCACTGATCATACATTTCAGACATCAATCTTTGTGGCTAAAAATGATACTCCAAGAAAGGAAACACGATCACAAATAGCATTTCCAAATACATAATTGAGGCCAAATTTTTGGAAGATTTGGAACATGCAGATGTGCATGACCAGTTTTAATATGTTTTTATTATTTGTTAAGTATTTACAGTGTGCTCAGCTCAGTAAAAAAACAAAAATGGACACATGTCCCATGTAGTACAGTCTGAAAGCTAAAGACTAGACAGAAACATATTGGGAGACCAAGACAAAGGTGCTTACTTACGTCTTTACAAAAAGTTATACAAACCTGTGTGTGTGTACAAGTGTGCGTGATGTATAAGGGGTTGGTCAGGGCATTTTATTGATGTTTACTGTTGTGTATCTCACAGGAGTAGTGGGTTCCAGGAGGGATTTGAATCTGTGTTGCTAGCAAGTATCCCACCAATTACTAATGGCATTGGTAATGCCAAGTTAACTTAACAGTGGCAATTATTTCTATGATATTTCAAAAGGTTTATTGGGGACTGAGATAAAATTTAGGGAACTTATTTTATTTCCTTTTTGATCTTTCCTACTTAGTACTGGCCAAATGCACGACGACACACACCCACTGAGTCTCATCAGTCATTGATTTAAACTAGGGGTCTCAAACTCAAATGACCATGAGGGCCACATGAGGACTAGTGCATTGAACCGAGGACCGCATCACTGACACCCCACCCACTGCCTCTGGCCCCGCCCCCACTCCACCCCTTCCATTAGGCCCCACCTCTGCCCACCTCTTTCCACCCCTTCCCTGCTCCAACCCAACCCCTTCCCCAAAGTCCCCACCCCAACACTGCCCCCAGGGGGTGCAGGTGGTGTGCAGGGTGCAGCAGGGGGCTCAGGGCAGGGCGTTGGTGGGTGGGGTGCAAAAAGGTGAGGGGTGCGGCAGTTGGCTCAGGGCAGGGAGTGCAGGAGGGGTATGGGATATGTCAGGAAGCTTCGGGCAGGGGGTTGGGGTGTGGGATGTGGCAGTAGCCCTCTGCCTCCTTCCGCCTTCCCCCCTGGCCTGAAGGGGCGTGCTGCCAGCTGCTTCAGACAGTGGCATGGGGCTCACAACGCCGCAGGGGGCAATCCCACGGGTAGGCAGAGGGCAGCAGGGGGTCACAGGGAGCTTGGCGGGCCACATATAAGAGTCCCGTGCGATGCGTGTTTGAGACCCCTGGTTTAAACAATGAAATCTGATGCTCCCAATACTCCAGTGTTAGCTTTAAAATTTATTGTATATGTCTATATATTTTATGGGGTATTGGGAAGTTGTATTTTTTTCTGCAACTCATGGACAATATTTAACATAGGGGAGTTCAAATGCATTTTATGAAATTTAGAAATGTATTGGCTGAAGCTTCACAATGCACTATTAGCCTTTTCCCTTAATTCTCTTGGATTTTAGGCTATTTTTAAAATCAATCTATTCTCATATCCAAATATCACTTTCAAATTCAAACATAAAGGTCCTCATCACATCTTTTGCAAACTTCTTTGATTTGATTTCCTTTAAAAACATTTCATGCTCAGTCAGTCTGAAAGAAAACCGGAGAAATGGCCATGTGTGTACATAAGGTAGAAAGTATTTTAACAATCAATTAGTCTATCTATGATATTTACATAGGGTCAATCATATTCTAGGTGCTGACGATGCACATAATTCATAGGACAAAAATAATGTTTGGACATATTGCATGCAGCACATTAATTCTGACCCTCTAATATTAATGGTCTCATGACATTCATTTATTTTACATGCCATAAGGGTGTATGTGTATGTATTGTACATTATCTGTTTCTAGATATATACTGTCTATAAATATACCCACCAAGAAAAAGCATTTTTACTTAAGAAAAAACAGACATGCTGTGAATCAACATTAGTCATTACAATGATAACATTTCCAGTACAATACCCATAGTTAATGTCTTATGCTTTCTTGTTTCTTTTACATCTATGCTGTTCAAATGTCAGTGATTTTAGCACCGAGTTTAACCTTTACACATTTTTTTCCTCTTGCTTCTGAGACATTTCTAGTCTCTTTCCTCTGTTGCCTTTCAATAGTAGTGGGCTAGGATGCATCATACACATATATGCACTGGTATTTGAATCCCTCCAAGGCATTTCATGGCAAGTCTACTGAGTGACACAGTTCTTTCAATGCATACATACAGATCAGCTCTTAAAGCTTGTTAGATCAGTCAGAAGAATGGTACGAACAAGACAAAAGTCTACCTCCCAGTGCTTTATGTGCTAATCCTTGGAGGCCTTCTGTGTCCTACTATCGTATACTGGTTTCTGAAAGTGAAATGGAGAATTTATAGAACTTTTCATACAGAAGTTTGATGTTCCACACAGTTAACAAAACTTGTTAAAAATGTGGAAGTGTAGTCAGGAGAATCCTTGATGAAAATCTCATTCCAACCACTCATTCACTAAGTAACCTCAAGCAAATCCATTAGCGCTGCCTTAAAATTGGATATAAATCAGGCCCTCATTTAAAAAAGAAAAAAGGCAATTAAGTCCAGTTTCCCCAGTAAAAAGCCATTCTACATACAAGTTCTGGTTTGAAATGATCACCATATCTCCAACAAGACTGTCCCTCATTTCAGGTATTCCAACTATGGACCAAAACATTCTGAAAAAGTAAGGAATTTTATAACGTCAATAAAAGTCAAGTAGAAATAAGGTGAGTCCATTCAGCAAGCATTTCAAGGAGAAGTTGTTAACTCTGACACAAACAACAATAATTCTCTGATAAAGCTACTTCCATCCATAGATCTTAAAGCCCTTCACAAATGAATGTTAGTGCCACTATATTAAAAATTGAGGCACAAAGAGGTAAAGTGACTTATCCCGTGTAACAGTGTCCTAGCCACTAGACCATGCTGCCTCCCTTCAGGAACTAAAATGTTAAATACTGACCACATATGCCAGGATATGTGAATTGTTCGTATTCTCTATGTCTATTGATGTTTTTGCTTCTCTTGACTGCTTATGAGCATGTTGTCAACTTTGCTGCCTCCCTGTAACACAGAGCACACAGCTGGTTTCAGAACTGCTGTAAGCAGTCTGAATATCAGTTTATCAGCTAATGCTTACAACCAGCATTCCAATAGTGGTTGGCAAACACTCTAATGTTTGGTGGTACAGCGGAGTTCAGGACAGAAGTTTATTTAAAAACTTATCCAAACATCTTTGGTCTGAAAACTGCAAATCTCATAAGATCAAACTTACAGAGATGATCTGTGCTAGAAGGATGATCAAAAAAGTTCAAAATGATACACAAGAATAGACTCTGCTTTGCCTAAAAGGTAGGAATAAACTATCATCTCATGAGAAACCTAATTTTGAAGTATTTTAGGAGAAGCTGTTCCTACTATATTTTGGCTATGCCAAAAACAACCTGAAAACAGCCCTTTCTGTATATTTTGATATTTCTGTTTCTAGTCTCTATCCACTCCAACATACAATACAAAAACCCCCAAGCTAAAAAGAATACAGTTATCTTCCCAGACTTCAGATGACCAAAAGGAGTCTGACTGCATATGTTTTCCCCCCAAACAGCATGACAGCATCATATTCTCTCATTATTTGTACCTTTCAGATGATTACGTACCTCATTCTGTCAGGATCATTAACCAACTGGCCTACAAAAGTGGTGTTCACTTCATGGACTATACGTCACGGGAAAGTATTTACCTCATTCACTTTGGAGTAACTGCTCAGATTGCTGACCTGATAGAAAGACTTGAGTCTATTTAATCTGTGCACTTTAGTTCTTGGCAAAGTTAAGGATACTGATCATTGCTATAATCAATATATGGGCAGCAGCAGCCTTCTCCATTTTATTGCTATTTATTTATTGTATTATCTTGTAAATATTCTACAAATCTTTCTAAATTAGTTTACTGGTCACTTTGTTCTTCTCTAATTCTGTCTGACCAGTTCAAGAGAAACTCTTAAGCGATAAAGTTGAACAGATAGGACAGTATCACCCATCACATACATGTGCACTTAGAGCTCAACCCAACTGCCACTGAAGTCAGTCAAAAGACTCCCACAGATCAGGTCTCTGTTGCACAATTTTCCCATCTCTTGCTGCATTTTTGGTGCCTTCTCCTCTCGTAGGACCTGTTCCAAAGCTTACTGAAGACAATAGGAGTCTTACTATTGACATCAATAGTCTATGAATCAGGCTTCTACTCAGAAAAAGAACTCTGGATCATCTACTAATAGATAAATGTACCAGTAGGCAAGATCCATACGAAGATCAATTTTACATGGTGGAGCTCTCTACTCCTTTTGTATTCATTCATTAATTACTGCAATGGCTTCATTTCATTTTTAACTAATCATAGGCCACTACAGTTGCAAACCTTTTAGCTTTACTAAAATAAAGCTCTGAATAAAAGACCAAATCACAGAGGAAAACATGTAAAAGAATGTAAACTGCAGAATTTCTGGCTGAACTTTGTGCCCTTCTATGCTTTTTCAGATTGTAAAGATGATTCTTTTCAGTGAGTACCTGTGATAAATTAACTAGTCAAAAATCTAATCATTTCCAAAATACTTTAAGATAATAGCTGGCCAGATTTGAAAAGATTGTTGTGTATTTATCCTTTTTTCAGTTTCACATTAGTGGTCTCTACTCCGATGACAAGTTTTAAAATTTAGATCTTTGTGTCTGTGATGCTAAAGCTGAAGGATATTTTTTTTTCTGGTTACTTGGTTCAAACATATTATGCAACTATTTTGAAACAACACATTCCAGGGCCCACTCTTTTACTACAAACTCCACTTTCAATTTAATTATTCATAAGATCTGCCCTGATTATGTGAAATAGATTCCAAAAAACACTTTTTAAATACCACAATCTGCAAGTAAATTGGTAGCCCACAGTAACAACATATGCTTATAATTATGATTACCATCAGGGAATTCAACCTTACTGAAGGATAGAAGAGAGGCCCAAGCAGGGAAACCTCAAAAAATGTAAGAAAAGAGAAAGCTGAAATGGGAAAACATGCCTGGATAATGGAAAAAAAACTTGGTAGTAAAAATAAGCACTGGTTTCAGTCCAGGCTGCTGCACAAATTTCAACATTTTTGGTGAACAAAAAATATTGAGAAATTAATTCCTTCTTTCACTACTGAACTGATACAGCAATGTTTGCAATCTAACCCTTGAGTCTAAATTCTTCTAAAGTATAAATCCTAATTGAAGACCATGCACTAATAGCTCAGCTACTTGACAAAAAGATTAAAGTGCAGCAAACTATTGTTTTATGATACTAATATAATGTGCATAGATTAGAGCTGCCATAGTTAATGCTGAATTGAGGTTTCCATTAGAAACCTCATCTTTGAGGGTTCAATAACTCAGCCATCTGAAATCACAGTGAGCTGAAAGTTGGCAAGCTTCATCTGTGTGCATGGTATTCAGTATATTCTAGTATATAAGTGCATACACAATGTTTGTAAATTACTAGCTTATGGGTGAATCTCAAAAGATTCACAGAGCTTGGTTTGGCCAAGGATGCTGATCCAAAGTACCTGAGGCTTTTGTGTATCATGAAATGGACTGGAAATTTTTACAAACTGTCATTGTTTTGTATGTTGGCACCTCCGATTTGACCCCAAAAGTCCCAGAAATGTAAAGGCCTATAGAATGGGGGACCATATTTAACCAAATATTTCAAACCTTAGAAAATGTGTGTTCAGATTTAAAAAGTGAGTGAAAGCTATTTATATTTAACTAAACTGATTCACCTATATACACATTAAGTTCACTGGTAGCAGACAAATATTTAAGATTGAGTTCAAGTTCTTTCAGAAAAATTCTATAGAGACTGAGATTTTTTTTTTCCTTGCTTTTATTTTGCCCTGGGAAAAGATTCAACTAAGTCAGTTCTACAATTCTTAAGTTACATAGGATTAAAAAGAAAATACATTTCTTATGTCCCAAATGAACTTTTTGTAGTTGATTAGCTCCAAAATGGCTTAAGCTAGACACACTTCATACCGGCTTATTTTGTATACTTGTTGAAGGAAAAAAATCCAAATTTGAAGAAAATCTCTTTAAAACTACTAAAGTGATTGAAGTTAGAATATTTCTTCTTGAGCACATTTGTTCTTTTTTATATTTATTTAGTTCCACACGAAAGTTGAAGTGAATTAGAACATGAAGCATCTGCTTAATTGTTTTAATTGGATCACCCTTAACAGGGAAAGGATTTACCCTAAAGGTAGTTCAGCCTTTAAGACTGCCTTCACCTCTAGGAGTCTGATCAAAAGACCACTGAAGTTAATTTAAAAGACTCTTAGTGACTTTAACTGGATTGGGCCATACACAATATTAAACAGTTTGCCTATGGCATAAAGAGCCTGATTATTAGAGTTGCTGAGCACCTGTAGTTTCCATTCCCTTCAGCTAGAGTTAAGCGCAAAAAGAAAGTTTTAATGCAACATTAAAATTGAGAAATCAAGCATAAAAATAAAATTGAAAAATGGAAATATTTGTAATGTAACATTAACATGCTCACATGCACACAATAATGGTGTCCTACGCTGATTTGATCTAAGGGGGAATAGCAAATGTAAATTTTGAATATATACTCTAAATAAACTTGATTTTGTACTGGGAAGTATTCAGATAGACCCCCAAACTTACAGAATCCATGGACTTTAACTGGCCTCTGAGCAGGTTCAGTGGTCTGCCCACGGAAAACTAGTTGCAAGATCTGGGCCCAAGTTAATACACTATACAGTGTGCCAACTCTCGTGTTTTTATTGTGAGTCTTGTGATATTTGGTGCCCTACTTCAAGCCCCAGCTTCTGGATTCATGTCATTATAGAAGAAGCTCAGTTTTCATTTTAATAAAAAATAAGTTTCTATAGCCTCATGACTTCAGAAAAAAGCTTGAAAACATGAAATGAGTGAACCCTAAAGACTCAGAAACCAGAAGGTAAATAAAACCCACCACATATTTATTATTGTTTAAAAAAAATCTCATGTTTTTTGGGTCTGACCAATGATTTTTGAACACTTGGGATTGGCAATACTACAGATAAGGATGGGCTATATAACTGTGCATTAGAGATCCACAGGTTTTAACGTTTCTAACTTATTAGTGCTTATTCTCAGTCTTTGCAATAATATTTATACTATTTCCTTATATGTACACACAGTCCACACACAGCCATCTAAATAGTTATCTTGAGATGAGAGTTTGCTATGACTGGTTAAGCAACAAATCATGCAAAAGCAGATGGACACTACGAATTAATGGTCCAGAAACTGGAAAGAATTCAAAAGAGGCAGGTTTTTCAATACCTAACATATCCTACATATCTTCAGGAGATTTAAGTAAAAGAAGCTTTGAATTAAATTTAACTTCTGGCTGAATTAGCTAGAACCTCTAATGTTGTATTAGAATATGCTAAAATAGTTCTGATTCTGGTAATAAAAATCTTTGAAAAACATAGTAATGAGAAATATTTTTTACTCATCTAAAACCATTATGGCTCAAGCCAGCAGAATATATTAATTGCCTTTTGGGTCATACAAGTTCCTGGAAAGCCTTGAAAGCTGGCTTCATAACAGGCAAAGTTATTCAGCAGAAAGGTCCATACAGAAAACAATCACCTTGATCCCAAGTCTGTTGTTCAGATTGTAGTATAAGACTCAGCTTTTTTGACAGAGCCAGGAACAGCACCTGTAAATAATTTTCTTAAAAATAAATAAATCTTTGACCATATAAATTTTAAGCACCCTGGAATAGAGGGAACAGGAAAAAAAAGACTCCTTGAATGCATAGATTCATAGACTCTAGAACTGGAAGGGACCTCGAGAGGTCATCGAGTCCAGTCCCCTGCCTCATGGCAGGACCAAATACTGTCTAGACCATCCCTGATAGACATTTATCTAACCTACTCTTAAATATCTCCAGAGATGGAGATTCCACAACCTCCCTAGGCAATTTATTCCAGTGTTTAACCACCCTGACAGTTAGGAACTTTTTCCTAATGTCCAACCTAAATCTCCCTTGCTGCAGTTTAAGCCTATTGCTTCTTGTTCTATCATTAGAGGCTAAGATGAACAAGTTTTCTCCCTCCTCCTGATGACACCCTTTTAGATACCTGAAAACTGCTATCATGTCCCCTCTCAGTCTTCTCTTTTCCAAACTAAACAAACCCAATTCTTTCAGCCTTCCTTCATAGGTCATGTTCTCAAGACCTTTAATCATTCTTGTTGCTCTTCTCTGGACCCTCTCCAATTTCTCCACATCTTTCTTGAAATGCGGTGCCCAGAACTGGACACAATACTCCAGTTGAGGCCTAACCAGCGCAGAGTAGAGCGGAAGAATGACTTCTCGTGTCTTGCTCACAACACACCTGTTAATGCATCCCAGAATCACATTTGCTTTTTTTGCAACAGCATCACACTGTTGACTCATATTTAGCTTGTGGTCCACTATAACCCCTAGATCCCTTTCTGCCATACTCCTTCCTAGACAGTCTCTTCCAATTCTGTATGTGTGAAACTGATTGTTCCTTCCTAAGTGGAGCACTTTGCATTTATCTTTATTAAACTTCATCCGGTTTACCTCAGACCATTTCTCCAATTTGTCCAGATCATTTTGAATGATGACCCTGTCCTCCAAAGCAGTTGCAATTCATGCTTATATTTTTGTTTGGGGCTTAAATACCATGATGATGGGTTTGATGGGGTATTTTTTGGTGAGGACAAGGTTTGCTTTAGTTCTTACAGTCAAGCTTCCAGCTTTATGTCAAATCTCAAATTAAATTTAATATTCCCCTAATATACAATAATTAATACCCAAAATCTCATTCCCTACAATGTTGTCCTTACTTTGTAGAGTTCTCACATATGATTGAACTGGCTCTACCTTAGCATTCATTCTGGGCAAAGCTTGTAAAGATCTTGCAAAGCCTGTGACAGCAGCATTTTAGGTCTAAACTAGCATTACTTGGCTACTATGAAGATTAAATCAGTAGTCCTTCAAAAAAGGAAGAAGCCTCTAAGGTGGCCAAGAGGCAGTGCTGCTCCAATGGGTCAGCTATCCAGGTAGCTGCTTTCTTTGAGATGGGAATGTTTTCTAAACATCTACTAGGTAGCATTAACTGTGTGGATTGATTTTCAGAGGTGCTTAGCACCCACAGCGTCAGTTGGCTTCAGTGGGATCGGCAAGTGCTCCATGCCTCTGAAAGGCAGGTCCTTTAAAGTTGATCTTCAGAGCTGAAGATACGTTTTTAGACTAAGATTTATAACTCTTTCCTGTAAACCTTAACCACAAAGTTGTGATTTTTAAAATTATTATTTTAACCATCATACTTAGTTAAAACTTATTATTAGCTCAGGAAACTGATTTATATGTATTTTAGGACTTTATAAATCCTGCTCTGGATTTGTATCATACTCTGAGAACTGACTGGCCTGTGTCCAAAATATTTGATTGATCAGTCAATCAGAAAATAAATCTGAAAGATCATTTAAAAAGAAAATTATAAGCTCTACAACAGAGTTTGACAAATCATGCCAATAAATCACAAACAATATATTTACATTCATAAATCCTCATATTTTCAGATTAGTCATTTCATTTCTACAAGCATTCAGGGTTTTGATGACTTTAAATTATAAGCAGGGTCATAAATCCTGTTCTAGCATTATAATCATTTTGATATTTGAAAATAACATTTTGCCAATTCTCTTACATTCTTACATCATCTAGAAGATGAGCCATCTTGGGAAAGGAGTATCACCATCTAACAAGTAGAGATTGTAGAAGAAAAATATGGCAGATGTGAGCAGAAATCATTTTGCAGATTATATATGGTAAGGGAAGTGTTCTAAATTTCTTGTGACATCATGAATAGTTTTGGCAATATCAGAACTGACTATCAAGACCCTTTCCAAATCAAAAATGCTAGTGTGTGAAGCCCTAAGTTTTCTTTTTTCATGACATCTTGAAAGAATCAGAAAAGGACTATATATATTGAACAAAAGAAAATTTCTGAATCCAGATACCTTCACTTCCTGGACAACAATTAATCTGAGTACCTGTATCTTCTTCTTTCATGTCTGTAGTTCATGCACCAAACATTTGTGTACTCTTAATTTATCTTTTACTTTTGATGTGTATGTATAAACATTTAGTCAAAAAGGATATGCAAAGTGTGGAGCTCCTACTCCACATGCCAGCAGTTTGAAAGGGTCAGTGCTACCAATCATGAGCCCTGATTGATTAGGGAGCAGGCAAAAGGAGGAAATAGACCCTTTCAGACCCCTGATTGGCTAGAGGTCTGGAAGAAAACTCCACCCCAAATTCCTGCTGCCAGCCTGCCAGTTGGAGGGTGGAAATGCTGCCCCACAACAGGAGCTCAGCCCTGGGGCTGAGGGATGTGTTTGCAACTGGGTCGATCAGCAGGCACAGGGACAATGCTATGAAAAAGCTGCATAGCTTGAGCAGAGATGATGATGATGATGATGGAGAGAAAATTAAATCTAAATCCAGGGCTAGGAGACCAGCCCTATGAGCAGCTCAGGTGCACAACCACAGTTAGGCTGGAAGATTGACCCAGACCCAGCAGAGGAAACCCTGACCAGCATTGTGACAGACAATCTGGCATTATAGGGTTGCCAAGCATCTGTTTTTTTACCAGAATGCCCATTCGAAAAGGGACCCTGGTGGCTCTGGTCAGCACCACTGACTGGGCCAGTAAAAGTTTGGTCGGCAGCACAGCAGGTTCTAAGGCAGGCTCCCTGCCTGCCCTGGCTCTGCGCAGTTCCCCACAAGTGGCCGACATGTCTGGCCCCTAGGTGCAGGGGTGGTCAGGGAAGCTCCGCATGCTGCCCTTGCAGCTCCCATTGGCTGGGAACCACAGCCAATGGGAGCTGCGGGGGCGGCATCTGCAGTGGCGGGCAGTGTCACTGTTCAGAGCTGTCTGACCATGCCTCAGCCTACGGGCAGGACATGCTGGCCACTTCCAGGAGCAGCACAGAGCCAGGGCAGGCAGGTAACCTGCCTTAGACCTGCTGTGCCACCAACTGGAAGAAGCCTGAGGTAAGTGCTGCCCGGCCAGAGCCCCCGCCCTGAACCCCCTGCTCCTGGTCAGAACCCCCTCCTGCACCCAAACTCCCTTCCAAACCCCACATTCCCACCTGCACCCCAACTCCCTGCCCCAGGTCAGAACCCTCTCCCACACCATAACTCCCCCCCAGTCCCCACACCACCTCCTGCACCCCAGCTCCCTGCCCCAGCCCACTGAAAGTGAGTGAGGGTGCGGGAGAGCGAGTGACGGAGAGAGGAGGGCTGGAGTGAGTGTGGGGCAGGGCCTCAGAGAAGGTGCAGGGGTGGGTCTGAGGGACAGGGCAAGGGTGTTCAGTTGTGTGCAATTAGAAAGTTGGCAACCATATATGGCAATTCAGCACGGACTAGGACTCACTACTCTGAGTTTCCATGGTACTCAAGCATCAGCAATCACCAGAAGAGGCAAGAGATATCCCATTGTGGGAGTCAGGGCCTGAGCATGGGGGCAGCATGGACTACTTGTCAGGTAAAATAGAATTACTCTGATAGATAATAGGATAGAGATGGTTGAAAGATTTTTCAAAACTGACAAAAATAATAATAATTATTATTATTAATTCTGTTGAAAAATGTCATTTTGTCAACTCTAAAATGTTCCAGGGAATGTTATTGGTTTTGAAGAAACTTTAGGCAGGAAGATTTCACAGGTTCAGGATGGAATTTCTGGTCAAAAAGAGAGAGAGAACACACTCCCTGCCCCCACCCCATAACCTGGGTCTCCCACATTTCAGGTGAGTGCCCTAACCACTGAGCTACACAGTCAGTTTCTCAATCTCTCCTGTTGGAGCTGTTCCACTTTGTATAAAGAAACAAACATTCATTGGGCCAGAAAGAGAAACTGATTCTATAGCCTAGTGGTTAGGGCACTCACCTGTGCTGTGAGAGGTCCAAATGAGGTAGAGCAGGGACTTGAAGCCAGGTCTCTCACAATCCAGATGCGTGTCACAACACACACAAATTTCAAAACCTGAAAATGTGGGAGAAAATGGAATTACTGTTTTCTGGCTATCCTAGTCAAGAACTCAGTGTATTGTATTACTGCAAGGGTTATGTGTGTGACTTCTTGTTGGGGCTCCTTAATGGTCCCTGTTACCATCCTCAATGAGCTCCCCCTCCTGGACACTCACCAGGATGCTGTACTGGATCCAAACCTTGGGTCCTACATGCTCTTGTCTTGCTGGAGCTAGGCAGTGCAAGGCACTCTCTTTCTGGCTCTGGAACTTAAGGCATACCATCTAGGTGCAGTGCCTGTGTCTGACTTCCCTTTTAGCAATGGGGACCCCATAGTCCAACTGCATAGGCCCTGATACAAGTGCCACCTCTCCCAAGCCTCCCCTGGTAGCTGTTGCATACTCTCATAGTTACACCAAAACTGTGAACTCTCTGGTTTGCTATTTCTCTTTTCTGGAACTATGTAATGCAGAAAGCAAAGGAATTTCTAAACACATAGACATATATTTACTTTACTCTTAGACAGCACCAAATATATAAAGATCCAACAAAAAACAACCTAACATGCACACAAACCTGCCAGTTTCTTCACTACCATCGGTCTTTTCTCCTGTCTCTAAAATAGCCAGTGAGAAAAAGTCTTCCTTTTATAAGGTTCTTCTAGTCTCCCCCTGTCAGATGACTCCCCTCAGTGACTTCAAGTCCCTAGTCAGGTGATCTGTTGCTTGGTTACAAGCTCACCCAGTTTCATGGTTTTCTTGTTTTTAGTTAAAAAACAGCATCTGTTCTCTCCCCCCTCCTCCAACTAAAGATAAAGCTTTCTGATACAGAGTATTTTATGATTCCATATATGCATAGCTAGATATTAAAATGCTCAATTTTGAAGCTTTTTTTACAAATTAGGAATGGTGATTTTTTGACATATTTCAAAGAGAAACAAATTACCATATTGAGCCTGATCCAAAGTACACTGAAGTGATGGAGAAAATTCCACTAACTTCTACTCACCGTTGACCTCACTTATATGTACTTCACAATTAAAAGTAAGGCATATCGAGATATATTATTCACTAGTTCCTCATACATGTACCTCATGTATGAGCAGATCTCCTGTTGATATAAATGGGTGTTTTGTTTGTGGAATGAAGACTATCACCTGGCTTTTATATATAAACATTTTTGATGCAAAGTACTTGCACAATTGTCATGACAGTTAACACAAGACCTCATGAGAGTTAATGTGACCTCTCAACACCATTTTGCTTCATCAAATACAATTTCCTGCTACCTCACAGTAGATGTTTTATGAGAGCTCATCTGGTAACCACCATTATTTTATTGTCACCCTTGCGTACATGTGCAAACATGTCAGAAAAATACAAGTTCTTCAATGCATTAAATCCCATTCTCGTTCAACATAATATATGAACTTTGAGTCTGATTCCTAGGGTGCTGAACTCATTGAGAATTATGGGAGATTAGAACATTGCAAGATCAGCTCATAGATAGAACAGGAGTACTTGTGGCACCTTAGAGACTAACAAATTTATTTTAGCATGAGCTTTCGTGAGCTACGGCTCACTTCTTCGGATGCATAGAATGGAACACACAGACAGGAGATATTTATACATACAGAGAACATGAAAAGGTGGAAGTATGCATACCAACAGGAAAAGTCTAATCAATTGAGATTATCAATAATCAATTATCATCAGCAGGAGGGAAAAAAAACCTTTTGATAGCTCATCTCAATTTACTAGACTTTTCCTATTGGTATGCATACTTCCACCTTTTCATGTTCTCTGTATGTATAAATATCTCCTGTCTGTGTGTTCCATTCTATGCATCCGAAGAAGTGAGCCGTAGCTCACGAAAGCTCATGCTAAAATAAATTTGTTAGTCTCTAAAGTGCCACAAGTACTCCTGTTCTTTTTGTGGATACAGACTAACACGGCTGCTACTCTGAAAGCTCATAGATAGATGTACTACACATTGAATATCTTGTGCTTAAAGTGAGTTACCTGGTGAAGTAATGTCAATGTTAAGAATTCCTTGCCTTTATAGTTGTGTAATTCTCATTTCTTTTGAATATTTTGACTTATCTCAAGCCTTCTTCTGTTTTTGTTTTTTTTTTCTTTTTCCCTGCTGAATTATCTAGCTTGTTCAGGCTGAAGGACCCTCTATTTATACTTCTCACACTTAAGGTTTAGTTCCAGAGGGATTTTTCAGTGGAAAAATCATAAATAGAGGGTCCTTCCGTTTGAACAAATGGATTGATAATTCAGTAAACAAGCTGAACAAAACGAGAGAAAGTGCTTCAAAACATCCAGCAGAAACAACAGCTTAGCAATGAATGTGATAAGAATCATTCAGCAATATATGTAGTCACGATCTGAGTGGTTAGTGCACTTAGATCTTGGTAATTTCTTTTAGGAGAGAAAATGAGTAGACAGCAGACAGCAAATTACTAAATTATCCTATTACACTTTTATTTAGAAATGTACAATTCCTGCAGACAGACTTTGAACAAAATGGCTTTTAACAGCAAAAGCAGCACAACTCAAGAGCATATACTGGACCAGCAAAGATTTTTTTCACCATCCGCTCTTGGAAAATCCTGTCTCTCCAGCCCAGCCCCCACACCTTTTCTGTTACAGTATTCATTGTGCAGCCCAAAAAATTTCCATACAGTCAGTAATTCTGTCCCCCCAAAAACCCTCTGAGAGAAGTCTTGTCCCCAGTTAAATCAATGGCTAAATTCCATGGACTTTAATTGACCCAGGATATCACCCTCCTTTTAATTTCTTTTTGTCTAAAGTTGGACACCTGGCTCCAGATGGTCTGAAATCTTTCAGGATGGATTCTCCTGAGCTATCCAGCAGAGCAGGCCCCCATTCCTGCTGGGACTGGAGTCATCAAGTCTAGGGTCACTTTGCCAACACAAAAGGGAAGCCACTTACCAACTAATGGCCCAGCTGGTATTCACTCAGTGCCTTCAACTTCCCTTTTGCTGGCTTGTTGACAGTTACGGTACTAAAAAATTACACACACCCACCTTAAAAAAATGGCACTTTTAATTCTTACAGACTAGTAAGAATTGCTTGTCCCTTTGTTTTCCCGTGGGGAATAGTTTTAGTCTTCTAAAAAAAATATTTGCTGTGATTTCTTTATATCATTGCTATTTCTGTACGTAAACACTTGCATTTGCTGTGATTTCTTTATATCATTGCTATTTCTGTACGTAAACACTTACTTCTATCCATATACAACACCAGGTGGGCTGTGAGTTGTTTGTGGTGTTAGCAAAGTGATCTTAGATGTGATGGCTTCAAAGCAGGCTGGGATGGGGGTCTTCGGCTCAGAGGAATCAATCCTGATATACCAGTTTCAGGGCTTATCTACACATGAAAGTTAATCTGGAATAAAGTGGGACCCTGTGAAAAAAATCAGTTTCATGGACTGTGTGGAAATCATGAAATTAGCCCAATACCACAAATTTTCCAACAGCAGAGAGGCAGAAACGGTCATCTGGGTGCACCAGTCTCATGCTCCATGTGGACCATAGTGCACAGCAGTGTCATGTCGGAGCAGTGGTTCAGGGGTGGGGAAGCTGGTTTATGTGAGACGTGGCAACTAGCACTGCTGCCACTTGGAACACAAGCAGCTGTGGCCTAAGTCAGAAGCAGGCATCCACTCACCCTGGTCTTGTGCAGCTCGTAGCGTGTGTTCCAAGCAGGGGCAGTGCTGGCTACGGTGCTTTGCATAAAAGCAGCTGCCGAGTCCCCCTCAAACTGCTGCTCCAACATGATGTTGCTGCGTGCCATGAGCCACACTGAGCATGAGATCAGTGCATGGAGATTCCTGTTTCTGCCTTTCCACAGAGACCACTGCTGCTTGTACTCCAAGCAGTGGCAACGCTGGCTAGTGTGCCCACATAAATTTGGCTGCCAAGCATCCCCTGAAACTGAAGGCCCTACATGATGCTGCCACTGCCACACATACAAGTCACACCCAGCACAAGGCCAGCATGCACAACACCCACTTCCACCTCCCCACTGTTGGAAAAAATTGCAGCAGGTCAGAGAAGACTCAGCAGTCGTGCATATTCCATGAAATTTGATACTTAATGGTATTGCCGTGAATTCTCTCTCAAAAAAAAAAAAATCTGCAATTTTCACTAGGCTTTAAATTCATCCTCCCTTATTCCTAAAGTGGATTAACTAGTCCTGATGAACTCCATATGTAGATACTCTTATTTCAGAATAAGAGAGGAGCAAATCGATACATTAAACAGTAATAAGTCATCAGGAACATATAGTATTCCTGCAAGAGTTCTGAAGGAACTCAAATATGAAATTGTAGAAATTGTGGTATGTAACCTATTGCTTATATCAGTGTCTGTACCAGATGACTGGAAGATAGCTAAAGTAATGCTGATTTTTAAAAAAAGGCTCCAGAGGCATTCCTGGCAATTACAGATTAGTACGCCTAACTTCAGTACCAGGTAAATTGGATGAAACTATAATAAAGAACAGAATGATTAGACACACAAATGAATATTTTTGGGGGGGAAGAGTCAACATGGCTTTATGTAAAGGAAAATCATGTCTTACCAATCTGCTAGAATTATTTGAAGGGGTTATTAAACATGTGGACAAGGGTGACCAAGTAGATATAGTATACTCCCAGAAAGCCTTTGACAAGATCCCTCACCAAAGGCTCTTAAGCAAAGTAAGCAGTCATGGGATAAGAGGGAAAGTCCTCTCATGGATCAGTAACTAGTTAAAAAATGGGAAACAAAGGTAGGAATAAATGGCCAGTTTTCATAATGGAGAGAGGTATATAGTGGTGTCCCCCAGGGGTCTACTGGGACCAGTGCTGTTCAACATGTTCATAAATGATGTGGGGAAAAGGGGTAAACAGTGAGACGGCAAAGTTTGCAGACAATACTCAGTTACTCAAGATAGTTAAGTCTAAAGCAGACTGTGAAGTTACAAAGGGATCTCATAAAATTAGGTGACCGGGCAACAAAATGGCACATGAAATTTAATGTTGATAAATGCACAGTAATGCATATTGGAATAATATAATCCCAACGATCCATACAAAATGATGGGTCTAAATTAGCTGTTAACACTCAAGAAAGAGATTTTTGAGTCATTGTGGATAGTTCTCTGAAAACATCCACTCAGTGTGCAGCAGCAGCCAACAAAGCTAACAGAATGTTAGGAACCATTAGGAAAGGGATAGATAAGATAGAAAACATCATAATGTCACTACATAAATCCATGGTATGCCCACACCCGGAATACTGTGTGCAGTTCTGGTCGACCCACCTTAAAGAAGATATATTAGAATGGAAAAAGGTACAGAGAGGGGCAAC
This sequence comes from Mauremys reevesii, assembly GCF_016161935.1. Taxonomy (NCBI): domain Eukaryota; kingdom Metazoa; phylum Chordata; order Testudines; family Geoemydidae; genus Mauremys; species Mauremys reevesii. Next base: position 108,818,757 of record NC_052627.1, on the reverse strand, counting down.
TAAAATGATTAAGGGTATGGTGCGGGTTTAAGGGTAAGGGGCAGGTTTAAAGCAAACAAAAGGAAGTACTTCTTCACACAGCACACAGTCAACCTGTGAAACTTGTTGCAAGGGGGTGTTGTGAAGGCCAAAACTATCACTGGGTTTAAAAAAGAATTAGATAAATTCATGAAGGATAGGTCCATCAATGGCTATTAGCCAAGATGGTCAGGGATGCAGCCCCATGCTTTGGGTGTCCCAAACCTTTGACTGCCAGATGCTGGGACTGGATGACAGCGGATGGATAACTTGATAATTGCCCTGCTCTGTGAATTCCCCTTGAAGCATCTGGCATTGGCCACTGTCAGAAGACAGGATACTAGGCTAGATGCACAATTGGTCTGACCTAGTATGGCCATTCTTATGTTTTTATGAGTGCTTTATTTTGAATTAGCTTAATCCAGTGGAATCAATCCAGCAGGAAGAGCTATTCTGAAATAACTCCCAGTGTAGGCAAGCTCTAATCTTGTAGCCATGTGCAGAGGAAAATAATCACTGTAATTCTCCCCCAGACCCCCCTTCCCCAATTTTTATCCAATTTTAATTTTATAAATCTTAAATCAATTTCTTATTTCTGTTTAAGGGAATTTCACAATCATAGTTACTTAATACTTGAATAGACAATTCATATACATTAATAGCAAAATAAAAAGGGTTCTTCTAATGCTAAAATGAATGGGGACTGAAGTTCTCAATTTGCTTACTGAAAAGGCATTGCTATTGTCAATGCTGTGCAGTTTTCCTCACTTCACCCCATCAGCTGATTCAGCTCAGCACAGACTTCTGCTATGCATCCTATGGAATTAACAAATGACAACTTCATGAAAACAGAATAAAATTTCTTGAGGTACAAGAATACAGAAGGAAAGCAAAAGATGTACCAATATTCAAAATAAGAAAGAAGAGTTATTCTGCTAATTTACTGATGCATAAATTTAACTTCTGTCTCCAGAAAAATACTAGAACAGAGTTTACCAAATTTCTAAACTGGTAGAGGATAAGAGTGCACTGGTTAAATAATGGGGAAATGATTTCAGAAAAAAAAATAAATTTAAAGTTGTTTCTGTTTTGCGGGGTTCAAAACAGATGTATTTTCTCATTTTTTGTTAAACTTTTCACATTTTTAGAATAAATATTTCTGCAGTTTTCTATGTCACATTTTGATCAGAAATGGAAATTTTCAGTAATGTTGACTTTTTTTGTGAAAATTTTCATTTTTAAAAAAATACCAATTTAAGTATCTCCCAGGCAGCCTCTGCGTTCACATGTATGGCCAGTCACACCTTCAACTGGCTCCACAGATTGGATGTGGGCATAAGAAATAAAAGAACCAACCCTTCACCCTAGTTGTACCATTAGGGGGGAAAAAGTGTCCTAGCAAAATTACAGCTACACTTAGCCATAAGGGTTCAGTTGCTCTTCAGGCTTATCTACATGAGGAGTTATTTCAGACTAACTTTATTATTTCCTGATTAACTTTTCTGATAATTCTTCCATTGCAAACAAGAAATACCCATCATGATGGTCCGTCTCTGAAAAATGTGACTGACAAATAGAACTGGACAAATCACAGATTTTTTTCAGTTCATTGGCAGTTTCAACACGTTTAAAAATTTTATTTCAGGTTGGACCAAAAATTAAAGTTTTCAAAAATTTTGACAAGTTGAAAGGTCAAATAAAATTTTGTTTCAGGTCAAAGGAAATGTTTAAATGTTGACAAAACAAAATATTTCATTTTTGACCATTTTTAAACTTTTGAATTTTTTAAAAATAAAATTAAAGGAAATGTTGAAGCAAAAAGTAGTTTCAAATCCAAAACCCAGAATGTTTCATTTTAAATGTTTTGCTTTTTTTGAAATCCCCGCCCTCCAAATGAACGCTTCAATGAAAATCAATACAAATTCACAAAACATTTCAGTGTCACTAAAGCTGCCTTTTTTGCTGAAGAAAAGTCTCGGCCAAAAAATTTCACCCAGCTCTACTGACAAATACTAAAACTACTAGACTAGATTCTCTGGTGCTGTATCTAGCCATCTCCTACATCTTCCAGTTCACACGCAGCACCAACAGATATTGGGAGGAAGGTGTAGGAGACAGCTCTACCAAACTGGCTTTACCCCTGCTGGGGACTTCCCCATCCTGGGGTTATGCCAATTAATAGAACCAAATCATCAGGGAGTATCAGAATTAACTAAACTCCACAGAGCAACAAGGTATTGAGATTAATCAAAGATAATATTTATTATTAATATTTGTATTAAAATTTACACCAAATCATATCATGCTATACAACTTTCAATAATTTTCCTGACAGTCATTCCTAATATTAATATTAAGGAAGCACCAATAGTCTAACTAGGTGACTGGGTATCCCAAGAGACTGGTAATAAGAGAAGAAGGACTAAACCACTTTGCACATTCTGTACATTTTGCATGCCCTCAGAGCCCTTTAGAATGATGGAAAAATATTTTCCACATTTTATAGATAGGTAAACTGAAGCACAAATAAATGAAGTGACTTCTATAAGGTCACCCAGCTTGTCAAGAATAAAACTCAAAGTCTTCACAACAAACTCCCTTCTCCAACCACTAAGCAATCAGGCTTCCTTCAGTATTGCTGCCCCCATTTTGTATAACTGGTGTAGTAACAAAGTAAAGCACAATTTTAGAATACCTACTCTTTTGTCTAGATCTCCCTTTTTGCTCCAGCATTTCACGCATCCAGCCTCTATTCTTTCAAATCCTTTTGAAGCACTAACTTGTCTTGATAAAAGTTGTTGTCACCCATTCACATTACTCAAAAGGAGATGAAAGGGAGGATAGAGAAGGAGAAAATAATGATACCACTGCAAGTCAGAACCTCTGAATCTTCCAGTGCATTTTAGGTCGTCTGTCTCAAACTCCTTAGGACAAGGTCTGCATCTTATTCTGTGTCTGACACAGCAGTGAGACACTATTGTCCCTTAACAAATTAATCATAATATTCAACAGAGTAAAAGAAAAATCACATCTTGGGGTATTCTGGCACTCGGGTAACATTCACTATAGGTTTCAAATATCATATTTACTGCAATTCTTCATTATAGGTGACTGAAAATTTACTACATGTAGAAGTTTAATTTACATTTGCTCCAGAAGTAGTTATAAATCAATACATTGGACATAAACAGCCCTTTCCTAGACAATTATATAACAATTTTATAGTTTTACACTTGTTAAATGAGTATAATTGGAGTATATGCATCAGAGGGCATCCATGATGACAGAATACATGCAAAATAAGGCCATCTGAGGGCTTCTCTTCATTGCAGAGTTAACTCAGGCTCTTACTTGAGTGTTGCCCCTAACCCTTCTCTTTCCCCTACACAAAACCCTCTGGCCCATCCAGGGGGGTAGGCTAAAGCCTAGGTGCTGCTTATATCCACCCACTTCACAGTACGAACACAGGCTAAACCACTCAAGTGCTGATAGTTCTCCAAGGCCTTCTCACAGTTCCCCTGGTGTATCCAGAAGGACAGACGAGTTATCCTGCAATTCAGTGGGAAAGAATCAGAGTGGCTCAGCTTACTACAGTTCTAAAAGCCATGGGTTATGACTCCAGAAGCCCTAGCTGCTCACATGAGCATATGTACAGGGCCAGTGGGGATGCAGTTGATTGGCCACTCTTGATTCTGGCTTTGCAGTGTGGCCAGTCACATGCAAGTGCCGATCATCCACAGAAACGCTGTAGTGCAGACACTCCCTGATACAAAAAAGGGTAAAGTTAGCTCTAACTTTAGCCTTGATGAAAGCTAAGGGTATGTCTACACTACAAGAGTAGTTCGATTCAACTTAAGTCGAATTTGTGGAATCGACCTTACAAAGTCGAATTTGTGTATCCACACTAAGGACACTAATTCGACTTTGTGAGTCCACACTAACGGGGCAAGCGTCGACATTGGAAGCGGTGCACTGTGGGCAGCTATTCCACAGTTCCCGCAGTCCCCGCTGCCCATTGGAATTCTGGGGCGAGCCCCCAATGCCTGCTGGGGGAAAAAATGTGTCAAGGGTGGTCTTGGGTAACTGTCATCATTCAACTGTCACTCCTGCCCTCCCTCCCTGAAAGCGCCGGCGGGAAATCTGTTCGCGCACTTTTCTGGTCAGTGACAGCGCAGACGCCACAGCACTGCGAGCATGGAGCCCGCTGCGATGATCGCTGCACTTATGGCTGTTGTCAACTCCTCACACCTTATCGTCCACCTCTTCCACAGTCAGCTGCTGAGAAATCGGGCGAGGAGGCTCCGGCAGCGCGGTGAGGACATGAAGTCTCAGAGTGGCACAGACCTCTCAGAAAGCACGGGATCCCGCGCTGCGGAGATCATGGTGGCAATGGGTCATGTTCATGCTGTGGAACGGCGATTCTGGGCCCCAGAAACAAGCACGGACTGGTGGGACCGCATAGTGCTGCAGGTCTGGGATGAATCACAGTGTCTGCAAAACTTCAGGATGCGTAAGGGCACTTTCCTTGAACTGTGTGACTTGCTGTCCCCTGCCCTGAAGCGCAAGGACACCCGGATGTGAGCAGCCCTGACTGTGCAGAAGCGAGTGGCCATAGCCCTCTGGAAACTTGCAACGCCAGACAGCTACCGGTCAGTAGCGAACCACTTTGGCGTGGGCAAAACTACCGTGGGGGTTGCTGTGATGCAAGTAGCCCATGCAATCGTTGAGCTACTGCTCTCAAAGGTAGTGACCCTGGTAGATGGCTTCGCCGCGATGGGATTCCCAAACTGCAGTTGGGCTATAGATGTGACTCACATCCCTATCCTGGGACCGGCCCACCAGGCCAGCCAGTATATTAACCGAAAGGGCTACTTTTCAATGGTGCTGCAAGCACTGGTGGACCATAGGGGACATTTTACCAACATCAACATCGGGTGGCCAGGCAAAGTTCATGACGCGCGTGTTTTCAGGAACTCTGGTCTGTTTAGACGCCTGCAGGAAGGTAGTTTCTTCCCGGACCACAAAATAACTGTTGGGGATGTGCAGATGCCTATAGTGATCCTCGGGGACCCAGCCTACCCGCTAATGCCCTGGCTCATGAAGCCCTATACAGGCGCCTTGGACAGTGACAAGGAGCTCTTCAACTACCGGCTGAGCAAGTGCAGAATGGTGGTGGAGTGTGCTTTCGGACGTCTCAAGGGGAGATGGCAAAGCTTACTGACTCGCTCAGATCTCAGCGAAACCAATATCCCCATTGTTATTGCAGCTTGCTGTGTGCTCCACAATCTCTGTGAGAGCAAGGGGGAGACCTTTATGGCGGGATGGGAAGTTGAGGCAAATCGCCTGGCTGCTGATTACACTCAGCCAGACACCCGTGCGATTAGAAGAGCCCAGCGGGAAGCGCTGTGCATCCGGGAGGCTTTGAAAGCTAGGTTCCTCAGCGAGCAGCATGACCTGTGACTGTTCAGTTTCTTTACAGAGAAGCTGAACCTGCCCCTGTTTCTTTGCCCAGTTACTGTTGACTATCCTCTGCAGTTACATACCCCGTTCACCCCGTTTCCCCCCTTCCAACACACGTGTAAAAATAAAATACATGTTCCATTGTTACTTAACAAAGGTTTCTTTATTAATGACTTTGCGTTAAAGGATTGAAACAGGGGTGCAGACTGTGCTGGGTAGGGTGTGCAGTGATGTAAAGACCGCCTCTAAACTCGAGGAATGACAGGCTCCTGCTCCTAGAGCGGTCCGCAGTGCCGGACTGGTTGTTTCAACGGAGCCTGCCATCCCTCCTTTTTGGGACTCTGTGTGCGGGGGCTATGTGACCTTGTTGCGGAGGACGAATACAGATTCCCCTGCTGCGTGGCTCTGTGGTCCAGGACAAGGACCGTTGCATAAGATCTGTAACCGCCCTCCCCCGCTACAAAGTCACGTACCCCCCCACCCACACAGAACCTGGAAACCACCTCCCATACCGACCAGGGTGCCTACTGACTGCACTGTGTGTGTGACCTGCTGCTGATCCTGCCCGCGTGTCTGTACCCTGGTAAAGGTGACTGTCCTATGCAATTACCAACCCCTTCCCCCCCCCCCCGCTTCAAACACAGTCTTCTGTACAAAAACATGATGGAAACAGTAATTAACAGCAAAGTATTTTTAATAATCAACTAGACAGTTAGGGGATGAAACTGGGATTGGGGCTTGGGTGAGTCAGGAAGGGAAGGACTTCTCAAAATTTAGGGAATGAGAGCTTTTGGGTAATTGAGCACTCTGCTGGGGTGCGGTAACAGTTTTCACAGCCCCGGCGCCCCTCCTTCTTGTTATTTTGGGTGAGGGGGGTATGGGACTTTGTGGCGGGGGAGGGCGGTTGCAGATACACTGCAGGGGGGCTCTGTCCTCCTGCCTGCGGTCCTGCAGAACATCCACAAGGCGCCGGAGTGTGTCCGTTTGCTCCCTCATTAGTCCAAGCAGCGGTTGAGTCGCCTGCTTGTCTTCCTCACGCCACCTCTCCTCCCGTTCTCCTCCTGTGTGAGCGCTGGTACACAGAGAGGGTCTCCATCCACTGGCTCTGCTGGTCCGCCTCGTCTCGGGAGCAGCCCATAAGTTCAGCGAACATCTTGTCCCGTGTCTTTTTCTTTCACCGCCTAATCTGCGCCAGCCTCTGTGAGGGGGATGCTGTGGCAGGTCTGGAGACAGTCGAAGCTGTGTGATGGGAAAAAGGGAGTGAATTCCTTGCAAAGATAAATTTTTGCGAACAATGAACACAGTCTAGTCTGTCTCTGTGAACAAGACCATGCACAGCACCTATCTCATGCGCACTCAGGACAAGTTCGAATTTTCGGCCTTCGCTTTCATTGCCTGGGGTCTTGCACTGGAGATCAGACAAGCGGGGCAGGACAGCAGAATCCGTGTAGCAGCCAGGCATGGTAAGCCGTAGACTTTAGGCTGCTTAAAACTTAATGTATAGCAGTGCCCTCCTGCTGCAGGCAATCCGGAAATCATGAACTCTGCCCCTGTTCCACCCCCTCGCGGCTGTCCCCACGAAAGATCCCTGTATGCTGCCCCTCTGCAGCCTCCACCACGTGGCTGTAAACCGACGCTTATTGTTATTCAAAGGAAAAGTGAAGCATTCCCAATACTAACATTACACTAATTCCCCTAATTAGATGCAGGAGTCGCCGAGCGAGATCACCCTGAGGAGGGTCACTGAGAGAGATAGAGAGTGCATGCTGCGTGAAAGCCAGCACAAACCAGGGGCCTATGCTGCCATGCTCGTGGAGGCAATGCTCCCAGAGTACCTGATGATAGCCTGGCGCGGAAGAGTGTGCTACCACGGAACACCCGATAAGGCAGCTCTCCCCAGGAACCTCATGCGTAGGCTTTTCGATTACCTCCAGGAGAGCTTTGTGGAAATCTCCCAAGAGGATTTCTGTTCTATCCCCATATGTATTGACCTTCTTTTCACATAGTTTATATTCCTGTTCTTTAAAAAATAAATGTTTACATGTTTATAGCACTTACCGACTGATCCTTCCCCTGATTCAGAGTCCGGGTTAACGGCCGGGGAGGGTTGGTAGGGGATCTCTGTGAGGGTGATGAAGAGATCCTGGCTGTCGGGGAAATCAGCATTGTAAGCGCTGTCGCCTGCCTCGTCCTCCACAAACCCTTCCTCATCTTCCCCATCCGCGAACATCACCGAGGAACTGCCCGTCTACACTATCCCATCGTCAGAGTCCATGGTCACTGGTGGGGCAGTGGTGGCAGACCCACCAAGAATTGCATGCAGTGCCTCGTAGAGGCGGCATGTCTGGGGCTGGGATCCGGAGAGTCCGTTGGCCGCTTTGATTTTTTGGTAGCCTTGTCTCAGGTCCTTGATTTTCACGCGGCACTGCATTGTATCCTGGCTGTATCCTCTGAGTGCCATGGCTCTGGAGACCTTCTCGTAGGTCTTTGCATTCCGTTTTTTGGAGCACAGCTCCGAAAGCACAGACTCATCGCCCCACACAGCGATCAGATCCAAGACTTCCCGGTCAGTCCATGCTGGAGCCCTCTTTCTATTCTGAGATTGCATGGACTCCTCTGCTGGAGAGCTCTGCATCACTGCCAGTGCTGCTGAGCTCGCCACGATGTCCAAACAGGAAATGAGATTCAAACTGGCCAGACAGGAAAAGGAATTCAGATTTTCCCGGGGCTTTTCCTGTGTGGCTGGTCAGAGCATCCGAGCTTGGACTGCTGTCCAGAGCGTCAACAGAGTGGTGCACTGTGGGATAGCTCCCGGAGCTACTAAGGTCAATTTCCATCCACACATAACCTAATTCGACATAGCCATGTCGAATTTAGCGCTACTCCCCTCGTCGGGGAGGAGTACAGAATTCAAACTAAAGAGCCCTCTAGGTCGAACTAATTAGCTTCCTGGTGTGGACGGGTGCACGGTTAAGTCGAATTAACGCTGCTAAATTCGACATAAACTCCTAGTGTAGACCAGGCCTAAGATGGCTCCAATGTAATAAATAAATCAGCAGAATTAAGGAGCATGGTAGTTTTTAAAAAAGCTTTTATAACTTTAATTGGATTTAAAGTATTTCTCTAAAATATTGGACAGCTGACCTGCAACTGTATATCTTTCCTGTATTTTCAAAACCATTTTAAACAAAGATATACAGAAAGCTGAGATTTGTGCATTTTCACAGAGGGGAATTTGTTTCTCAGAATCAGACGAGGCTCTCAAAACTGTACAATGTTCTTGGTTTGCATGTAACATTAACTATTTTATGCAGCCAAGAGAGGGCAATTCCATCTTAGCTGATTTTCCATAGTGAGATTCAACACAAAGAACACATTTCAGCCTCAGCTTGTTATCCTAGACCCTTGTCAGAGTGTGAGGGAAATTAAAAGAAAAAACTTTACAGACTCACATATCTATTTGGTGTCAAGAGACAACAGACTAGCAAGAGTGCTATCTATATATTCTCTCTGTAAAAACCAATGTTGTTGTCAAATACAACAATGATAAACCTCAAGACATTCTCCATTTTTCTCACTTGCATGATACTGAAGAGCTATACTCTTAGGATGAATATTTCTATTATATTTCTAACATTTAAAGAAGTGGTTGATAACTGCATTTTTAAGTCTTTTCCACAACCTCTCCAAGCTGCCTCCAAAGGGAGAAAAAGAAGATTTTAAATAATTTAAACATCCAACTACCTGAAGAAGATTCAAGGTCTATGCAGTGCAGTTATTTTGCGATTTCCCCAAGTAGTTTAAGGCTTATTTCAAATAAAGAACAAATATTTTCCTCCTGAATAATAAAGCTGAATTAAATATGAAAAAGACATAAATTGTACATTTTTTTCATTATAAATCTTCATCACACTGTGTAAAAAAGTCACAGCTTTAGATACCCTCCTGACCAGGTCTTAGAGCCTATGCTTCATCCTCATCTTCTCAGTAGCTCCTCACACCATCAACCACTCCCTAAATTCTTGAAACTCTTTCCTCTATTAATTTATAAGGCTCCATCCTCTCGTGGTTCTGCTCCTACCCCTTGATTGCTTCTTCAGAGTCTTGTTTGGTGGACCCTCCTCTTCCCCCCCCCCCCTCGTTTCAGAGGGTGCCCCTGAGGACACATCCTTGGACTCCTGCTCTTGTGTGTCTGCACATTATCCCTAGGTCCTTTTTATCCAGGTGACTTCTAATGCCATCTTTAAGCTGTCAATTCAAAAATTTAGCCTGCAGGGAAGACCCATGTCCCTCAATCCAATCCTGCATCTTGGCCTTCCCCTATCCCACATTTGTTTGTCCCTTCTGTTTATTTAAGGCCTTTCAACATTTCCCCTACTGTCTCAGATCATCAAGCCATCAACCCCTACCTTCACTCTGCCACTGATGACAGCTTTGATCACTTTACTGCTCACTTCTCCCCTCAAACACTTCTGTGTTTTCTCTCATGATGTCCTCTATGAATGAACAAAATCACCCCACCAAAATTTGTAAAGCCACTATTTTACCCTTTAAATCCCTTAACTGTTATTTCTGCCATGGTGCTTACAAATCACTACTTTCTGGTACTGATTAGAGAATTGGAGAGCGGTGTCTTCTGCTGTTCTGCTCTCCTCGGTTCACTTTGTTACCACATCCTCTCACCAGCCCCACACCATTTTTCAGTCTATTCACCTGTTTATGTCCTGCTGCAGACTGTCAGCATTCTGGGGCATGGATTGTCTTTTTTTGCTACTTGTCTGTACAATGGCACTCAGAGCCTCAATCAGGGTTCCTGGGCACTGCCACAATATAAATAACACTAAACATGTGGGGATTATTTTTCTATGCATAAAAGAAATTAGCTCCATTTTAAATAAGCTTCTAGACTGAAAAAAGGAAGTTTATTCACTTTGTTGTAACTGGAGTTCAAGATGTGTGGTCCCTATCTGTATTCCACTGGATATGCACATGCTCCATGCACCTAAGACTGAGAATTCTTGCAGGTATTGTCCGTTTGTTTGCACCTGTGTCTCTGTCTTCCTCATCCTCTGCACCAAGAATAAGAGGTGGGGCAGGCAGGCCAACCTCTCCAGTTCCTTCTCTACTGCAGATCTAGTCATGATCTGATGCAGAGGGGAAGAAGGGTGGGTAGTGGAATATAGAGAGGAACCACACATCTCAAAGAACTCGTTACAGCAACAAGGTACGTAACTTCTCTTTCTTCTTTGAGTGATAGTTCCCAGGTGTATTCCACTGTGTATGACTGACAAGCAGTACTCAGAGACATGGTCAGTGTGAGGATACAGGTGATATAGCTTCTTGTAGAACCACTGTCCCAAAGGATGCATCAGCAGTGCACCCTGAACCAAGGCATAATGTCTCCTGAATATGTCAGTGGAGCTCCATGTAGCAAATATCAAGCGGGGCATCTCTTGATGCGATGCTATTGAGGCTACTTGTGCCCTTGTAGAGTGAGACCTTACCCCATGTGGGGGAAGAAACTGTGCCAACTCACAGAGTAGGATACAGCCAGAGAGCCACTTGGAGAATGTCAGCGAGAAAACAGCTTCACCTTGGACTCATTCTGCTATGGCAAACAAACAAACAGTCTAGGTGACTTCCTTATCTGTTTTGTTCTCTGCAGATGGAATGCCAGTGCTGACTGCCTCGTGAGGGAATGAAGTCTTTGCTTTCACTAGAGGCAGAGGACTTTGAGAACAACACAGGTAAGCAAATTGACGGGCTTCTGTGAATTTCTAAAACTGTGCTAGGAACGTAGATGTAATGAGACCTTATTGTTATGGAATTTTGTGTACAGTGGATCAGCCATTAAGGCCTCAAGCTCACCTAGCCTTCTGGCTGAGGTGAGGGCAATGAGGAAGATGATCTTCATTGACAAGTGAAGCATGGAATACATAACTAATGAGTCAAAGGCTGGCTTAGAGAGTGCCAGAAGTACTAAATTACGATCGCAGTGAGAGGCTGGTTTCTTTACCAGCGGAAAGAGTCTGAGTAGGGGGCTGGAGCCTCAGCACCCCTCCACTCCCGTGGGGCTAAAACCCCAAGACCTTCCACCTCACAGCTGAAGCCCGGAGCCCCAAATAGGGAGGGCATGGGGGGTGCTTGGAAACAATCTCTGAGAATTTAAGCCCTGCATACACCTTTCCCTCCTCATAAGGTCAAGAAGGTTGACCTCCTTATCTGTGGGGTTGGTGCTTGGATGTTGTTGTCTGGAACTTTCCATGGTCACCTGGACTATCAAGGAGTTCAAGGCAGGATGAGTGAACAAAAAGTCTGCTCCCTTAGACTGGACAAGTACTGCTTCTCTGCACTCTTGGGCTGTGGACACAGGTAGCTGGCATGTGCCATACAGCTCTTGCCAGTTCTGATATGGCTTCATTTACTGGGACTGCAACCAGACCAGAGTCTGTAGGCTGTAAGATATCCAGGAGCTTACATTGAGGGTCTTTGACCTCCTCTAAGGAGATCTGGAGCTATTCTGCCACTCTCAGTAACAGTTCTTGAAATTGTCTATTATTGTCCGGGGGAGATGGAGAAGATGAAGCAATCATCTCATTGGGTAACAGAGTCAATATCCGCATCAGGGTTCAAGGACGTTCACACTGGCCCCTTGGAGGAGAGAGTTAGTAGCAGTCCTTGCTGGAATAGACAGATTCCAGGTAATGTGCATAAGGGTCCCATGTGCCCCAATAAGATCACTATGAGGGGCTGAAGGGGGTTGGGGTGGTCCCCAAAGCACTAGGGCCCACCAGTCCTGAGGAGGAAGACCTTGTCTGTATGGCTAAGTCTGGTTCCAGGAGATTCTTAATCCCCTGTCTGGGCTGAATTCCCTGGATTGAGGGGGAGCTGGTTACATCCAACTGTCCTGAAGATCAAAAAGTCAGATCCCGATCCTTTGGCGGTGCCTACTGGATGGAATGAGGGTTAGACTTTTTCCAGAGTTCTGGATTCCTGCAGGCATTTGTATCTTCCTGATGAGGGTCAATCCTGATAACAAGGGAAATAGTGGGACCAAGAGGACGAAGATATCGTCTGGAGTGGTATAAGTCACCATCACCTTTGGAGGTTGTATCTTGTCACTCCGCACCACACCTGCCACATTCTTCTATTGCTGAAAATATCAGCAAATACTGTACTTAGCAGAGATATGAGCTTCTCTGAGGCAATAGAGGCAGCACTGGGGTCATTGCTGACCAAAAAGGAGCAGAGCCACTGTAGGAGACAGTTTTGAAGCCTGGTATCCTGGGCATACCTAAGTCCCATACTGAGAGACCTAGAGGGTTCCCCAGAGTGGAATTTGTAACACTACCTAACTGAGTAACTATTATAGACTAACAAACAATAATACATCTTGAATATTTACAGGGGAAGAGAAGGATCTGCTCTGGACACTGGAGGATTCTGACTCAGGCCATGCAGCAATAAGAAGGAACTGGAGAAGCAGTCAGTCCACCCTGCCACTTACACTGTCGGTGCAGCACAGAAAGAATGCAGGGGCAGAGATGCAGACAAATGGACCCCACTTGCAAGAATTCTCCAGTCTCAGGTGCATGGAGTGCATGGTTACCCACAGGGGAATACACACAGAGACCCGCACCCAAAGAAGAAACAAAATATTTCTATAGATCTGTACTGTGAATTGAAGCTCTCATTGTTATTGACATACAAGATACATATCCTGAGGCATATCAGCAACAGGAAATAGAGCAGCTCTGTAATGCAGATCAGACACAGAAGGCAATTTTGAGAACCAGGAATGGGAGCAAAAGCTCAAATGAGTTCTCAGAAAATAAGGGGATGAAGAGGTTGGAGGTGGCTGCATTTCAGCTGCTATCCTGGAACGTAAACCTAGAAAGGTACTTTTTGGTTACTAAATTTTCAACCCATCCTCAATTCACATGGATTTAGAAGTTCAGCAAAAAATTTTTTTCCCCATTTTGACATCTTAATTTAGATGCAGATAGATAAGACATAGAGATGCTGATAAGATCAAAAAGGGAAACCACTTGTCAATTGTTCCTGACATGAGCAGTCAAATCCATGTTTGTGGTACAGTTAGATATGATTTTTTTTTAAGCAAAGTGGGAAAGAGTTGGTGGTCTGCTTCCTTTTATACTGGGGCTTTCAGCATGCCCATCTTTAGAGGTACCAGTATCTATTCTAACTATTGACAAAAACAAACATAAAATTAACTAGATTTAAAAAATAGCTATTTTTACATTTTATATCAGATCTGGAACCAAAAACCATAAGGGCCAGTTTAGATCTGAGGATCTGAATCTAATGAACACACCAATCCTGAAACTGGGGAGGGAATGGATTAATGGTCCTAGTTTGAGTCTACCTATAGTTAGAACATTTGGTCCATTTTCTTAGTTCCCTGAGGTTTGTGTATTTCATGTATTTTACAGTATGCTGCATTGATGACTCTTAAAGCCACTGCTATTTTGGATTCTGAAGATGTTTAAAATAGTTTCACTGTTCCTTAAGAGTAAGGTAGTCAGATATAGCCTGGTCTGCCATCATCACAGTATATAGGCCTGAGCCGAGCACTTACAAATTAATTGCTGAAAACCAGGTCCTTTCACTTATATGTTAGTAGGGTTAAGATGGGTATTGGATTTATAACAATGTGTTTAGACTTTATGAAATGGTTGTAAATTGCTGCATGCATTAATCTCAAATTATATTTTTATCACCTGCTGTAAGGTAATATTTAAGTTTTTGCTTTCTAACTGTAAAAAAATGTGAACCCAGTGAACTCAAACTGTGAACCCAGTCAGGAGGGATTCTCCTGCTCATCAAGAAGGCCTATCAAAATTAAATGGGCGATTGTGGGCCATTGCAATACAAAGACTTTGTTAATTGCCCCTTATACTCATGCAGAGGCTATATGCAAAAGGATTCATCCCATCACCTTGAATTGTGGAAGAAGGAAATAAAAATAGCTGGCAATCTTTTGTTGTTTGGACTCTTACGGGGCCAGAGCTATGAAACAGAACCAGAGATCCCCAGGATCAGCCTTGGTTAGCCCTAAAAAGAGACATTCAGAGCTGACAAATTACTACAACTCTGTCACCTTTTGGAACCATAGACTTTTACTCATTTGTGTATATATGCTTGCTTGCTTTAACCTAGTAATAACTCTCTCATTTCTTTTCTTAGTTAATAAGTCTTATGCTCAAATAAATTTGTTAGTCTCTAAAATGCCACAAATACTCCTTGTTCTTTTTGCTGATACAGACTAACACAGCTACCGCTCTGAAATCTCAGATAGTTTACTATAGGATTGGCTACAAGTGTTGTCTTTGGTATGAGAACGAAAGCACAAATTGACCTGGAGTAAGTGACCGGTTTCTTGGGACTTGGAGCAACCTGAATATTTTGTCATCTTTGGAGTATAGCAACCATCAATCACTAAATCCAGCTTGCCTGGGTGGCAATATAGACTGGAATGTCCAAGGGGACTGTCTGTGATTCGATGATTAGACTGTTATAGTGCTTTAG
This sequence comes from Mauremys reevesii, assembly GCF_016161935.1. Classification (NCBI taxonomy): domain Eukaryota; kingdom Metazoa; phylum Chordata; order Testudines; family Geoemydidae; genus Mauremys; species Mauremys reevesii. The sequence goes on along the minus strand of NC_052627.1, from coordinate 108,803,730 downwards.
GAGTTCACACTTGTTACTGGGTTGGTGAAATCTAATTATAGAACATACAGCCAGTTTGGGATCTCTGCCCTGCTTCTTGGCAGTCTGCCCTGAGGTTGGTACTCACAGCTGTGAGCCACACCGGACAGCAGGACACATACAATCACTTGTGAATATTTTTCCGCCTGGTGGCAACATTCTGCTTATGCGTACTTCTCAAAACTCACAGGTAAGCTATTAAAGCAAAGGTTTGTGTGACTCAAACCTGTTAATTCTTTCAATGCGTTTAATGGTCAAAAAGTTGACAGCATGAGACATTTAACTTCGCTTTCTGATGACACAGAAAAGCAGCAATGCAAATTACCCCAAAGTACCTCACTGAAATGTCTCGACCCCAACTTGCAGCGACCACCTGTAAGCGTGTCCGTGCTGAGGCCTGTCTACCAAGTCTGAAAAAGGATACGGTTAGATAATATAATGTGGATGCATCTACTGTGAACTGGACTGAGAGCAGCAACTGATTGAAGATGGGATGCTGACAATGTCTGTAGGTCACTAGTGAGCTGGGCTGGCTAGCCTCAAAGCAGCAGCCTAAAGACAGTCTCTCTCATTATTAATCCTCTGAACAAGTCTTCCAAGAATTTTCATTTGCTGATGTTAGTGACAGTGCCATTGACAAGTATAAACACAACACATATTTGGAAAAGACCGTTTTACATAAATATCAATATTGTTCCTTTTCCCCGCAACTTTTGGTACGGTAAATTTGGGGTGTGGGTGTGTGGGGAGGGAGGCTGGGGGTGGAAAACAGAGATAAAGCACCTGATCACATAAGAAAAGTTGCACGATGCTGCCTATTCTTGGTTAGGCCCTTTCTGACATGGTACTATGAATCAGACACTTTCACTTCCACACTTACATAGATCCACTATGAAAGAAATCCCAGGGCTCTGTTTCATCTCACTTGCCTTACAATATTTATATGCTGCCACTTGGACAGAGAACAGATGTGATGGATTAACTACTAATAAATCTGATGGCAAAGAACACAAAATACCATCAGTCTAAAGAGGCAGCATTAAGAATTCTGATACATAATAACCTTTTCCTGTTTTTCAATAAAAGTGTTTCTCTTTCCCACTGGTGACTATCTTTCCCCTGTGCCCTGCACCTCAAGGACACCTGGATGGCAATGGCTTAAGTTACATCATATTGAAAAATGCATTTATGGTTTGCTCAGGCTTGCTAGAAACAAAGATAAGTAATATTCTTCAATTTGGAGAGAGGGAACTAGGTTCTACCAGTACCTTTTTACTAAGACTGTTGAAGTGGGAGTTCTTGCAGTTCTTAGTTTCTTGCTACAAGGCTAGAAATCCCACAAATAAAACAGCAACGAAAATGTAGTACTTTTGGTCCAGTCCCATCCTCCTTTGACAGCATTCCCACCTCCCTGACATCTATTTTCTGATGGCAAGATGCAGGCTCCTACAACTTCCACAAGGAATCTAGGCGTCAGTACATCCCTTATTATAATTTGCAAACCATCTGGCAACTATTACTGAATTAACATACCTTAATAATTAAAACAATTTTTAGAATGTTATAATTCTGTTCTGATGAACCCCCCAAAGTAAGGAAGTTAAAAAACAAATAGGAAATATGGGCACTGATTTGATTCCTGATTCCAGAAATGGATGAGACCATCACTCTGCATTCATGCCTTGTTGACTAACCTTGTGATCTTATTGTCACCCTTGTCCTTAGTCCCAACTTCTTGTCAGTTTATGACTCACTTGCTTTGTCATGTAGAATTTAGACTATAAGATCTTTGGGTCAAGGTCTATGTTTTTACTTGATTTTTTTAGATAGTTAGCACACAGCTGGACCCTGGAAAGATAGCAACTAATAGTCTCATGCTAATTTTACTCCAGTCTAAGTATTACGTTCAGTGAATAAACTCATGATTTACATCAGATTAATACCCTATGTTTTTCACTTGTCTCACTAGGGCCTCAGGTGTTGCACAGGTTTTAATCTTAGAAGTTCATTTCCAGAGCACAGTAATTAGATCCATCCACACCATCCTTGTACCACACACACTGTAATACTACTGTGGCAGAAAAGAATAAGTTAAGGATAAAGTAACAAAATAGTCTAGTTTTCAGTGCCACTTAAGGGATTTTTGCTTTGTGTGGGGGGGGCTGTTTTGTTTTTGATGGCTTTATTTCCATTGGGAAACTATGTAGTCATCTTCTTAAAGTGGGAAAAATTAGACGTGTTGTATTAATAGCCTTATTTAATTTCAATGCTTAATAATAAAATTCAAACACAAACCACATATACAGAATCAAAACTGTTCAGCCATTCATTGCTTAACTCGGTAGTGTCATCTTAAAAAAAAATTAAAAAAAAAATCAGAAGACTCACTGAGTTTCAAAGATGCAAACCCCTTGTTATTACAGAACATTTAGAAAAAAACAGCTATTTGCTTATACACATTTATTTTTAAATGAAATACACTGGTGGTTTTAAAAGAATTTTAATGCAAGTGCAAAATTAAAATAAAGTACCAAGGACCAAATATTATGGCCACAAAACTTTATATCCAAATGTTTGCTGTAATTCCCACTTAAAATACATGACTAATAAGCCTATCCCATCTCCACTAACACTGGCAAAATACATCTCTGCCAGATTACAGATTAAATTGAGCAAAAGCATCTTTCCCAGTGCTGATGGCTAGTCTGCTCGGGCAACAAGCAGAGCACATTGGTCCGGTAATTAATCTGCATGAAACCAAATCCCTGGCCATTACCATCTAGCAACCTCCGAATCCAGATTACAGTCAGCTCAGTATTAACCTGTCTGGATGGGATATCAATCAGGTGACAACTGACAAATATTCAGGTAGCATCATAGACTGTTCTGGAGGGTGTTCAAAAGATGTGGACATTCATATAGCAGCTACTGCCATGTTTCAGGCCTTTCAGCACCCTGTGTGTGGACATCATGGCATCAGACTTGCTGTGGTGGATCTACAGAACCATGGTTACACCAACTCTATTGTATGAAAGTGAAACATGGGCACTGAGGAAGGCTGAAGAAAACTGGATTGATGTTTTTGATTCTCGTCGTCTTCAATAGCTGCTCCATATCAAGTGGCAGAACAAGATCAGAAATGAGGATATTCAAAACTGAACCTAGCAACTGCCTCCATCCGCAATAGTTCGGTTTCAGTGGTTTTCTTGGTATGGATATATTATTAGAATGGAAGACAAACAAACAGATTCCAAAGCATGTGTACCAAGGAATGCTAATACATGGCCAGTGATCACCAGGGCACCAAAAGCTTCTGTGGCACAATAAAATTGCCAGTGATAACTATAAATTGCATATACAGCCAGACCACAACAAGCACCTTGTGAATGGGTTGGCAGCCCCACCCCCAATACCCCATCACGGCCTCTGCACTGCCCTGCTCTTTATTTTCCCCTCTTCCAGGCCCTTTTGAAGCAGACCCCACACATTTGTTCATCCAATCACCACCCTTATTGGGTCTGGGTTTCTTCAGACAAATTAACTCTAAAAGCAAAACTCAAAGTCTCAAAAGTCTATCCCAGAGCATGGCTCTTACTTCAGAGCATGGGTGAGTGAATGGATTCCTTCACAGGGTCCTTTTGTCAGTTCTTAGGAGGTGCCCTGTTCTTGTTTCAGCCTGTAGCTGCCCTTCTCAGAGCTGATTCCCTTACAGACTTCCTAGAGTCACCTCCCCGTGCTTCAAGAACTGCTTCAGCTCTCTTCTAAGGAACCAGCTACTTGAGGTTCCCATCCCACACAGGGTGTTTGTGGTTGACTCATTTAGCAACCCTGCTCCAGGCTTCAAGTCTCCTGCAAGAAGCAACCTCACTCCCTCAGTCCCTTTGCTCTCTCACAGACCTAGCCAGAGATCAATTCAGGTGACACTCAGTCTGCAAGGAGGCCACATCTTTTGGGGACCTGCCAGGATGATGATGATGATGATGATCTTGCCCAGGCTCTCATGGTAACCAAATTCAGACTCTGGCAGTCCACAAGAAAGAACTAATTCCACATCTCTCCTGAAAACATGCTGCCATTCACCCGAAGGTTTGAACCCTAGAGAAAAACATTTAGAGCGTGCCAGGTAATAATAACTGCTGCGGTGGGGACATGTAGATGATGCAGCAATAGACATAATCCTCTCCCCAAATTATGAAAGGGCTTTATATGTTAGCATATGTGCCCCAATCCTGTAAACAGCTACATGTGTGCTTAACTTTACTACTGTAAGCAGTCCCACTGAAAATCAATCACATCAATGGGACTTTTCATGTTAGTAAAGTTTGCGTAACTGTTTGCAGGATCAGGGCCTGCAGTTGACAGTTATTGATTAAGAACTGTTCCTTAACCAGAGTTCTAGCTGACAAAATTATTTTACTACCACCACTAATAATAAAACCCAGCTATTACATAGTGCTTTTCATCAGTAGATTTCAAAGCGCTTTACGGATGAGGAAACTGAAGCACCAAAGGGGTAAGGGACTTGCCCAAAGTCTGTCATAAGGCCTGTGAATGAGCTAGGACTAGAACTTAGGACTCCTGAGTCCCAGTATCCAGTAGAGAAAATGCCAGAGGTTTCATTCCATGCTTAAGGGATTCAGATGGTAGAAGTGCAATGGGTGTGGGGGGGAGGGGACTAGACTCATGCCCCTTGGCCACACTGCATAGATCTCTCTGGTGGGAGGAGGGCAGGAGGGGAGAGGCCCGGCTGGTCTCTTTCAACTTGGGCCAGTCCTTGGAGATGGGGAAGAAGTGGCAACTGACGCTATCAGCAACCAGTGGAGGCAATGGCTTCTCCTAACACTCCAGTCCCCGAAGCTCACAGATCTGGCTCCCCGCTTACCAGAACCCTGTGTCGCCGTCTCCTCCTTCATCTCTTCCACATCTGAGCCTGTGCTGGAAGGAGAGGTGTTGCCTGGCGACAATATACATGTGCCACGCAGCAATGCAAAGCACGGGAATCCTATACGGATGATGTGCACACCTTTCTGAAGGCAGGATCCCACCAACAAGGAAACTGGGAATGTAGTGCATGCGCAGAGTTGTGCAGAGGTGTGCAGTGCTTGGTTGTACGTTGATTAGCTTGTCCCACAGGTCTGCATAATAGGTATGCAAATGCAGGCTTTTGTAGTGACCTCTGCTACTTGGCAGATAGCCTGGGCCCCCTCCTTAGGAAAATTCTGATTGTGCCCCTGCCGGATGGTACCTAAAGGATTTGATCCTGCAAGGTGCTGAGTACTCTAGCTCCAGTCTTGCAAAGTGCTTGTAAGCATGTACTTAATGTTAACTTCAGTGGGATGACTCGTGATTAAAGTTAAGGAGTTGTTAAAATGCTTTGCTTGATCAGGGACAGAATGCTTAGCACCCTGTAGGATCAAGCCCAAACAATCTAAATCCCTTCTCTGTGACCCAATTTATGTTTAAAATATTTTGATTGTATGTGAACACTTTTCCTTGTACAATTTAATAATCTGTAGACCTGCATGATAATGTGACAACAGAAAAACAAAGATTTTTCACCCCCAACTTTTTGTTTTCTGATTTCATGACCATCTGTCCAAAAACCCAATGTACCTTTTGTGAATTTCAGCACAGGAAAAAAAAAATGACATTGTGTTCTCTACTACAATTTAGTAGCTGAATACAAAACATGACATTGAGCAGGCTGGCTCACTGGTCTGTACCTAAACTATGTGATCAGTTGTGCAATTGTTTAAAATAAAAAAAAAGTGATGTTAGCATGGATAGAAGTTCACACAACCACTGGGAAATAAATAAATTACTAAAAAATATTTCTAAAAACAATCAGGTTCCTCGTGTGTAATAACCTTGTATTTTGTATGATTACTTTAAAAAAAATAGGAGTAGAGATCTAGTTCCTCTGATTTAGCAGTCCCTGGAATGAGGAATTTTAGTGCCACAAACATGAATAAAGGAAGTAAGGCCATAGCCAAAAAATATCTATAATACAATAACAGCAGCAGTACTCAAGGAAGATTTAGTGGCACTGCCATACAAAAATAAACCAACCAACCCACCCTAAGGGGTTTTGCCAGGTGTGTGGCCTGTGACTAAAAAAAATGAAGCAAATCTCTCTCTCACGCACACACACAATACTGTAATTACTTATGCTCCTAGTCTCTGGGCACCTCACCCTGTTGGGAACTCAATACTGCCATTATCATGCCACACAATGACACTTTCAGCAAAGAATCATCATCAGTTTGCCATCCTGTTATACACATGGCTCTCTCAGAGTACAAGTTGTGTATGATCACATTCCTTACTCTTCTAAAGCCATGTCTTCACTACAAAATTATGTTGACTTAACTTATGTCATCATACAGCCACCACAGTTATTAAACCGCTTGTGTACACAGTTGGCTCCTTATGTCAGCACTGCGCGTTCTCACCAGGAGCACTTGTATCCATTGTATTGTCAGTGTGGGGCACTTGGGATGGCTCCTGAAAGCCAGTAACAGTCAATGTCAATAACACAGTGTCTACATTGACACTGCATCGACCTAATTACATTGACCATGACTCTGCTAAATCAGTGTAGAGAGGCACTTACATCGGCGGGAGCGAAATTTCAGTGAAGACATGTCCACAGCTAGATCGACACAAGGCAGCTTACGTTAACCTAACCATGTAGTGTAGCCCAGGCCTACATGTCTCAGCCCTAGTGCATTAATTAACTCTTCCATTGGAGGCAGACAGCCTGCATCACCACATACCATTCTCAACACGAGTCCTGGCAGTAGCCTGCAGAACCCCACATACCAACTTCAACCATTTAAAGCTGGTTGAACTAGAGGCAGCTATGGGCTCGGACTTCTCTGCCACTGCATTTGCCCTGGCATAGTAGATTATGCAGCACCATTATCATGTTGAATCCAGAGACAAAGAATCCAGTGTCATGGCATGACTCCACCTCTTCCCGTCTCCTCACATATATGAGAAGGAGCACTGTTTCATTAGCCATGTTAGCTTACATTTATAATAGTACAGAAATTAAAAATGGAAGAGACCAAGTAGATCAAGTTACCTGTTCTTCCTGACAGAGCAGGATTGTTCCATTCAGGATACTAGAGAGGCATTATTTATGGCTCCATAGATAAGACCGAGTTGAGTTTTGCACTTAAAAGCAAGGATTCAGCCTCTTTATTTGGTGTGACAAATAAACTGTATCCTCCCCTCAATTATATTACTGAGCCAGTTTTCTGAGCTTTTAGAAGTGAATCAATGAGTTTACACATGAAAATTAATTTAAAAATGGATTTGATCCAGAAAACAGAAACACCTGCTTAAACTTTAAGCACATGAGTAGTAACACTGATGTTAAGCATATGCTTAAATGCTTTGCTGAATTGGGGCCTAAATATCCAGTACACACCCAAAAAAACCAAAACAAACAAACAAAAAAACCCACTAGTGATAGAATCAGCATTTTCAGGATTCCAAGCTTGTCATCATATGCAGGGTGACCTCCAGTAGTTCTAGTTTTATGTTTGAACACAGCACATCAGACTAAAGTATAGCCAGCCAATAGTCTGCAACAGAAGCAGGCTCAATTGACCAGCTGTCTCAAGCAAAACATGTCTTTTGTGACAGAAGTCAAACACATAGTAAATGGCTTTTCATAACCAGTGTTAAAAACGGAAGAGAAAGGTCCCTTGCTACTACAGTCTTTTAAAATGCTCCTCTCTCAGGAAAAGCCTACTCCCCTGTGTGTTCAAATCCTAGGGCAAATGATTTCTGAACCCATTCCCTTCTTAGTCCTTCTTCCTGATGAACGGGGGATCACCAGCTGATCCCAGTGTGACGTTGAACTCCATATGCTTTATAAAAATATGCTTATAAAAGGTGAATATGATGTAACTGGAATATGTTTTATGCAAAAGGTCTCTCATAAGGTATCATTACAAAGCTTATAGACTACTGTCTGTATTAATCCTATTTGTATGTATGTATCATTCTTGTATCTGAAGCTAGAAATATGAAGTATAACTCTGAGGTCCTATTGTAATTATGCAAAGTGTGGGCTCTTAATGGTGGTTTAGAATCTTGATGGCTCCCATTGACTAGAACAATTGGTTGTAAATGGCTCTGTTTACTTGCAAACCTCCCTGTGTATGTGTGGGCCAGGCCAGGAAGAATGGAGGCTGGGGTCTCACAGGACATGTGAACATGTTACCTGATACTAGAATCCATCTTAAACCTGGTGCTCTTCCACTTAGGAGGGGTGGGGAGAGGGGGACCCCAGAGAGAAAAGATTCCCACCTTGTGCCAAAGCTATAAAAGGATGTGGAACAGAATGAAGTGGGCTTCCAGTCATGAAAATACCCCTGCTTTCCACCTAAGATGTCTGCTGGAACTAACAAGGACTGTACCGGCCCGGGAAAGGATTGGGCCCAGACTAGGAAGGCATCTAGTTTGTGAAAGAAGCTTATTGGAACATCTGAGGGTGAGATTTTACCTGTTAACATTTTCTTAATGTATTAGGCTTAGACTTGCATGTTTTTGCTTTATTTTGCTTGGTAACTTACTTTGTTCTGTCTTTTATTACTTGAAACCACTTAAATCCTACTTTTTATACTTAATAAAATCACTTTTGTTTATTAATTAACCCAGAGTAAGTGATTAATACCTGGTGGAGCAAAGAGCCATGCATCTCTCTCTATCAGTGTTATAGAGAGCGGATAATTTATGAGTTTACCCTGTATAAGCTTTATACAGAGTAAAACAGATTTATTTGGGATTTGGATCCCGTTGGGAGCTGGGTGTCTGGGTGTTGGAGGTAGGTGACCTGCTAAGCTATTTTCAGTTAAGTCTGCAGCTTTTGTGGCGTGGACTAGACCTGGGTCTATGTTGCAACAGGCTAGTGTGTCTGACTCAACAAGGCAGGGTTCTGGAGTCACAAGCTGGCAGGGAAAATGGGCTCAGAGGTAATCTCAGCATGTCAGGTGACAGTCCCAAGGGGGTCTCTGTGACCAAACCCGTCACACCCAGCTCCACTCTCCTATGGCAAGCTGAAATGCAACCCCTGGAGTTAGTGAAGACTTTGTTAATATCTTGCTTAGAGATACGATTTTTACCCCTTCTGGTTTCAACCAGGAAATGGGGTCTATATACTCCCTTCACACAGAGACAATTTACTTCTCCAGTCAAGAGACTACTCAGTTTGTGTAATAACTCCTAAATCCCATTTAACACTTAGATATAAGATAATCATGCCAGACTACACAAGAACTAAATTTAGCCCATTATATCCCTCCTTTAGATCCCATTTTTAGTTACCCACAAGTTGATGCGGTAATGCAGGAAAAGAAGATAGTTGGCAAAATTATAACACAGTTGGATCAAGAGCCAGATTAGGACCAGAATCCCTGTGAAAAGCCTATGGTTGTCCATAATCAGCTGTCATTTCTTAAAAAAAGATGTTAACTCCTGTCTATACTAGGATGTGAAACGTGTTGTTTAAAACTATGTTACACGTTTTTAAATACGATCTACATTTTTCATCTAGAAAGGACCTATGAGAGTTGTTTTTCTACCACCAGTGTGACAGTCACGAAAACAAAACATTTTATCTACAGACCAAAAGGGAAAGCTGTAAATGTGGAACAAAGAAAGGCTTATAATATTTTGCAGCCACACACAGCAATAGAAATGGAAATTATCGAAAGACCAGTGGCCCTAAACGTACTTTCTGTGTTCAGTGTTTATGTTTTTGGCTTAGTGAGCTGGTTCAAAGTCACTGCTTATTAACATTTTATAAAAAGTAATCATCACATCTGAATTTTCTCAATATTGTACTAATACGATTTTTTAAAAATTTGTCTTGATGGCCATTGGGCTTAGAAAGGAATTAGGAAAGTCACAATCACTCTTCCTGCCATATTTATCACAAATGAAATGGAGACATTTTTACTGTAGGCAATAAAAGCCAAATCCTAATTTTACACTGTCTCCAAATATTTATAAAGATATTTTTAAGTTTAAACCATCTTCATGGACTGAGAAAGTCTATAAGGAACCCAGATCAATGCAGTGACGTGTGTGTCATGTTATCATATCCTTGTAATATTAGTAACCTAGCTTCCAATGAAAGTGCTGTTTTCTTGGGGCCAAAAGCAAAGTATGGGATATTGAGCCTTCTTTAATCTACCAATATGTATATCATATAGTTAAAAAAAAACTGTTGGAGAGAGACCACCACACTGTTTATGTTTATTTATTTCATCCATGATATGAGATTGCTGACTGGAACAGAAGAAAAACAAGGCTGTGCTGTATTTTTTCCAAGTATCATAAAACACTTGCATGAGGCAAAAGAAAGCCCATGTTATTTTATTTAGAATATTAATTTTACTCAGGTCTCAAGCAAACAGCTATACTTTCATTAATGAAATGCTCTTAAGCTCATTTCCATTTGTATGCAAGCACAGTCATCAGGTTTAGTACATGCACACAGTCACACATACTTATACTGATATCTGCATGGCAAGAAAGAGAACAGGGTGTTGATTTATTACACACAAATTGAATGAATAAGATAACATTTTATTAGTTAGATACCATTATAAAAATGACTATAAAAGGATGCAATACAAGTGGTATATGGCCTTATCAGTAAATCCTCTGTATGTTAGGACCTGGTACATGTTGTAATAAAAAGATAATTAAAAGTATTGAATCACAGAACCGTATCAAGAAATAGCCTTCTAACAATGAGCTCTATTAGTATTGTAGTATGTATCAAAAAAGAATAAGAAGTTAAGACACTTTTTAGTGAATATAAAAAACCCATATTAGTTTAAAGAGTCACAGTTTTATACATAATGCCAGGTAACAAATACATTTCATTTAAAAAAATCATATTTTTTGTAAAAATCTACTTCACAGACATTGAGAGTTAAAATTAATTACAAAAGCAGACTAAGGGCCAGATTCTGATCTCAGTTAAACCAGTGTTAATCCAAAATAACTCCAGTGAAATCAGTAAATTTATACCAGATTTACACTGATTTATCTGAGGTTAAAATCTGTCCCTATATTTCCTGGTCCAAGCAATATAGGGGTGTGGAGGGGAGTATTCCTCTTAATTTTAATTTTAAAGGATTTTACAATTTCTTGACAAAAGGATTTCTTGTTTGAGGAGCTTTATCTCATTTTATTAACAAGCATATTTATGCTAAGGTAATATTCACATATCATAACAGCTTTAAGTAATAAACCATTGCTGAAAATCTATAGAAATATTTCAGATTTTTTAATTTTGTGAATAGCAATGTCTGGCTCCTGAAATCTAAATGGTGCTCACCCCCCAGCTCCTCCACACACACTCCTCTTTCAGGTCAACTGCTCCCCTCCCCCATTCCGGTCAGTTTAGTATGGAGATGCTGTCTAAGCTTTGTAGTATAGAATAAGCACACAACATTTTCTCCTGGGAGTTAGTTCATGCAAAACACTGCCCCGCTGAGAGAGTGGAAATTTACCCATAAGACATTCTTCCAGCAGCAAGACTCCAGAGGAAACCTGATCAGAATTTTTAAAGACGTCTTGATTTTCTCCATAATTCCTTCAAAGTTTGTTAGGAAAAAATATAAACCAAATGTTTAAGATTTATTAGACCTGGTCAAGAGAGACAGACAGTAAGGCACAGTCTAATTTGCAGAGAAAAACATAGAAGGAGTAGGTAATGGATTGTTTCCAATAGATTTTTCTGCTGCTATATCTTCTGCTATGATTTCTTTGTTATTCTTTCCTCCTTCTAACTTTTAGTTTATAGTCTCTGCAGCACTCCTGTTGATCAACACATCAACTTTTTCCCCCTATCACTGCCATAGTCTCTCTGACTTTAAAACAAGTAGGTGTTATTTTGCAACCTTTTGTAAAGTTAAAGATCGGGGCGGCTCTAGCTTTTTTGCCACCCCAAGCACGGCAGGCAGGCTGCCTTCAGCGGTGCGCCTGTGGGAGGTCCGCCGGTCCCGCAGCTTTGGCGTACCTGCCGCCGAATCCGTGGGACCAGCGGACCTCCCATAGGCAAGCCACCAAAGGCAGCCTGCCTGCTGCCTTCGCAGGGACTGGCAGGGTGCCCCTGCCAGGCACACACTTGGAGCGCTGGTGCCTAGAGCTATCGCTGTTAAAGATATATTTTCACTAACTACATCTCTGTCATTGATTTATATCTGAAGAAGAATATGCGCTTCCAAATTGTATAGTTCATAAGAAACATTTAATAATTTTTTGCCATTATTTATTTATAAAACCCCTGGGAGGAGGGAAGGGGGATTTGGAATGCTATATAGTGGGCTTCAAATGCTTTTTAAATCAAGAAAAAAGCCTCTATTTCAGAGCATGATCCAAAGCCCATTGAAATGCATGAAAAAAACCTTCCACTGATTTCAGTCAGCTCTTAATCAGGTTTTTAGTGTCTAACCCTTCTCTGATTGATATGAATTATTATAACAAATTTAACATTTATACTGTGGTAGCACCTAAAGGCCACAACGAGGCTGGGCCCCATTGTACATACACATAATAAATTAAAATCCCTTCCCCAAAGATTTCAGTGGTTCAGGCCCCTCAGTGACAGACCCTTCAATTGCTTACCACAGAGTGTTCGTAGGATTGGGCCCCAATAGCCCAAGTTTACAAACTGAAATCAGTTTGAGATTATTCACATGAATAAGGCTTTGCTGAACTGGACTCTTAGACTGCAACATCCTCAGGATAGAGATCACATCTTCCTTTCGAATCTTCAACAAACAAACAAAGCATGCCCTCATCCTAGGGCTTTTACTTTCACTTTACAAGTAGTGAGTAAGCACAGAGAGATTATTTTACAGTAGAACCTCAGAGTTACTAACACCAGAGTTACAAACTGACTAATCAACCACACATCTCATTTGGAACCAGTAGTACACAGTCAGGCAGCACCAGAGAGAAAAAAAAGCAGATACAGTAGAGCACTGTGTTAAACATAAACCACGGGGAAAAAAATGTAAAGCAGCATTTTTCTTCTGCATAGTAAAGTTTCAAAGCAGTATTAAGTCAACATTCAGTAGTTGTAAACTTTTGAAAGAACAACCATAATGTTTTGTTCAGAGTTACAAACATTTCAGAGTTACGAACAACCTTCATTCCCGAGGTGTTCGTAACTCTGAGATTCTACTGTGACTCTGTAAATGGCATTGGTGAGACAGATACTGCAATACTGCGTATGGTTCTGGTGCTCACATTTTTGAGAAGATGTTTAAAAATTGGAGAGGGTGCAGAAGAGAGCCACAAAAATAATTTCAAGGCTGCAGAAAATGTATTACAGTGCAAAATGCATAAACTCAATCCGTTTAGTTTCTCAAGAATGAGATTTGGAAGATGACTTGATTATGGTATATAAGTAACTTCACAGGGAGAAAATACCAACTTTTTAATCTAGCAGAGAAGGGCATAACAAGAAGCAACTCCTAGAAGTGAAAGCCAGATTAAAAAAAAAAAAGTTCCTTATTTATAATTTTAATTTAACAGGGAAGGTGATTAGCTGTTGGAACAAGCTACCAAGAAAGCTGATGTCTTCAGCTGAACACTGGATGCCTTTCTGAAAAATATGCTTTAGTCAAACACAAACTATTGGGCTCAGTACTGGAGTAACTGGGTGAAATTCTACAGCCTGTGCTGTACAGGAAGTCAGGCTAGATGATCTAATGGTCCCTTCTGTTCTTAAAAATCTATCAGTCTCTCTAATCAAGTAACAAAAAAGTTGATGGCAAATGATGTACATTTCAGCTGCAAGCTTGATTTCAGAAGGAAGTTTAGATTGTAAACTCTTACTCAGACTGGAAGCTGTTTGGGGTAGGGACGATCTCTAGCACAATGGAGCCTTGGCTGCTACGCACTACTGTGATACAAATAAATTTACCACAAGGTGAATGTACTGGCTCAGAAGTTCTTCAGGAAAGAGATCTAATTTAATATCAGAGAGTCCAGGTTAAAATCTTATTAAGCCTCACTGTCTTTCAACAAAAAACTTACACACCTTTACTTGGGAATGAACTAAACAAAGTCTTTGTATGTGTTTATACAACACAGGGTTCAAAATGCTTAAAATTATGTGGGAATTCTGTCTGAGCAAGAAATGCCAGATTAGTCCCTTTAAAAATTGCTGTTTACATTAAATTTCTACCCTGGGCTGCCTCTGTGTAATCTAATTGTATCAATTAACTACTCAGATACTACAGTGATCACCATATAAAATATGGATTAGATATAGATTAGAAAGATAACATAGGTATAACTGAAGGCAGAAATTTGGCTTAGAGTTGGCAAACTGAGGGAAAGAATAAATAATTTGTTTAATTTATTTTAACCAGTCAAAGCAAGAAAATCTGCTACCATTGAAAGGAAACTGTTCTTAAAAGGAGAGAGCAATTATGTTTCATTCTCAAAAGACCGTGGATTCCACATAAAAATCACATAGTTATGTCAATCATTCAGAGTTCAAATTCTTAGTGTAGCAAATGAAACAATCTTTAAAAGTGCAAAAATTACAGAGTGCAAAAGCTGTTCTTCCAACTATTCGATGCATTCATTTTGCACATAAACGGTCTTCATGTATTTCAGAAGATGCCGTACTTGTTATTTTTAAATATAAAAATAACATCTATCATTTTAGTAACACCTTTGGGCATCTTTTAACTAGATATCTTAACAGAATTATAGACATGTTGGAGAAGATAGCTTATGTTCACCAAAAAAGCCACCTCAGTGCATTTTTCTTTATCTAAAGTAATGGGATCTTTTCCATTTATTAACAATCCTCCATTCCAAAGGATAGCATAAAAACTTTTTAAATTGCTTCATGAAGACAATGTTACAGAGCACAAATGGCAAATTGTTACTGGAAAAGGGGTTGGCAATCTAGACATTGTTTGCTTTAGGAAAAAAAATATGAATTTGCAAGGATCTTTCCTTTAAAATTAAGTATTTTTAAAAAGTTAACATCAGAGTAACAAATTAGAGGATGGTTTTATGTTTGCAGGTCATTTCATTTGTTTCATGCCTTTCAAAGAGACTTTATCAGATGATATTCTTCAAATTTAAATGCACCCCCAAACACAATTTAAGTCAAACATATACTTGGTTCCAGTATCACATTGAAACATATGGAATTTCTTGCTAAACTTCACTGTAGCAACCATTAAAAATAAGTGTTTATCTAAACATCCAGGGCCATACATAACATCAATGGTAGCTCTGCCTTCACATAGGAAGAAGGCTATAAATGGCCCCTAGTGTATGAATGTATGTAATATTCCACATATGCATTTTATACAATGGCATCAAGAGCCAGATAGCCATCATACTACTTATTTAACCACTCCCAACTTGCATCAGCTTCTTATTCCTGCATCTGCCTCTCTGACTTAATCAAGCGTGTCCAAAAGGACTAGTGCACTTATTCCTACAATTTTGCCCATTTCTCCGGTTCAAATTTCAAAGCACTCGGGATCAGGAAATATAAAACCAGGCATGTGGCAAGGTACCCAAAAGTAATAGAAAAAAAATATGTTGTGAGGAACAAATAATGAATCAGTCTTTTATTCATTTTCCTGCAAGGTTTGTAGCAAATAAATGAGCCTTTCTTTTTGGTGCTACCACAGCATAAAAAGAGACTCTGGAACATGCTGGAATATCCATAAAAAGTAAAATTAAAAAATTGCAAAAATGGTTTTCAAATGCCTACATAAAGCTAAGTCAGGACTATAATAACTGCTGCATCTAATTCCTTAATTTCTTTCTGTGTTTTCATGCAGTCAGCCATTCTGGGTTGTCCTGGAGTTCACTGTCCAAGACTACTACCAAAAAAAAAAAAAATCACCACAAACTCCACAACACAAATTATGATTTTCGTTATTATTTCCTGTGGATGTTATTATTGCCCATAAAGGTTGTTAACTACAAGCAAAATGACTATTGGAACAGAACATTCACCCCTCTTTATCCTCCTCCGCCCCCAAGATTTTCTAGCTTTATAGGCACACATTTCATCTGCTTTTCTCCCCACCTTTTTAACAGTTTGTGAATTTTCATTCTTAAGTTATGAATATATTATGCCAAGAGATATTACATAAATGAGGCCATTATTCAAAATGAGAACCTTCTCTACTAACAGCATCACTATTTGTGGAGTATAAGACAAAATAAATGTCTCCCATGAGTAACTAAATGCAAAATAAAAAGTAACCACTCAACTTTAATAGTTTAAAAAATGCTATTAAACATAATGGCTCCTCAACATTCAAGCAGCACTATGTTTTAAGTGATCTTCATTTTTAAAGAACTATTTTATTTACATTTTAAATATTGATGGTGCATAAAGTTCTGCTCATGTAGTAATGATAGTCAAAAGTATTTAAAATAATTGCCACAAACCCAAAGTCATAAGTTTGCTCTCTCCCTGGGTCGGAGGAGACTGCAATACTAAGAACACAAACAGCATCTCTGAAGAACCAATAAGAGATGTCTGTTTTATTCTGGATAGTTCTTGAAATTTTTTATAAGCTTTCACAGTTCTCAAAAGAAGAAATATCAAAGGGGAAAAATGCGCCAACCAGGTTATTAAACAATAAAACGGCAACTCAATCCAATGTTGTTGTTTTTAAATGGTCGAAGAGAATTTTGGCTCTAGATACATGTTTTTTGAAATTAACTCTTTAGGCAGAAGCACTGGGATCAAAATGTACTCAGGTAAAGAAGAAGTTATTTCAAAACAGCATCAACTTCATTATTTTATATAAAGTGGTAACAGAGAGGGAAGTTTGTTTTCTTACAGACCCTATAGGAAATTACCCACACACACACACACACAGCTTCCCATGCCAGGTGCAAGAGCAAAGAAAAGAATACTGCAATTTACTTCTCAAATCCCTCATTCTTTCAAATCACCAGCCAGAAGCTAGAACACATCTGTGGAGCATCCATGACACACACACTAATAGAATGTGCTCTGAGCAAAAGTGGAATTTGTGGGAAAGAAATACACATGCTGCTTTATTCAGGAAAAGCTAACAGTATCACAGGTTAGGGCTGCACCAGAAAGCTTTTACTAGATATGTACTAACTGGCCATACGCAATTCTGGATGGCCCCAGTAAAACCAATAATTCAAGCAGGTGGGTAGATCTACAGAGTCCAGCTGTTCATTGTGTAGAACTGATAAATGGAATTGTTTTTAATTGTTCACTTTATTAATGTAACTTCTGTTCACCATCCACTACACTTGTCCATATTGTAACTTCTGTTCACTGTTTGCCATATTGTGATTCAAACCCCATTTTAAAACACTCACTCCATTTTGTAAAAGCTTCCTCCAACCTTCATTTTTGCAAACCCTGCTGTAATCTTATTAGTTTAGTTTAGATGTGTGAATGAGGCATGTATGGACGATGAAATCAACCTCCAGCCCCAGCCTGTCCTGATGAAATAAAGTTCAAACACCAACGGCTGAAGATGCAGACAAGAGCCCTAACAGAGTAAGAAGTATCCACCCTAAAAAGAAAAGGTATAATAGAAGAAAGATCAAAGCCAGGTCCCATGCTGAAAGTCAGGCCTGCAATTGACGGGTGATCAATCATCAAACCCAGAGGCAGCAAAACCTATAGACTCTGGATTCAAACTAAAGCCTACAAAAAGGATGGGTGAGATGGAAAACTTTGGAGGGTAACATTCTGCTGCCAACATGGAAGGACATCGGTGCATGCCCAACAGAGACCCAGCTTGTCCTTGTGCCCGGCTTTCCTGGCCAGTTAGCCGCCACAAGCTACGAACCCAAGCTGCAAAATCAAGCCATGAACTTAAGCTATCTTCAGGACTGGTAACTATGCAGCAACTGCAGATCATCTGATGGGTGTGTGTGTGTGTGTGTGTGTGTGTGTGTGTGTGTGTGTGTGTGTGTGTGTGTGTAAGGATTAAGATATTAGTTATTGGTCATAAATCAGATTGTTATCATAATAAATGTGGCATCTTTGTCTTGTCCCCTGAAAAGATCCTGTGTAGTTTTGTCTGAACAACAGTTGCAACATTGCACTCCTGATGGGAAAGCTGGGTCTGTTTACAAAAGCCATAACTAGTGTAATGTATGTGTGTGTCCATCCAGCTGTAGAATGGATAGTGTATTTTGTGGCCAAGAGAAGTATCTTGTTTGTGCTGAATTTCTGGACCATTTTTACATGGTTGTACATCTGAAGATCACTCCCACTGTCTTCATTTTAAAAGAATTTAAAGCAACACTAAATACTAGGATGTATTTTGTCACCCATGACAGTCCTACTGGTAATGAGCTGAGTAATGAGAAAGACCACAAAGCAACCAAGTAGTACACAGTGGATTTTCACACAGAAACTAAAAGACTTCAGCTTTGTAGATGATGACATCAATGCTGTTCATACCCACAAAGCTATGCAACCTAAAATAAGTGATCTCCAGACCTATGCACAGTTGGAGGGCTGAAAATCAGCATAGAGAAAACACACAACCAGAAACATCAACAATAATTTCTGGGATTAACACTGAAGAGGTCTAACACTTCAGATATCTTTGCAGCACCGTTAGCAAACCAGGTGGAACAGACAAAGACATTCAAGTGAGAATAGTGCAAGCCAGACATGCCTTTACAACCCTAAAGCCAATGTCGAGAAACAGAAACCTTGCCCTCTGAACTAAACTTAAATATTTAAACACAATTGTAAAGTCTGTCTTATTATATGGTGCTGAAACTTGGAGATTTACCAAGACCTTACTATCTAAACTCCAAATTTTTATTAACGGCTGCCTTAGACAAATCCTCAACATCAGATGGGCGGGGGAATCGCAAATGAAGAGCTTTGGAGGAGGACAAAACAGAAAACTGACAGAAAGGGAAATTATGGAACAAAAATCAAAATGGCTAGGACACATATGAGAGAAAGAACTGAACAACATAACGAGACAGGCATTGGACTAGAATTCTCAGGGCAAGAGGTGATGAGGTAGACCAAGGCCAACTTGGAAATGCACAGCAGAAGCAGAACTGAAAGCAATCAGAATGACATGGGAAGAAGCTAAGACTGCAGCAAGAGACTGCCAGAGATGGAAGGCAATGGTGAAGCCCTATATTCTACATGGAATAACACAATGCAAGTCATAGACTAGTGGTCTTTCACAGAATAAATAATGCACAGTAATCCCAGTGTCCGATTAACTGTTTAGATATACCATCACTATCTATGAGTTGGTTATACTGGTTTGCCAAAAGAAACACACAATAAAATACACTGGAATTGAAGCCACTGAATAGCATGAAAGATTGTCTATTCACGTGAGGAGACAAATTCATCCCAAGTCTAATTCTATTGGCTACAATTGAGTTACACCAAGGATGAATTTGATCCATTGAGTTTAAAGAGAACTTACCAAACACATAATAAAGGAATGACACGAGGGAGGAAGGAAAACAAAACATTCAATGACAGAGAAATTAGTCTGAACACTTGTTGAACCATAAAATGTCAGTGCTGTAGAAGAGAAAGGAGAAGCTCAATGAAAGAGTAGAGTATCAGTAACCATGCTGATGTTAGCTATGAACCGGTTTCCTCTGGAGAGGTCAGTACTGCCTCAGAGGTTCTAAGAATCCCGAAATCACTGTTCAGAAACCAATTTCCTCCAGGTTTGACAAATCAGGTCATACGTAAGCAATAACAATTGAGGCAGACGGCATTTTCTAGGGATTAATTACAGGCTGGGAGGAGTTTACAGTCCAGCCAAGGGGCAGCTTGGAACCATTAACCACAGTTGGTCATTAATCTCTAAGAAATACCCTGTACCAAGGTAATTATTCCTTTTATTAAACTTAAAAATGGAAAAAAACCCAGGTGAATGATTTTTTTTAAATGGGTGATACAGTATCATTTGGTATTTCTAGAGAACTGATGCCCTGTACTATAACATTAGCCAGACAGATTATTTCAATCATCTCCATATTCCATTCATCTCAGTCTCTTTTTCTGACTTAATCTAGATGTGAATCAAGTGAAGGCTTTCCCAAGCAAACCTGTCCTGCAGTAAGTGACGCTGGGTGCTGTGCACTGCTTAATTTGTAATGAAAGAAGTGCCAGAGGCTCGGAGCTCAAGTAATTAGGTGCTGGGGCTCAAACAACATTTTTACTTTTCTAACTGATGCAGCAAGCCCAGAGGTGCTGGAACTATGAACTGCCAACCCTGGAGGTGCCAGGGCTCAGCTCTGGCAAACCCTGGCACAAGTTAAGAACTGATGCTGTGCCTTATTTCTCTTGGGTTTTACAGGTGACATTTTTGCCACAGAACTATTCCACCAATAAACTGGAAAAAGGGTAGAGTGGGAAACAGGGAGTCACAAAAATAAACATGGCAAGTTTGAATTTAATTTGAAATGTTCGTTAAATTTTGGACGATTGCTGTTAGTACCACAGAGATACGGTACCAGTAGTCAGTGGCATTAAAGAGCAACATTTACAATTCAAAGAAAGAAGTGGATATTGGTTTCTATCTAAGCTAATACATCCCTGGTGTTCTTGAATATTCTCCACTTCATTGGGAACTGTGATTGTGAGCATGAGTGTCAATTTGGAGCCTGTGAACCTTTCATGAAACCCTCCCAACCTGCACCTTCTTCCTGTTCATGCAAGATCTTTTCAGCTTTTTCAGAGAAAAGATCAACAAATTCAGCCCAATCTCCTGCCTCCTTTCTTGCTCCCAACATGCTCTCCTTCTTTACCTATGTCTGACTGAGGTTTCTTTCCTGCTGTCTACTCTCTCCACCTGCTCCAGTGATACTATTAGGCCCTGTCTCCTGATAACTCTTACTCCTACTCTCAATCCATCCTCAACTTCCCACTGTCCTTTAGCTGCTTCTCTTTACAATGAATGCATGATCTGATCTTCCCATTCTCAAAAACTTGTCCAAACTAGGAACTTCTCCCTACCTAGCTCTCCAGCTACCGCAACATATACGTTTTTCCATTCATCAGTATGGTCTTCAAATACCCATTCCTTTTGTCAAACTGTGTCCTGAATCCCTTCCAATCTTGCTTCTGCCCATTTTCTTTCCTCTGAAACTGCTCTCCCCAAGGTCTTTAATGACCTGGTCCTGGCCAAATCCCAGGGTCTTTAGACCATCCTCATTCTCCTCCACAATTTCGTTGCTGTATTTGACATTGTCACTCACATACGCTGAAATCTTGTCATCAAAACCACAGTAGGATGCTCTCCACCTACCTCTCTGAACATTCCTTCAGGCCCTCCTCCTTAAGCAACAGAAAATAGAGGGTGCCAGTTTGTAGTACAGTAGCACCTAAAGGTCTCAGCCAAGACAAGGGCCTCAGCACTCTGGTCAGCACCGTACATACATGTTGTAAGAGACCAGCCCTTCCCGAAGAGCTTACAAACTAAATAGACAAGGTGGGAGGGGAGACCATGGGTATGTCTACACGACAGGATTACTCCAATTTTACAGAATTCGATTTTTGGCAACAGATTGTATAAAGTCGAGTGCATGCGGCCACACTAAGCACATTAATTTGGTGGTGTGCGTCCATAGTACCAAGGCTAGCGCTGACTTCCAGAGTGTTGCACTGTGGGTAGCTATCCCATAGTTCCCGCAGTCTCCCCCCGCCCTTTGGAATTCTGGGTTGAGATCCCAATGCCTGATGGGGCAAAAAATATTGTCGCGGGTGGTTCTGGGTACATGTCGTCAGGCCCCCTTCTCCCTCCCTCCCTCTGTGAAAGCAACGGCAGAAAACCGTTTCGCGCCTTTTTTCCTGGGTTACCTGTGCAGACGCCATACCATGGCAAGCATGGAGCCCGCTCAGCTAACCGTCACTGTAAGTCTCCTGGGTGCTGGCAGATGTGGGACTGCATTGCTACACAGCAGCAGCTCATTGCTTTTTGGCAGCAGAGGGTGCATTAGGACTGAAAGCCATTGTCATCATACAGAGATGGGAGTGACTCAGCCAGGTCATTTCCCCTCGAGCACTCAGGACACGTTGAGGGCTAGCAGTCATAATGCAGCATCTTCTGCTAAGCACCTTGGAGATGACAATGGCTCGCAGTCGTACTGCACTGTCTGCTGCCAGCCTAAGATGTAAAAGATAGATAGAGTGGATCAAAACAAGAATTAGACCAGATTTGTTTTGTATTCATTTGCTTCCCCCCTCCCTCCATGAAATCAACAGCCTGCTGAACCCAGGCTTTTGAGTTCAATCCTTGAGGGGGCCATTCTGTGTGATAGTTGTTTGTGTTTCTCCTTGATGCAAAGCCTGCGCCTTTGTGGAATTTAATTCCCTGTAAGCCATGTTGTCAATTGCCCCTCCCTCCATCGGAGCAACAGCAGACAATCGTTTCGCACCTTTTTTTCAGTGCAGATGCCATACCACGGCAAGCATGGAGCCAAGTCAGCTCAAAGTAGCAGTCAAGAACATTGTAAACACCTCACGCATTACCATGCAGTTTATGCTGAACCAGAACCTGCAAAACAAGGTGAGGAGGCGGCGATGGCAGTGCGGAGACGAGAGTGATGAGGACACGGACACAGAATTCTCTCAAACCGCAGGCCCCGGTGCTTTGGAGATCATGGTGTTAATGGGGCAGGTGCATGCCACGGAACGCCGATTCTGGGCCCAGGAAACAAGCACAGACTGGTGGAACCGCATAGTGTCGTAGGTGTGGGACGATTCCCAGTGGCTGTGAAACTTTCGCATGCGTACGGGCACTTTCATGGAACTTTGACTTGCTTTCCCCTGTCCTGAAGCACCAGAATACCAAGATGAGAGCAGCCCTCACAGTTCACAAGCGAGTGGTGATAGCCCTGTGGAAGCTTGCAATGCCAGACAGCTACCGGTCAGTCTGGAATCAATTTGGAGTGGGCAAATGTACTGTGGGGGCTGCTGTGATGCAAGTAGCCAAAGCAATCACTGAACTGCTGCTACTCTGGGAAATGTGCAGGTCATAGTGCATGGCTTTGCTACAATGGGATTCACTAACTGTGGTGGGGCGATAGATGGAACCCATATCCCTATCTTGGCACCGGACTACCAGGGCAGCCAGTACGTAAACCGCAAGGAGTACCTTCAATGGTGCTGCAAGCACTGGTGGATCACAAGTGACGTTTCACCAACATCAACATGGGATGGCTGGGAAGGGTTCATGATGCTCGCATCTTCAGGAACACTAGTCTGTTTAAACAGCTGCAGCAAGGGATTTACTTCCCAGACCAGAAAATAACTGTTGGGGATGTTGACGTGCCTATAGTTATCCTCGGGGACCCAGCCTCCCCCCCACACATACACACACACCCTGCTTGGCTAACTGTGGGGAGGATTTCTTTTCAGCCACAGGCAAACAGCCCAGTAGGAACGGCCACCTCTGAATGTCCTCTTAATTAAATTCCCATATTTCAACCAGGTTACCATGAATGATATCACTCTTCTGAGGATAACACAGCAAGATAAAGAACGGATGTTGCTTGAATGCCAGCAAACACCGGGACCATACGCTGCCAGGCTTTGTCATGCAATGATACCAGATTACTTGCTACTAGCATGGCGTGGTAGAGTGTCCTACCATGGAGGACGGAATAAGGCTGCACTGCCCAGAAACCTTCTGCAAAGGCTTTTGGAGTACCTCCAGGAGAGCTTCATGGAGCTGTCCCTGGAGGATTTCCGCTCTATCCCCAGACACGTTAACAGACTTTTCCATTAGCTGTACTAGCCATGAATGCATCCCAAGTCCTCAGGGCAAATTAATCATTAAAAAATGCTTGCTTTTAAACCATGTTTTATACTTACAAAAAGGTACACTCAGAGGTCCCTTCTCTGGCTTCATGGTCCAGGATACCGCCTTGGGAGGTTATTTCAGTCAGGCTGAGGAAAAGATCCTGGCTGTTGGGGAGAACAGTGTTCTGTGCTCTCTCCACAAGCTCATCCTCCTCCTTATCTTCCCTGTCCGCAAAATCCTCAGGCATGGCTGAGAGTACCCCCTCCTCAGAATCCATGGTCGGGGTGGGGTAGTGGTGGCGGCCCCCCTTAGAATTGCATGCAGCTCAGCGTAGAAGCGGCATGTCTGCGGCTCTGCCCCGAAGTGTCCATTTGCTTCTTTGGTTTTCTGGTACGCTTTCCTGAGCTCCTTAACTTTCACACGGCACTGTAGTGAGTCCCTATTGTGGCCTCTCTCCATCAGACTCTTGGAGATTTTCTCAAATGTTTTGGTATTTTGTCTTTTGAAATGTAGTTCTGCTAGCACAGAATCATCTCCCCATACAGCGATCAGATCCAGTACCTCCCATACAGTCCATGCTGGAGCTCTTTTTCGATTCCACTGGTCTACAATTTTTGAGAAGTAGCCTGCTTCAGAGATAAAATGTGCTATTTATTATGTGTTTTGATGTGCTGAATTCAAATATGACAATTAAAACAACTGATTGGCTACTGTTTCTAAGACATTTAAGTTTTTACATTTTATGTCTATGTATATTGTGTAGATAGTAGAGTTTTAATCATAAATTGTAAACCTAGGTCTTTTCATGTGTTTATGGTTGCTTTACATGATAATATTTCACCTGTCCTGTTTATGTAACACTTTAAAAATCAGCAAAAGGGTTATATAACTAAAATTTATTATGAAACAAAAGGCAAAAAACTATTATGTACGTAGTTTAGTCCTATTCAGTGTCTACTTGGCGCTTCTTGGCTTGTCTCTTGTATTCATTAAATGGAGCATCTCTTGTCACTGTCCAGCAATAGTCTGCAAGCATTGATGGGCTCCATTTGCCCTGATAGCGTTTCTCCATTGTTGCAATGTCCTGGTGAAATCGCTCGCCGTGCTCGTCGCTCACTGCTCCGCAGTTCGGTGGAAAAAAATCTAGATGAGAGTGCAAAAAATGTATCTTTAGTGACATGTTGCAACCAAGGCTTTTGTATGCCTTGAGGAGGTTTTCCACCAACAACCTGTAGTTGTCTGCCTTGTTGTTTCCGAGAAAATTTATTGCCACTAACTGGAAGGCTTTCCATGCCATCTTTTCCTTGCCACGCAGTGCATGGTCAAATGCATCATCTCGAAGAAGTTCACGAATCTGAGGACCAACAAAGACACCTTCCTTTATCTTAGCTTCACTTAACCTTGGAAATTTTCCACGGAGGTACTTGAAAGCTGCTTGTGTTTTGTCAATGGCCTTGACAAAGTTCTTCATCAGAGCCAGCTTGATGTGTAAGGGTGGTAACAAAATCTTCCTTGATTCAACAAGTGGTGGATGCTGAACACTTTTCCTCCCAGGCTCCAATGACTGTCGGAGTGGCCAATCTTTCTTGATGTAGTGGGAATCTCTTGCACGACTATCCCATTCGCAGAGAAAACAGCAGTACTTTGTGTATCCAGTCTGCAGACCAAGCAAGAGAGCAACAACCTCGCCACAAAGCTGCCACTGATGTTGGTCATAGTTTATGCACCTCAAAAGTTGTTTCATGTTGTCATAGGTTTCCTTCATATGGACTGCATGACCAACTGGAATTGATGGCAAAACATTGCCATTATGCAGTAAAACAGCTTTAAGACTCGTCTTCGATGAATCAATGAACAGTCTCCACTCATCTGGATCGTGAACGATGTTGAGGGCTGCCATCACACCATCGATGTTGTTGCAGGCTACAAGATCACCTTCCATGAAGAAGAATGGGACAAGATCCTTTTGACAGTCACGGAACATGGAAATCCTAACATCACCTGCCAGGAGATTCCGCTGCTGTAGTCTGGAGCCCAACAGCTCTGCCTTACTCTTGGGTAGTTCCAAATCCCTGACAAGGTCATTCAGTTCACCTTGTGTTATGAGGTGTGGTTCAGAGGAGGAGGATGGGAGAAAATGTGGGTCCTGTGACATTGATGGTTCAGGACCAGAAGTTTCATCCTCTTCCTCGTCTGACTCAAGTGAGAATGATTCTGGTGCATCAGGAACCGGCAGTCCTTCTCCGTGGGGTACTGGGCGTATAGCTGATGGAATGTTTGGATAATGCACAGTCCACTTTTTCTTCTTTCACACACCTTTCCCAACTGGAGGCACCATGCAGAAGTAACAATTGCTGGTATGATCTGTTGGCTCTCTCCAAATCATTGGCACTGCAAAAGGCATAGATTTCCTTTTCCTGTTCAACCACTGGCGAAGATTTGTTGCACAAGTGTTGCAGCATATGTGTGGGGCCCACCTCTTGTCCTGATCTCCAATTTTGCAGCCAAAATAAAGGTGATAGGCTTTCTTAACCATAGTGGTTATACTGCGCTTTTGTGATGCAAAAGTCGCTTCACCACAAACATAGCAGAAGTTATCTGCACTGTTCACACAAGTACGAGGCATCTCTGCTCACTTTGGCTAAACAGAAATGTGTCCCTTTGCAAAATCAAACACTGACAAATAAGAGAGCACGACACTGTATGATTTCTAGAGCTGATATAGGGCAATTTGTTCAGCAGAGTGATGTAAGCTTCATTATGATTGCATCATCCATGACTTCTAGGAATAACATGATGCAATTCATATCATGTATGACGCAATACCAGCTTCAGATTGCATCATTCATTGTTTTGCCTAAAAAGCAAGTACTGTCCAAACCCAGTCATAGATTTATTCATAGATCCAGTCAAAGATGTATTTTAGTCATTTCTGGTTTAAATTGAGATCCCTTCCCTTTATAACTCACTTATCCTCCGCTATTCCCAAGTCAAGGGTCGTCTATACTGACCCAATAACATATCTTGAAAACTAGAGCCAATCAACAATTTTAAGCATCATTTTCATTCTCAGTGACCCAGAATTAGTAAAGTTAGACTACATTTATTTCAGAAGCATTTTGGCTGTACAGCAGTGTTCTCAGACTGCATGGTTATCTGTGCTGATGAGCTCTGCATGGTCACCTGTGCTGATGAGCTCTCCACATTGGGCAAACAGGAAATGAAATTCAAAAGTTTGCGGGGCTTTTCCTGTCCAGCTGGCCAGAGCATCCCAGTTCAGATTGCTGTCCAGAGCAGTCACAATGGTGCACTGTGGGATAGCTCCCAAAGGCCAATACTGTCGAATTGCATCCACACTAACCCTAATTTGAACTAGCAATGTTGATTTCAGTGCTACTCCCCTCGTCGGGGAGGAGTACAGAAATCGATTTTAAGAGCCCTCTATGTTGAAGTAAATGGCTTCATTGTGTGGACGCTTGCAGGGTTAATTCAATTTAACGCTGCTAAATTCGACCTAAACTCGTAGTGTAGACCAGGCCAGTGGCTTGCCCAGGGTCATACAGCAGGTCAGTGGCAAAGCTGGGGATAGAACCCAGGATCCTGTCTAGTGCACTATCCACGAAATCGCCCAACTTCTTTACTTTCTTTCACTTGCTTACATTTTTTCTTTGGGTGATCTCTCCACTCACATACTTTATCTGCCATCATTTTGCAGACAACTCAGAATTCTGCATTTCCACTCAACTTATTGCCATCCCTCCAATCCCACCTCTGTTTGCTACATTTTCAGCTGGATGTCTCACCAACATCAAAAGTAAACATTGTAAAAAGTTGGGCCCTTTCCTGTTGCTTCTTCCACCCAAATATCTAAAATCTGTGCTTTTCTCTCGCTCTCTACAGCTAACACTCATAATTTCCATACCTCCACCTGTCTGTCCTCCCTGACACATATGGTGCTCCTCTCCAGCCCATGCAAAATGCAGCTGCTAAGATATTCCATGCCTTGTCTAACCAAGTTACCTCTCCACACTTTGAATCCCTCCACTGGTGGTGCTTCCACCTCTGCTACATCACATTTAATTGTTTGTCCTGGAAGGTCCTGCATAACTCTGCTCCTCCCTACTTACTGTACAGCACCACTCCCATCTCATCTGCTCTGGCAATGACAGCCTTGTGTCCAGTGTGTCCACTTCTCCCACAAGCATTTCCATGCTAACCCCCCCGCCCCAATGATGCTCTGTAATGGTCCTCACTTAGGGTTTGGTAGGGAAGTATGGCCTAGTGGTCAAGGCCACAACGCATGACCGGAAGGGGGGGGTTGTGTGGAAAGGAGCCCGGGCCCTCCCATTCCACCAGGCTCTGACCCAGGGCCCTTTGGGCAACCCGTGGTCTGGCAACTGAGGCTGCTTAAGACTGCCATCCCTCAGCCACTTCCTCTCATCCCCCTCCTGTCCCCCGCACCAACTCATCTTAGTCCAGGGCTTTCCCCTGTTGGGGGAAGTCCAAACTAAATAAGTAAGAGGGGATTACCAATATCTGGAGGCCACAGGCCAAGGAGAAGGGTGGGTCCTCCCTTCCCTAGGGAGGGCTCCTTTGGGCAGCTGTGTCAGAGACTTTAAGCTTCCTTCTGCACTGCACTGCTGGAGCTGTGGGCTGCAGGTCTGCTCACCTCCAGCTCTGGCAGCCAAATGAGCTAATTCTCTGTCTTAGTTCCTCCAGCAGATGGAGCATTTGCTGCAGGTGTGGTTGGCCGGGTCTAGCTGGATCCAAAAATATTCCTTTTACCCCTTGTTGCCCAGTGTGGGGTTTGTACACTCCATCACATACTCCCATACTTGGATCATCCTTCTTAAGCTTGTCCATAAGTCCACTACCTTCTCCACATTCAAATCTCTGAAAAAGATCCACTTCTATTGTGACAGCTACAAGGATCTGTATGATTATGGGAAGGTTGAAGGGTATGTGAGGATAATCAATTGATTTTTACATATATTTAAAGTTGTACTGTTAGGATGTGACTAATCACCAACCCATTACCTTTACTCATATTTTATAACTTACTCTTATCTTCGTACCTCTGATCTGTTTGTCTCACCTTTTGAGGCCATAAATTACTTGGAATAGACACCAGGCCTTCTTTAGTGTCTGTATAGTGCCTAGCACATTGTGGATGTGCAAATAAGATACATGAAAAAAAAACACAAAACATAGTAGTGTGCTAGGTTTCTCCCAGGAAGCCCTCAACACTTGTCAGGATCAGGCCCTCTAAGCAAGACCCTTTTGTTTTCAGTTTTTATTTTGTTGAAAGTTTCCTGGGAATTTATCAGTGCCTATTTCAAAAATTTTAAAACTGGTGAAAAAATCAGTGAAAAAAATTAATTTCACAGCTTTCTGGGTAAATATCAGGGTTAATATCGGTGGAGTGGCAGGAGAGGAAAAAAGAAACAAAGAACAAAATTTAGAGTATAGAAATCAAAAGCAGTTTAATGTTGTAGTTTATTTAATGAACCGTACATTAACAGTACGTACACATATGCATGCTTGGGTGTGCATTTTCCACTACATTGCCTTATTTTAAGGGACAGCATCGCAGTTACACTCAAATTATATTATTAACAAATGCATCTAGTATAACGTATTGGATTTTTTTTAACATAATCAGTATTTTCATGTACTTAAGTGGTCTAAAATTTGGGTGAAAAATGAGTAAAAAACTGAATAATAGTTTTTGTAAAACTCAGGTTTTCTTGGTGAAAAATCAGTAAAAACTAAAAATGAAGGGCTGTAGGTATAAGGTTTCTGGAATAACGTGACACTGATCAGACATGCATTCCTCTAAGGCTATTTTGAAATCAAAGTTTCATCATGTTATCAAAAAAAGTTGTTTTCCCCAGATTTGAAATAATGCCTCCGATTTGCCTTATGGCCCCAATATTATGAGATAGTAATAATCTCTGTATTGTAAACAAATCATGATTTTTTGGTAGATTGCCTAGAATTTTATTTACATGGATAAGCTCAATTTGTACAACTCATTGATTTTGTGGCAGAAAGCTGAAATCATAATTTATGCTGAATATACCTGTTCCTTAGTTTGGTAATTCCACTGCCATTCTTTAGTTCTTATTAGCATGGCATTAGCTATTGGCCTCAGCCTTTTAACTGTTTTCAGTGGAGGGAGCAACAAGAAAGGGACATGCATCCATTGTCCTCACTAGTGTTTTTCAGCATTGTGACAGGTTCTCACTTACAGACTGACAATCAGCACTGTCAGTGGGTTTTCACCTGGCGTTTTCTGGATGGAGAATAACCGAGTGACAATGGACAGAACATGAGTCACTGCAGAAAGGGTTACAGCCTGTCTCTCTGATTTAGGCTTGGTTGATGAACCAGAAGAACTTGCCTGCAGAGCCTGTAGGAGTATAGCTGTGTCCAATAATTCTTTTGCTTCTAGCTTTTTATTATGTTCAACTTTTTTTTTTTAAAGGCTAGGCTTTTCATATACACTAATAGCTTTTAGGATGACAAAATAAGACTTGTCATAGCTTATCTATCATACAAATATATGGGACACTTGCAGTACAGATTCTTATTGGTTCCGTACACTAGCGTGTGAATGAAGTAGAGATTGACATGAGCTAAGACATTCCGCTCTTTGGGTAGTTCAGATCCTGATCTTTCTGGCTTGGACCCATCTCTAGGCTATTGTGACAGTGATGTGAAATTACAGTGCTTCCAAAATAAAATTTATGCTCTATAAAATGTTTAAACAAAAATATTTCTCTTTCTTGCTTAGCTTTCTTATTTTCTAACAAAGTTAACAAATTCTCTGTCCCTCCAGTTCAATGAGTATAAGTGGTGGATAATGACCAATACACTTACCCTTAGTGCCTACACAAAATATATGAAAATTCCCATATTTGTGACTTTGAACTCTTTTCTCTCTCATTCACTGAAAACTAAATAAAATTTTCTATGCTTATCTCTACAATGCAATAAAAATGAAATGCATGTCAGATAGTGCCCAGGATGCCTTTTTGCCTTGGGTACTTTTAGATACTACAGAGCTTTTAGGAATCTCTATCTGTTTAGATTTCACTTCCTGACATCCCTGCAGCAGCAGGCTGAGAATGAGGTAGCGAAAGAAGAATTCTGTCCACCCAATGTGCCAAGGGAAAAATACAGGGAGCACTGTGTAATGGTCTTTGCAGCAATATTTATCTTAAACATAGGCAGAAAAGAGATTGCAAACATCTTGGTTGTTATGCTCCCCATACATTCTTATGTCCCCTAGTTTAGCCCTCTTTAATGTGATAAAAGTTTTTTCGGGGAAAAAATATCATTCAATTCCTGCCTCTTCCACCAGTACCACTGGTAGATCTGCTTCTTAAGGTCAACTCCAATTTCTCTTCTTTCTCCTAGATCAGAAACCACCAATGGAGGAAGGTAGGATGACTTCTCTTTTTACAGATCTCCAGGCCCTTTGCAAAGAAGAACCTGGGATAACGGGAGAAACAATTGGAAACAAGGAAGAGAGCTAGATCACGTTATCAACCAGCTCTCTATGGATTACCAGTAGTCCATTGTCTAAGAAAGGCTGTGCTAAATAATGTAAACCCATCTCTAATGTTCACTGTGCTTAGAACTCAACTACTCCTGTCCTTAAGTCTTTTTAATTAATTCTTCTGAGTGAGCAATTTAAGTTTGATCAATACAAAAATGCGTTTTTTCTAATTGCAATTCGTTACAGTCTCTCTAAATTCGCTGGTCTAAGAATAAAGACTGACCTTTCCAAACCTCTCAGCCAGAAATATTATGATAATGAGCAATGCCCAAGCTTCACAAAGAAAGCCTGCAATATTAATCTTGTCCAACAAACAGATCTTTTATAATAGCAAAGGTTGTTTCCAGAAATAACATCTTTATGAAGATGTTTAGTCCTCTCTACATTAAAAATGCAGGCTCATTTCTTGTTTTATGAGCTTACCAAATGACCACCTGAATATCTTTTAGAACTGGTAGCTTATGTGAAACTCTGATTTTAACATACAGAAAGAGATGCTTATCACCACTCAAACCAATGTAATATTCTTAATAGAATAATCTTTTCAAAATGAAAGCTTTCCATAATGAAATTCCTCTTTTCTACTGAAATAAAGGGGCCGGGAGAGTGCAAACTAAAGCCTAATTAATCTGATGTAATTTATACGAATGATCTCATAGCCGCAAAAGAAATCTATGCTCAAGCATTTTAGCATTTAGGTATCCAACAAATACTCCAAAGAGCACTTGCGCAATGCACACAAGTGTTGATGTTACAGACCAATAGATATTCTGTTTGAATTTTTCTGGAAAATGGAATTTACAAACATTTATTTTAGAAGGTCAACAGTACATTTTCTCTTTTGGCTAAACCGTCTGGTAAGATTATTATGCAGAATTGTTTGTATAGAGCTATACATATTGACTCTCTTTTTTAAGCAAACCATCAGTTTAAATTTCCCTCCAAACACAAGAAATTTTACTTTTGTTATTTTCAAATACTGCTTTTCTAGCAAGCTAATATGCACTGTAGGTGCAGTTTCAAGTTACAGCACCAATGCTCTGCTGCAACAAAGCACTTAGATAGTCTCTGACTCCAATGAGACAACTCACATGCTTAAAGTTAGGCACATAATTTACTGCATCAGGGCCTGATGCTTCCTTTCATTGTTTGTTGTCCTGCAAATGATTTTTGTTCAATGCTAGATGTGTGGTAGCAAATTATGTTACAGTCCTTGAGTATCCAACATGCATGATATAAACACCACAAGCTTATGCCTCTTTTCTACCATAGTTTTGTCTCACACAATGCAGACTAGCTCAAGGTGCTGTTATATGCTCACATCACAAAGCAGCCACATCTCCCAATATCAACAAAAGTAATCTCCTGGCTATGCTAACAGTCATCTGAGAACTACCACATAATCTAATTGAACTATTGATTCCCAACCCAGGCCTTCTATTTAAAATTCCAGAGAGGGGAGAGAGAGAGAGAGATTGGGGAGACATTTGTGCAGTAAAACATCATGCCCCACAGAGCTTCCTTAACTTTTGGATTCTTGGTGCATTTACTTGTATTTGTCACTAATCTTACACAAAAGAATTGTTGTTGTAAGGATACTGACATTTTGTCTGAAATTGTTCATCCTCCTGTTTAAGTGTTTCAGAACAGACCATGAATTTTACAGCAGGTGAAACACTTTCTTTAATTACTGAGGATAAACCTGCAAAGGGGAGAGAAGCCAAGGTGCCACATCTCTGCTTCACCACTCGTTATTTATCCAGCTAGACACTTTGTAATATTATAGGTCTAACAGAATCTTTGTCATTTGTTTTTTGGTTAGTTTTTAATTTAGAAAAACTGAAGCACACAGTTTGCACAGGGAAAAAGAAAATCAAAAACAAAAGTAGGTTTTCTATTCTCTTTTCATTCCGATTGCAAGAGCAACAAACTCCCCTGACACAATTATTTCCTATGAATATTAATTATGCCACTACCACAGTGTGTCTTCTAATCTCCCAGAAATAATGCAAAAATTATGGGGATGAGATAGTAGCTGAGTGGAATGATAAACATTTTGTTCATTTCACCAAAAAATCAGAGGTGCCATGAGGGTGATAATACGTTTACATAAATACAAACTCTTCTACAGAGGGCAATTCATGTCAATAGCAGTGCATGAGAGAGACAAGACAGGTTAGGTAATAACTTTTATTGGCCCACCTTCTGTTGGTGGAAGGGACAAGCTTTCGAGGTTCACAGACAGTGGCAGATTCTGTGGGTGCTCTGGGGCTAGAGCATCTACGGGAAAAAAAATAGTGGGTGCTCAGTATCCACGGGCAGTGCAATGGGTCAGTGCCTCCCACTCACTGGTGTAATACAGTGGGAGTGCCTCCCACTCACTGGTGGACCCGCCGAATAGCTCCTCCCCCTCCCTCCCAGCACATCCTGCCTGCCATGATCAGCTGTTCCGTGGCATGCAGGAGGCACTGGGGGGGAGGGGGCAGGGGGAGAAGCAGTGGCAGGAAGAGGCAGGGTAGGAGTGGGGGCTTGGACAAAGGGGTGGAGCCTGGGGCAGAGCGGGGGTGGGAAGAGGTGGGGCGAGGGGCTTGGAGGAAGGGGTGGGGACAGAGCCTGGGGAAGAGCGAGGGTCGAGCACCCCCCAGGATCTGAGTAAGTCAGCGCCTATGCCCAAGGACTCAAGCCAAAATTGGGGGCCCGCACAGGAGCGTGGGAACCTGTGTAGAAGTGGGAGGACCACCAATGCTGGAACTGTGGCCCTGCCCCTGGTCTTCCCCCGCAAGGTCCCAATCCCTGGCCAGGGCAGAAGCAGGAGCCAGGCCATGGTAAGAGCCATCCAGAGAGCCCTGGCCACTGTGGGGAGCCCCACACCCTCCACGTTCTCTGGATGGGAAGGTGGGGGGGGGCAAGAAAAGCCCCTGGCCTGTGGCCTTGCTCCCAAGGACACGCCACCCTGGGCAAGTGGAGGCTCCAGGGCTCCCCACAGTGGCCCTTACCACAGCCCGGCTCCAGCTTCCAGCCTGGCCAGAAGGTGGGGCCTTGGGTGGGAAGAGAAGGAGCAGGAGGTGAGGCCCTGTGACGACAGGGGATTAAGGCCGACCTCAGCCCCCTACCGGGAAGAGGCTGGCACTGCTAGCAGGTAGGGTGGCCAAATGCCTGGTTTTCAACCAGAAAGTCTGGTCGAAAAGGGGACCTGACCGTGTCTGGTCAAATCTACTGACTGGACACTCAAAGTCCAGTTATTGTGAGTGGGGGAGGAGGGGAGGCACCAGGTCATCATCCGTGCCAGCCCCTACTCAGCCAGGGCCACCTCCTACCTGCATCGGCAGCTGCAGCTCTCAATCCTGTCTCCACAGGAGAGTCCCTCCTGACCTGGGCTGGGGGGGTGGGAGGAGAAAAGCAGTGAGCAACAATGGGGGATGGGGGGGAAGAGGAGTGGATAGAGGCCAGGCCTTGGGGAAAGAGTTAGGGCAGGGATGGGGCCTCAGAAGGAAGAGGGTGGCAGGGGAGGTTCAGGCACTCCTGCTGGAGTGTCCAGTTTTTAAATATTACCAAGTTGGCAATCCTACTAGCAGGGGCTGCGCTTCACAGTGGGGAAGCAGATCAACTTATCAGCTCCTCTGCCATGAAGTGCAGCCCCTGCTGCTACCACTCCATGCCTGCCTGAGGCTACTATGTCCAGGTTAAAAAAGTAGGCAGGCATGGCCCTCTCACTTTTAAAATTTCTCATGTCCCTGTGCCCCTGGAGTGTGTGGGGCCCAATAAATCTTAATCCACCTCTGTTCGCAGAGCTCTTCCTCACATCCATAGCAGTATCAATAGCTGTACATGACTTTTCCTAATACTTTCTTAAAAGACTAGTCACTATTATTCACACTAGCATGCAGTGTATTTAAAAAGGTATATTGGGCTATTTTCCAATCCAAGCATATTTACTTCATATAACTAGAACACTTATCCAAGAAATGTGTCTCATATCAACAAATTACATTTGTACGAAATTCAATCTGGGTGGCCAGGAGTGCTTTTTTCTCTTCTTTCTTTAGTCTGTTTATGCTTTCAATCAAATAAAAGTCTTTCAAAATTGTTTGTCCGTTGGTTTTGTATCCATAGAGATGTACCAAAAGGCATACAGATAATTCAGGGGGCCTTCTGAACACTGGCATGGCCACTCTGGGGAATGGACAGATAAATCCTTCCCAAGATCATTTTAAATTCTGCAGTGAGGAGTTCTTGTGTAAATATTTAAAATGCAATTACAGGTCAAAAAAGTGATAAAAAAATTATCACTGACCAAATCAAATCTAGTTTATAAGTCAAAGGACACTTTTTGTAACTGCCTACACACCACAAGCCACCAAAGTCCACCCACTGACCCCTGAATTGAGTCCAATAACTTGGATTAGCCCAAAGTATTACAGCCCTCAGGACACTAACCCATTTTGTGCCAGAGGCAGAGATTACGCAGGACTGAGGTGCACCAATGCCCAAGGCCCCTGCAAATGTGGGTTATTGATTTGGTAAGATATATCCGCATGATCCTAGCAAGCAAACTCCATCCAAGACCTAAAAAAATCAAGCTGTGTTATTTCTGCCTCTTACACTTTAGTAAAACAATTCACTAAAAGCAACAACAGGGAAGCCTGGGCACTAGGGAACCACTATTAATAATATGATAGACTGCACCAGTGGACAAGTCTTGTACCCACAGTTTTGGGTGACCATGCTAAAACAGGTGCTATAGTTACTACTTTTTATGACAGTCACCTGCCTCTTTTCCACTAAGATTATACTGTATGAGTGACATTCTGGCACCACTGAAGTCAATAGCAAAACTCCCATTGACTTCAGTGGGGCTGGATTTCTTTTTATGAGTGAGATCCAATACCTACTTCCGTCCCTCTATGCCATGTAAAAGTGCTAGAGTGGCATAAAGGGGCCCTAGAAATCCCATATCCAGCCAAGGGAGGATTTCCCTGGCACAGGCACTGTAGTAGGCAACTGCAAGGTTGCCTTCTGAGGACCTGCTCATAAGCCATGCACAGGACAAGGATGGGGCTGTGCGCACACTTTGGGGATGGCACTGCAATGTGCAGAGCTGTGGTCCATTGAGCAGCCTGTGGAACCTACTGTACCTTACACACCACTGGGAAGCCTAAAATTACACCAGGGGCCACTCCAGTCTCCAGAGCAGCCTAGGTCAGAGATCAGGAAGGCACAGAAGTGGCTTAGAGCCAACATAGCTCTCCTTTTCCCTGGACTGAAAATTCTACACTGCATCTCTTAAAGGCACAGCTCAAAATCTTGCTCTATATCTCCTCACATCTTTCCTAATAAGGGTAGTGGTTATTCTTCTGGTTGCCCCAGTGTGTCCTGCTGTTGCCAGACTTAACAGCATTTATCCATAATTCTATTAACCTAAGACTACCGTTGAGGGGTCTGCTCTCATGTACTTTGCAGAAGGAGATTACTCACCATGCCTGATCTATGGTCACTATTGCTAGCAACGCATCTCCTGCATTTCACCAGTTCCACTTGCTGGTATCAGTTCTCTCCCAACAAGGAAGTACTCCATTCCTGACATCCAAATCTTTCTTGCCCAGTCAGAGACTGGGGCAAGACATTACTGGCATCATTACTGTTAAAAAGCAATTATGTTGTCAAGTAATTTTGTTCAAGGATTTTCTTGTATGTTGCCTTATTACTGATATTAAGTCTTTGAGGCCTTCAGTGATTTCTAGAACTGGTTGGAAAATTCAAATATTTGATGAACAGTCTCTCTCTAACAATGTCTCCTGTCATATATACTTCAATACCCTCTTGTACTGGTGAACTCCATTGAATTTATTGGTTTTATACCAACAATGAATGTTATTAGGATATCCTATCCCTGGGAAAGTTATTCAAAAATACAGGAGGTGAAGAGAGCTCAGGATTTTGTGGCCCTTTAGTTACCTTTTGGTGACTTTGCTATAAGTGATGCCTATATGCTGTAAAAATCCAGGAACTTGTCTAATTTCTTCTTTTTACACCATCTGTCTGAAGTCTGTGGGGATCACTCAATAACTAAGCTAGTGGGAATTCCTGTGATGAATAAATAAATGCAATAGCAGCATATTATCTTATATTTCATTTCCGTAATAATGGCATATATAGAGACCTTAGTTCAGATCCTTTTCCCTATCAGTGTGTGGTTTTTTTATTATTTGTTTTGATGCCTTAAGATAAAAACATACCAGCAGATGAGTTTAACTGTCAAATTAACTATGCAACAAAATTGATGCCAAGAACTGAAGTTGTATTCCCCCTCCTCCACACTGATTCTTGAAGATATCACTAGTCAGCCTGTGACAGTCAGCTGCTATTGCAATTGGCATACTAGAAGTTTATTTTATATATTTCAATATAGTTTGATTCAAGAGAGAGTCCTTCGCCATATTCAGTAGCAAGAACAAAAGTTTTGATTAAAAAAAATCTAGGTTAAGTGATGTAGCCATATTTCCTATCCACAAAGGTTGGTACAACTGCCTGTACAGTTTCTTGCACGTTTCAGCAACACAGGAATTTCTGTGTGGCTACCTAGAGCCCTGCATGGATAAACATTTTGTGTCCGCATCAGATGCGCAGTCTGCAAACATGGTGCACGGATATCCAGATATGTGGATATCTGCAGATATAAAGTGGATATCCGTAGATTTGCAGGGCTTTACTGATACCTTCATTTTGCCTGAAACCTGTAAATAATTAAAGGACAATTTGAACGCCTAACAAGACCTGTCCCAGTCATGCTTCTTCAGTACTTAGTCCTCCCAACCTTTTCAAATGGCCTCAGATATGCAATACTTTTGCTCAGCTAACCCTCCTCTAGAACAGTGGTGGGCAACCTGCAGCCCATGAGGATAATCCACTGGCAGGCCGCGAGACAGTTTGTTTACATTGACCGTGCGCAGGCACAGCTGCCCACAGCTCCCAGTGGCTGTGGTTTGCCATTCCCGGCCAATGGGAGCTGCGGGAAGTGGCATGGGCCTACCCCGACAGGCCGCATGTGGCCCATGGGCACAGGTTGCCCACCACTGCTCTAGAAGGTTGAGCTTTATCTAATTACTACTTCAATAGGTTTGGAGGTGGGGCATGCTGAATTCCCCCTTCCCAAACCTTTCAGAAAGGGCTTCAGTTGCAGAGCTGTGAAGATGAGAGCAGATATTCCATCTATATGCAATGATGTGCTACACTTCTTCCCTCTTTCTCAGGATATTATGCTTCACTGAGAGCCCCAAAATGTACAAAGATACAAAAAGCAGGGTTGTTCCCCCCCCCCCATGCCACCATTTATTATGGCAAAACTGTGACAATTTTGCCCACTTACAATGTGCTGACATGGATCCACTAACTAAGAATGACATTTATGGTGTCCATTGTGTCAGAGGCAGTTAGGTCACCTTCTGGAATCCTAGCTTGTAAAACAAGCTTGTCCTCCGAAGGCACTCTTGCTTCTCTTTATGATTTCTAAGTTTGCAAGAGAAGACATGACTGATGATTCAGAATTAAATGTAACCCTGTAGGTTGTCAGTGACAGATATGGTATGCATTACATGCACTAGTATTAGTTCAGATGTTGGCAACACAGTACAATGAATTACTCCCCCTTAAGCAGCTCATAATTGTGTTTCCACTTTACCTTTCCCCCCGAGTTTCATAAATTCTGCCAACCTGTGTGACTGCAGGTTGTTTTGGAAGGGGTGGCGTATTTAGGGGGTTAGTATAGCAATATTCTATGAAATCTTTTCAAAAACTGACACAAGTTGTAGGCAGCATACTAACAATGCCTCTAATCAAACTGCTGAGTTCTTTTTAAGCAATCATTGAGTCGAGAGAAGAGAAATTCAAGGCTTTAAAAAAAGTCTTGTATTGTCATATTTATTTCTTCTGATAGTTGTTTTCATAAAAGGTGGTGAGGTGAGCTGCCTAACACAATAACACAAATTAAGAAACAGAAGACTGACTGTATCTCCTACTACAATGACTAGACCTCAGTCCTTTCTGGCTTTTTTGGGTTGTTTGTTTGTTTCTCCTTCCAAAACTGCTTTACAATACCTTGAGTGTTAAGGCAGCTGTATGAGACCAAGTTCTACTCTATTCTCTCCAGTCTTCTGCATCTCAATTCTCGAGGAATATGGACACTAAATCTTCAAGAGGTTCATTAAGCTATACTGATTTTTCTACAAATGCCTCTTTTAATTTGGCTTTCAGTGATAATCTTTCAACTGCAAAATTGTTGCACCCCTACTGATGTGATCTTTTTGGTCACTCACCCCGCAGCTACATGAGTCATTAGATTTTTAGTCAGAGAAACTAAGGTTTCAATTTGAGTGGTGCAACAGAAGCAGAAAAAAAACACAAAAGTGTCTCAAAATCAAGAGGACTTCACCTGTGAGGTTTGCATGGGAAGGGCCAAATCCTACTTGAAAATAGCCCTTGCAAGGCAAGCTGCATTTGGCTCTAAGTGTAGGACATCTGTACAATAAATGCTACTGCCCTGCGGTAGCAACACCTTTTTTGACAGTGATGTGCCTTCATCTCTGAACAAAGTGCAAAAGTACATCCCCTAGCAGATCTGTGAGGATGTCTTTTCTGATTCAATCAGAAGTATAGCCTGAGAAGGTAACAAAACAACAATTTATATGTGAATTCAGAAGAACTTTGTTACAAAACAACTGGACATTTTAATGCATTGATTAATTTGTGGTTCCAATTTCAAGGCACATGAAGAAACATCAAATAATGAGGAGAGTAAGTTGATCAGTTTCCAGAGCACTTCAATAAATATGAATTTTTTCCCCTCACTGACAGTGATCTCAGTTGGAGCTGTTAAATCAGAGTTTGAGCTCCCTTCTTTTCTTCTAGGTGACCAATTTTCATTGACAACAGGGCTTGAGTATGTAGCACTAAGGGACAGTTGAGAGACAACAGGTGTCTAAAATGAGTAGCTAGTAAACTAGGACTGTCAGTTAAGGCAGTAAAACTGGCATGTGAATAATAGTGGTTAGGTAGCAGCAGCATTGGCAGGCAAAGGCCTTTCAGGAGAGACAGTGGAGTTGGCATGTGAGCCTCTCCTGGGACTTTCAGAGACAGTGGTAGGGAGAATCAGAATCTCTTTAAATATTATGTACATATGGTCTTATTTTCCTCACCTCAGGCTGAAAGGAATCAGATGGGCAGCACTGCTGCTGCATCACCTCAGCTTTTGTTCTCTCAAGGCATGTCCGCACTAAGAAAACAAGGCGATTTTTGTTTTTTTTTGCCTTTGTGTTTTTTTTAAAACACAATCACTAAGAAATGGGTTAAAAGCTTAGTGTTGACAGGGCAAGTTGTATCCTTCCCTAGCCAGCTAATACGTGTTAAAACTACAACACTGCCCCATCTATATTAGGATATTAAAAACATAGTAGTAACACATTTTGAAAACTCTTTACCCCTCACACACACAGAAGCCTTGAGAGGAACCCTCCCCTCACATCCACCAAATGGACTTGGCACAGCATGACACTGCAAGGACTGGAGTGAGCAATTCTTCTTTCCCTAATCCCCTTCAAAACCAGGCTGCAGAGTAGCAGCAAAGTCATTCTGTGGCCACTAATGGAGCAGGAGTATTTGCTCCATTGTCCCTATGT
The DNA here is from genome assembly GCF_016161935.1 of Mauremys reevesii. Classification (NCBI taxonomy): domain Eukaryota; kingdom Metazoa; phylum Chordata; order Testudines; family Geoemydidae; genus Mauremys; species Mauremys reevesii. The sequence continues at coordinate 108,762,649 of NC_052627.1, read as the reverse complement.
GGGGATAGAGCATTAGTCGTTGCAGAACCCCAAGACCAGTCTCCGCAGCCACATGCAGGAAGCTCCTGAGCAAACTGATTCACACTGTACACAGGATGTGTGAATTTCCCATGCAAGCACCTTAAATTCTGCCACTAGCCTAGCAAAGCAGAATCATAGAGGTTCCACTGCAGCCAGCATCCTCTATAAATATGAGGTTTGCCCTGAAGGGAAAAAGCAGTGGTAGCTAAAGGAAAAACAAACAGAAATTAGGTACAAGAACTAGATATTCATAGATTCCAAGGCCAGAAAGGACCACTGTGGGCATCTAATCTGACCTCCTGTATGACAGGCCACAGAACTTCCTCAAGTTAAAAGGATGCATAAGAAAAAGGGACCAGCTAGTATATAAATGTGACTAAGCAAAAATAAATATTCAGAAGATAGCTGCTTCATTATTTCCCCTGATGCTTTTCAGGCATCTTCTGTCTAAGACAGTGGTGGGCAACCTGCAGCCTGTCAGGGTAATCCACTGGCGGGCTGAGAGACAGTTTGTTTACATTGACTGTCGCAGGCACAGTCGCCCGCAGCTCCCAGTGGCTGCGGTTTGCCATTCCTGGCCAATGGTTACTAGTGAAAATAAATGGTATTAACTACCTTCATTTTATATTTAAGTACAAAACAAAAGCTAATTTTATTAATGAATCACAGCTAGTGAATTACAAAATGCTCCTCTAGTATGTTTTTTAATTCAAAATAAAAATACCTCATGCTATAAAAACCAAAGCCCTACCAATCCAAAGCTATTACAATGCAGCGTAATAAAACATGTCTCTCTCTTTTGTTACTAAGAAGCTAAATAAAGTAAGACATGCTCCTACTGAACCACCCATCATTAGGAAATCTCTCTGAAGTAGACAAAAGCACATATTAAAAACCCAGTCCTGTGCTTATGTGTGCATTCTCTTTTCTGACCAAATCCAAACCAGAACTGGCTTTTCCTTATCCTAAGCACAAGTTTTTCTTTAGGAAAACTGTAGTGAGTCACTTAGTGGCACACTGTAAAGGAGAAATGCTTCACTTTGATTCCTGTCAAGTCTGATAAGGGTCATATTTACTATGTGCTGTACTAATACTAGTTTAAAACTCAAAAGTTTTCCACATCTGGCACCACATTGTAAGAGATACAGGGATTATTTATAATCACAAATGTTTGCTTACTCTCTAGAATAATGGAAAGAGTTAGCGATTATGTATTAAAAGCCACCTTGAGGAGAGGATGTACACTTGAGAGTTGCTATTGTAATGGAGAAATATTATAGAAACAATAGTCACCCAGAAAAGATGCAGTAGATACAAGATTGCCAGTGACTGCTCTAATAAAGAGAGGAAGATAGTTATTTCTTTCATGCTATTCTCTACCACCCAGAGGCGGAGACATTTTAAATAGTAAAGTTTGCTTCCTGCACAGTCTGCCTTAAGAACCTCTGTTGAAATGTTATTTGAACCAGGTTCCATTCCATTTTTTAACTGATTGAATGCCCTCTCTATTTCTACTCTGGTGATGGGTCCTCATTTGACATCCAGATCTTCTCTTTCCTCTATATCTGGGGGACAGGCCACTTACTTTCCATTCAGTAGTTGACTTAAAAAAAAAAAAAAAAGAGTACTGCCTCCATATATTTAACTGTTCCAATGGGTTAGTTATTAAGTTGCCCTAGTTGACTTGAATTGGCTGGTTGGTGTTTGTTTGTTCCTGACAACTATCTAATGACGTTATACAGTATCTTCATGTTATTTTCTTCAGCAGTGGTCTGTACGTTTGATGACATTTTGTCTATAAAGTCTCATTTATCTTTCCTGGTGGTCTTTTTGGTCTTTACAACATATGCCTACTGGAGTTACTGTGTCTGTGTTCTTGCTTGATTTAGAAGAAACATATTAAATGAGTGGAAAAAGGGTCATATAATGCAGTTGCTAAAGAAAGGACATCTCAACCAGTGTAAAAACTGCAGGGGCATTTAATTGCTCTCTTCTCCAAGTAAGGTATTTGCATTGTTATTCTAGACAGACTAAAGAACATAATAATTCAATGTTACAAGAACAGGGAAGGTTCAGACAAGAGAAATGTTGTCTAGAGCAAACAGTAACCCTACATATCGTAGAACTGTCAATTGAATGGCAGTCACTGCTTTATAAGAATCAGGGGTGGCTGCAGGCACCAGCACGCCAAGCGCGTGCCTGGGGCGGCAAGCCGGGGGGGGCAGGTGCTCTGCCAGTCGCTGTGAGGGCGGCAGGCAGGTTGCTTTCGGTGGCACGCCTGCGGAGGGTCCGCTGGTCCCGCGGCTTCGGCGGACCTCCCGCAGGCATGCAACCGAATCCGCGGGACCGGGGACCTCCTGCAGGCAAGCTGCCGAAGGCAGCCTGCCTGCCGTGCTTGGGGTGGCAAAATAACTAGAGCCACCTCGGATAAGAATTGTATAGATTTCCAAAAAGCCATATTTAGGGAAGTTGCTATGCCACTATGGAATCGCTCAGAAATTTGTGAACATCATTCAGAGCTTCTGTCAGCATGACTAGCCAAATAATACATAACAGCAAATTGACAAACTATTCCAGGCTACCACAGGCATCAGACAAGGATGTCTTATATTAGTGGTTCTCCAGCTGGGGGTCCAGACCCAAAAGTGGGTTGCAACCCTGTTATAGGTCCCCCAACTGGGGCTGAAGCTCTTGGGCTTTGGCTTTGCGCCCCCCCCCCACCTCTCCCAGGGCAGTGTGGTTTGAGTGGGCTCAAGCTTCAGTCCCTCTTCCTGGGGTCACGTAGTAATCTTTAAAAGCAGCAAAGAATCCTGTGGCACCTTATAGACTAACAGACGTTTTGCAGCATGAGCTTTCGTGGGTGAATACCCACTTCATCGGATGCAAGTAGTGGAAATTTCCAGGGGCAGGTGTATATATGCAAGCAAGAAGCAGGCTAGAGATAACAAGGCTAGTTCAATCAGGGAGGATGAGGCCCTGTTCTAGCAGTTGAGGTGTGAAAACCAAGGGAGGAGAAACTGGTTCTGTAGTTGGCAAGCCATTCACAGTCTTTGTTTAGTCCTGAGCTGATGGTGTCAAATTTGCAGATGAACTGGAGCTCAGCAGTTTCTCTTTGAAGTCTGGTCCTGAAGTTTTTTTGCTGCAGGATGGCCACCTTAAGATCTGCTATTGTGTGGCCAGGGAGGTTGAAGTGTTCTCCTACAGGTTTTTGTATATTGCCATTCCTAATATCTGATTTGTGTCCATTTATCCTTTTCCGTAGAGACTGTCCAGTTTGGCCGATGTACATAGCAGAGGGGCATTGCTGGTATATGATGGCATATATTACATTGGTGGACGTGCAGGTGAATGAACCAGTGATGGTGTGGCTGATCTGGTTAGGTCCTGTGATGGTGTCGCTGGTGTAGATATGTGGGCAGAGTTGGCATCGAGGTTTGTTGCATGGATTGGTTCCTGAGCTAGAGTTACTATGGTGCGGTGTGCAGTTACTGGTGAGACTATGCTTCAGGTTGGCAGGTTGTCTGTGAGCGAGGACTGGCCTGCCACCCAAGGTGCCACAGGATTCTTTGCTGCTTTTACAGATCCAGACTAACACGGCTACCCCTCTGGTAGTAATCTTTGTTGTCAGAAGGGGGTCGCGGTGCAGTGAAGTTTGAGAACCCCTGTCTTATGTCACACATGATCTTTTTACTGGTCTCATAATGAGAAAGACCATAGAACAACCAAGGGGCATACAATAGACTTTCACGCAGAAGTTGGAGGAACTTGACATTGCAGATTATATCAACTTGCTATCCCATACCCACAGAGATATGCAATCTAAAACAAAATGATCTCCACGCTTATGCACACTTAGTAGGGTTAAAAAACAACACAGAGAAAACCACTACCATGAGAATCAACATACAACAAGAAATACAACAATACTTTCTGGGGCTGATATAGAAGAGGTCTGATATTTCACATATCTTGGCAGCACTGTAAGTACAACAGATGGAAGAGACAAAGACATTAAAGCCAAAATAGCAAAAGACATACATGCCTTTGTAATTCTAAGCCTGTCTGAAGAAACATAAATCTTGCCCTCCAAACTAAACTTCTAATATTGAACACCATTATAAAGTCCGTCTTACTATATGAAGCTGAAACTTGATGACTTAAGACCTTACTATCTAAATTCCAAGTTTTCTTAAACAGCTGCCTCAGACAAATCCTCAATATCAAATGGATTAAAAAAAAGAGATCACAAAACTCTGAGGGAAGATAAAGGAGAAACCAATAGGACAGGAAATTATGGAACATAAATGGAGGAAAGAACCAAACAACATAAGACCGGCATTTGACTGGAACACTCAGGGCAAGAGGTAATGCAGTAAACCAAAAGATAATACTGAAATGCACCATAGAAGCAGAATTGAAAATATCAAAATGACATGGAAAGACTGTAGCAGGAGATGGGCAAAACTGGAAGGGAGTGGTGAAGTCCCTATTGCACAGAATAGAGATGCATACAAGACATACTGTACAAGTACTTTGGTATCAGGATATGACACATACACTGGTATAAAGAGAAGGCATTCACAGGATACAGCTGTGAGCTGTGAAAGTACTTCTAGGGCAGATCAGGCTAATCCAGAGTCTGACCTCCTACAGAAAACACTTCAGGACCTTCACCTCTTTGATAAAGATTTTCCACCATAACAAGAATGAGATGTATGCAACCACCTACCATCCTCTTCTCTCTGCCTCTCCAAAAACCACTCACAGTGAAGGGAGAACCGAAGACTCCATGAAGTTTCCAGTGGACATCACTATGCCTATCTTATTTTTCTGGGAAGCATTGACATACTACAGTGATGAGAACTATACAAAACTGTAAGATAATAGATACATTTTTATGCCGTAGTGGCTTAGATTCCTCCCCCCCGCCAACCCCGGTTAATACATTGAAACCTAATGCCTGAAGTCACTTTGTATTATTTCCTGCTGAAGGTCACTTCTCCAATGCAAGAAGCAATAATTCTCTGGAAATGGCGAATTCCAGTTCATATGTAGAAGACAAATTGCCTTCTGTTCTCTATGCAAGGGATATTCCCATGCAAAACATTGTTAAGTTAGAGCAAAGATTGCTCAAGAGCACTTTCTAACACAATCACTAAAAAACAAGCAAATCATTGCTCATTACCAGACAGCTGAAATTCAGTCCACATGCCTTACCACTCAGTCATCAAAAAATCTAGTCACAGACTCTTTGCCCCAACATAAAACTCTTATACTTCCAATATAGTCACCAACAATACAGAGCCCTCAAAGTTACTCAAAACACACAACACAACTATAATAATCTTACCAAAAGGAACGTTATTGCAGGAGACAGGAACCTTTCCTTCTTTTATGTTTGGAAAGTGCCTATTTTCTTGTACTACTGAAAACACAATAAAAACAATAGTTACAATAAATGTTATTGCTACCTAAGAAATCTGAGGTTCTTGTTAAGAGTGTTTGTTTTATTAACTGAAAGTGTATACAGAGGTAGCAGTACCTAGTTGGTAGAGCACTGGATTGGGACTCAGGAGACCTGAATTCCATAGGTGTTGACTTTTGTTTTTGCCAGTAGGTGTTCCTCTCTGCGCCCTCTCCACCATGCGAGCAGAGAGCAGGGCCTTGGGGGTAGGGGGAGAGGCTGAGTGGGGAACAAGGCCTCAGAGTGGAGCGGGGGCAGGTGCCAGGGCCCACAAAAGATTCATCCAGCCCTGTGGGTGTTGAGCACCCCCTATTTTTTTGGTGGGTGCCCCAGGGCACCCACCAAACAACAAACAACCAAACAACATAGGCCACGGAGTCAGTGCCTATGTTGGGTTCTATCCCAGGCTCGGCAACTGACCTTCTGGGTGACCTTGGGCATTTCACTTCACTTCTCTGTGCTCCAATTTCCCCATTTGTGAAATGGAAATGATACTAAACTCCTTTGTAAAGCACTTTGATATCTACTAATGGAGAACTAGGTATTGCTATTGGAGGAAATTGTATGGTGTAAGTGAAAGGGAAGTGGTTTTGAGGTAAAGAACACCCCTGTATTTGGTTAGGATTATGTCTGGTGATAAGGCATGTGAACGGATGTTGATCTATACCTGAATTGGGGATTTCCTTGATTTTTAGCACCTGTGTTGATAGGAAGTGCACAACAGCGCACAACACTTTGAGGATAGAGATAAAATTCGGGGGAGGTGGGGGGAGGATCTTGATAAATTGGAGCACTGGGCTACAGACATCAAAATGAAATTCAACCAAGACAAATGTAAGGTGCTATACTTAGGGAAGAAAAACTAAATACACAAATACAGAATGGGGGATAACTGGCTTGGCAGCACCACTGCCGAGAAGAATCTGGGAGTTGTGGTAGATCACAACCTTGACATGAGTCAGTAATGTGATGCTGTTGCAAAAAAATAAAATTAAATAATTTTTTTTAAAAAAATGCAGTTTTAGATTGCATTAACAGAGGCATAGCATGCAAGTCATGGGAATGTTATAGTGCCGCTCTACTCAGTGCTGGTTAGGTGTCAGCTGAAGTACTGTGTCCAATTTTGGTCACCAATGTACAGAAAGGATGTAGAGAAACTGGAAAGAATCCAGAGGTGAGCGATACGGAAGATCAAAGGGATGGAATGCAGGCCATATGAGCAAAGGCAAAAGGAACTGGGTATGTTTAGTTTGGAAAAGAGGAGATTGGGGCCAGGGACATGATAGCAGTCTTCAAATAGTTGAAAGGCTGCCATAAAAAAGGTGGAGAAAAGTTGTCCTGCCTTCTGTGGCAAGAACGAACAAGAGGCAATGGGTTCAAACTACAGCATAGCAGATTTAGATGAAATCTCAGGAAAAAACTTCCTAACTGTAAGAGCAGTAGAACAATGGAATAGACTGCCTTGGGAGGTTGGGGAAGCTCCTTTACTGAAGGTTTAAAACACCACCACCACACAACTGGCTAGCCATTTATCTTGGATGGTTTAGACATAACAAATCCTGCATCTTGGCAGGGGGTTAGACTACTAGATGATCCTTGTGGTCCCGTCTAACCCTATGATTCTATGACTAGGTGTCTTTTGGTTCACTTCTGCATTCTGTAACACAAATAAGTACTCCCCACCTTTCCAAGTGCTATCTGCTCTTTGCTTTGGCCTAATGACTATGATTTTCCATGTTAATTCTTCTAGCTAGAGGTGCTAATCAGAGTTCATCCTCAGTCATCTTTAAGATACAAGTTTAATATTTTTTTAAATTTGAATACTCTATATAAACTATGATCTGGCACATCAGAAAAAGGAAGTAGATAGCTCTGCAGTGTCCAATTCATCGGGACCTATTAGTTTAGCTATGACACTTTAAGGCACTGTTTATATTTTTGACATATTTTATCACAGAATCATAGAACTGGAAGGGACCTTGAGAGGTCATCTAGTCCAGTCCCCGGCACTCAAGGCAGGACAAAGTATTATCTAGAATTCTAGATCATCCCTGACAGGTGTTTGTCCACCCTTAAAAATCCCCAATGATGGAGATTCCACAACCTCCCTAGGCAATTTATTCCAGTGCTTACCCACCCTGAGAGTTAGGAAGTTTTTCCTAATATCCAACCTAACTGCCCTTGCTGCAATTTAAGCCCACTACTTCTTGTCCTATCCTCAGAGGTTAAGAAGAACTATTTTTCTCCCTCCTCCTTGTAACAACCTTTTATGTACTTGAAAACTGTTATCTCCCCTCTCAGTCTTCCCTTCTCCAGACTAAACAAACTCATTTTTTTTCCCAATCTTCCCTCACAGGTCATGTTTTCTAGACCTTTAATCATTTTTGTTGCTCTTCTCTGGACTTTCTCAAATTATGTTTCAATACTTACCTTATATCTATTGTGTAGTGAAGATGAGTGATTGTTAAAGATGGAGTGTTTGGGAGCTGTAGATGGCAAGTTCCAGGACTGCAGAGAATCAGCAGACATACAGCAAAAAATTCAGAAAGAAGATTTCTGAACAGCTTGACGGGGCACAATGTTCCTTTTCATGAGTTGAAACTTACATATATTTAAAGCCCAGTTATGAGGTTATTTGTCCATGTAGTCTGGAAATTAAATTCCAGAATAGCAGATGAAAATTCAGAAAGTAACATAACAACTTCTTCCCTCCAGGACCTGACCCCACTGCCTCTCTACAACCCCAGTCTCCATCAGTATCGGACAATAGCCTAAGTTCCTGATCTCCCATATATCAGATCACTATGTCTGAAGCCTTTTCTAGGGTTGCCAAGTCTCCAGGACTGTCCTGGAGTCTCCAGGAATTAAAAGATTAATCTTTAAACAGAGTTTCTGTCATGGGATAAAACCTCCAGGAATATGTGCAACCAAAATTGGCAACCCTAATTTTCAGTAGTACATTTTTTACCTCTAGAACACACTTGGAGGGGAAGAAGAAGAGTACCCACTATATATCTTCTGCTGTTTGATTTGACATAAAGGCAAGTTTCATTTCAGAGAAATGTACTCTCTCAAAATTAGTACATAATATCTGCTGCTGTGATAGGAGTTTCTACAGATATCAAACCAGATATGAAGAGAGGGACGTTTCCTTCTGCTAATGATAATCAACTCTGCATAATTATAATAGCTCAGACTGCTGATTTGCCAAATTAAAGTATGTTTGTGACGTTTTACAGAGTTAGAATCATCCATCATCTCTGCTGTCACAAACTTTGAGTGTGACAATGGAAACAAGATGTTGCCTTGGAATTCAGCTTTAAACAAAGGTTTTTGCAGCTTTATAGTTTATAAAATTATTTCATTGCAAGACTGTTTGCCTCTGAAAGATATGCACTATAACTACAGTTGTACCACCACAAGGAAAATGTGTCATATTAGTCACTGGATGGTCATTTAATAAATTTCAGTATCCTAATATTAAACACATGCTCTTATTAATATTCATATTATTTGCACAGAAAAGATTAGGTTATCAAAATACGTACCACACTGTAGCCGAGAAAATAGAGGGGGAAATCAAAATTCTGTTGTAGTAATAAAGGTTTCCTTCTCTAATGATAATCAACTCTGCATAATTATAATAGCTCAGACTGCTGAACTGATTTTAAGACTGGAGGTTTCTTCCTGTAGCAACACTTACACATAAAGTTTCTACTGTGACTGAATTTAATCGTGAGTCTAATTACAATTTTAATGAATATCTTCAGCACTGCATGTAAACTTGCACTCCCCAGTCTTGCTATCAGAGCATTTTAAAGGCTTTTCTACATTTAATATTGTTCTGTGAGATGTTCATTTGAAGCAGGATTTTTTAAACTGAACGTTTAAAATGTATTTAGGTGAATTAAAGCAATTTGTACCATTTTGGCTTCTCTTCTTCAGAATAGGGTTTTTATTGTAATTTTAAATTCTGGCATCCAGATCTCTTGATATTTTTACTGTACATGTAGCTCTAAATAGCTCTGGAAGGCTCAGGGGCAAAAGTCAACCTGAAAACTGTCCTGGGTAAAAACCAAATTCTTCTGATTGGCAATTTCAAACATACTGCAAACTGTAGCATCTTAGTGGGCACACTGCAAAAACATCAGTAATGGAGCACCCCATCAAAAACAACTTTCACAAACCAAACCCCTCAATGGCCTTAGCCCCTTTGGAAGATAGAATAGACAAACAGATCTATGGAAAGAAGGGTGGTGGTTTTGTGACATTTGCTCTCCCCTCCTTTTGCCTCTGAGCCAGTGAAATCCCCTGCATGTCAAGTCTGCATTCTTGGGGCTCTGCAGTTTGGAGGAAATGAAGAAAGGGAGCAGCCACTCTATGTGACATGCTCCTCCTGAACCTGACATCAGAAACAGTATTAAAATACAAGCTGCTTCCCTTGAGACCAAATGGAGGGAGACTGGCAGAGGAGGAGAAGGGGATATCAGAACGCAGAAATCGAAAGGCACTTTAGTTTCCGAACTGTGTTGCTGAAATGGGCAATATAAGGAAGCCACCAGATGGAAACATGAAGGGATTGCAATTGTGACGGATCCCTGGGTGCAGCCTGGGACCGTGGGACTGCTGTGCCCCCTTAACTCTCTACAGCCTGGGCCGTCTCTCACAATGCCTTGCTAGTGACCAGCAGCAAACCCCTCCAGGTGCTGTTATCACTCAGCACAACCGCATGTGGATCCCCCTCACCCCCAATGCAGCTCCCAGCACTATGCCCCAGGAATATACCTTCTTCCACTGTGTATACAAGCCTTTGCAAAACTTGAGCAGATTTGCCACAAACTTCAGACAAACTCCCTGGTAAAGATAAACAAGGAAACAAAATTTATTGACTACAAAAGATAGATTTTAAGTGATAGGCAAAAAGTCAGTTAGTTTCCAAAAGAAAAGAAAATATAAGCACGCAGTCTAAATTCTCAAACCTATTAGACAGTGAAACATCTAGATTAAGCAGTTTTTCCTCACCCCACTGGATATTGCAGTTCATAGTACACAGATTTCACCCTTGAAATCTGGGTCAGTCTCCTTAGTGTCTTTGTTGTTTGCAGCGTAAGTGGGTGAAGGAAAAAGGCCAAGCATGGGCCTGCTCTGTTCTATTTTATACCCTGCATCCCATGTGCTTGTAGAACATGAGTCTAGGCATGTCTGGTGGGCTTTACTGAGTCTCCAGGCCAGGCTGAGCAATTCCCCTGGTGTGGCCTCATAGGTGAGTCATTACATTGTAGCTCCCTTGCTGAACAATGGCTGTTGATGGATTTTTGACACCCCACCAGGGTGTTGGTTACTTTCCTTGCTGGTGCCTCTGGGGAGCTAATATCTGGCTTATTTCCCAGCTCACTGCATGTTTTAGTGACAACCATACAACACAATTCTCAACTTCATGTGCATTAATTATATACATACATGGACAGAGCAGTGATTTTCAGCAGATCATAACCTTTCACCTGATACATATAAAGCATGCCTTGTAAGGTAAGGTCACGATTATATAAAAATGAGAAATATGAGGGTTCCAGGATGCTCCCCCAAGGTATAGAATGTCACAGCCACTAATGTAGATACTTAGGATCTGATAGGTGGGAGCCAGCATTTTCAACAAATCCTCAAGCTGCACAGGTTTGAGATGTCATAACCCTTGCCATACCCTAAAACCTTCTCAAGGGTTCAAATACATGGGGTGAAATCACAGGTGCTGGAACTAGGGGTGCTGATGCATCCCCTGGCTTGAAGTGGTTTCCATTATTCACAGGGTTTACAGTTTGGTTCAGTGGCTCTCAGCACCCCCCACTATAAAAATTGTTCCAGCAGCCCTGGATCCTGGCTTCATTGACATCAATGGCAAAGCTGTTCCTGACTTTAATGGGACCAGGATTTCATCCATGGAATTTCCTAGTCTCTTTCCCTTTCTCCCCTCAAATAATTGATCCTGACTCATGGGTTCTCCCACAGGAGGGGGCAATAGAGCCTCCTAATTCTGTTTATTTAGGAGAGACCTGGATATTTAACACACACACAATTACTGAAAATTCTTCCTTCCATGTATCCAGGAAAACACTGAAATAGAACACGCAGTACACAGAAGAGGTTATAAAAAGAGTGCAGCCAAAATCAGATATAGTTAAGGCCCTAAACACCACACCATCTGGACCCAAATTCTTGGTTATGGCCCTGGGTTTCTGTGGCATTCCAGTATGGCAAACTAAAAAAATTTGTGGCAGCTTCATGTAAAATGGAAGTGTTTAATTAAATATGATAATTAATGATAAAGTTGGTATGTTATTTCCAAGGGGTTTTTTAAATATTGAATTCAATTTATTTTATGCTGCCCTTAAATTGCAATGTGCCAGAGTCCTAACGGGATATGTCATTATAACACAACTGCACTGTAGAAGTTTGCCAAAGGAAAATTGTATGTTTTGGCAGTTTGGTAGGGAACATCTGGAACCTGGGCAGGTGGCAGGTTTGAGATTATGAGATAGACACATTCTCTAGCTGATTCTGCTAAAAAATTCAGCAGTGAAATAGTTAATGGAGAGGCGATGTAATTATGATTAGGTTCCAGAGTTAACACACAGTTAGACTAATAGTGGAACCAATTCAGACCTCTTTAGGATGGCTAAGTTTTGGGGAAAGGTGTTTTGTTTTGTTTGCACTCTTTCTGAAGATTCCAGCTGAGGGGATTTAAACTTTATTCATGTTGTGAAGATTTTCATGACTAGAAATTTAATATTTTAAACAAAAGCTTAGATTGAGAAGCACAATTCTGTGGCAAATGATGGATCGTGTAGCAAATGCCTCTGGATATGGAGCCATAAAATACATGGGTCCCTAAATATAGTCAGAATTATACCTGAAACTCAAAATTATCATCATTTTGGAACTAAAAAAATGTTTCACTCAAAATGGCCTTATTCAAAAACAATTTTTATTTTAATTTTAACTTTTCAAAAAATAGTTGGACACTTTTGATGAACTTAGACTGTTAGCAGTTTGTTTTGTTTTTTACATTGCCAAGTTTGATTGCTCAGAGGATGAGGTTTTTTATAGATTAAAAAAACTGCTATTTTCAAACTCAAAAAGTTTAAAACAAAAAACTAGATCAGTTTGAAACAAATGGAACAAATATCAGAGGGGTAGCCATGTTAGTCTAGATCTGTAAAAAGCGACAAAGAGTCCTGTGGCACCTTATAGACTAACAGATGTATTAGAGCATAAGCTTTCGTGGGTGAAATGTTCACAAACAAAAAAAAACAAACAAACAAAAAAACACTTAAAATGTTTGCAATTTTTTTGGTTTTTAAACCAGCTTCAGTTTGAATGCCCATCCAGACACAGCAGAGTTTAGTTTTGTCTTCTTTTTCCCATTGACAGTCTCATTGTATCAACAGCATTATAAGGACTTGCTTTTTTAAAACTTCAAAATATGTTCAAAAGCAAATCTTACATTAGAATTCTCTTTGTCAGTTTGCACTTTTCCCTCACGTACAGCAAGATTTCAGCAGATTCCAAATTCTAAAAAAGAAGGGGTTGGCCTTTTATTTCAGTTTCTTGTACACCAAATAATGGAAGACCCCTTCAATGCTCTCATACCTATGTCAATTAGTTAGCATCTCTCTTCACCCCTGCCCTTAGAATCAGGGAAAGAAGGCAAAACTGGATTTTATTTTTCTCAGTCTTTCACTTCACTTTCAATATACACTGTCAGACCAGTATTCCCTCTCTCAGGTTGGACATGGTTCTCCTTAAACACTGAGTAAATGACTTTCCCTCTATGCTCTAAACCCAGTTCACAAAACCTGTCTAGAGTCAAAAAGTTTACATCCCTCCTAGGGTTTTACTGAACAAACAAATTAACAAATGACAAAATCCAATCCAAGCCTTCTCCCAAGGCTGGCTGCTGCAAAGGTACTGAAAGATAGGATTGTTCAACCTAGAGGAGACACTTTAGTATGAAGCACATACACAAACAGCAACCAGCCATGAACTAAATTGTATTAAAAACAAAACATGAAGGAAAGCACACAAGAACATCCTGCAACTTGCTATATTTAAACAATCAGCACTGGGGGAGTTGTATGACTTATTCCAATACCTTACACCTAAACCAAAAGGTAGATTTCTGCTGCCTCATTCTTATTTAGGGTTGCAGGTGACTGGTTTTTGACCGGAACACCTGGTTGGAAAGGGACTCTGGTCAGCACTGCTGACCGGGCCACTAGAAGTCTGGTTGGTGGCACAGCAGGGCTAAGGCAGGCTCCCTCCCTGCTGTGGCTCCGCACAGCTCCTGGAAGCAATGGCATGTCCCCACTCCAGCTCCCACATGGAGGCACAGCAAGGCGGCTCCAGACACTGCTCCCACCCCAAGCCCTGGCTCCACAGCTCCCTTTGGCCAGGAATCACAGCCAATGGGAGCTGTGGGGACAGTGCCTGCAGATGGGACAGCGCACAGAGCCGCCAGGCCATGCCTTCACATAGGAGCCAGAGACGAGGGACATGCCAGTGCTTCCAGGAGCTCCCTGAGGTAAGTGCTGCCTGGAGCCTGCACCATTGACCCCCTCCCACACCCCGACCCCCTGCCCCAGCCCTGATCCCCCTCCCACCCTCCAAACTCCTCGATCCCAGCCCCCTCCTGCACCCCAACTCTCTCATCCCTGGCCCCTCACCCCACCCTTGCACCCAACCCCCGTGCCTTAGCCCACAGACCCCTCCCACACCCTGAACCTCTCATTTCTGGCTCCAACCCAGAAACTACACCTCTAGCCCAGAGCCTGTACCTCCTCCCACACTCCAACCCTCTGCCTCAGCCCAGAGCCCCCTTCCATGCTCCAAGGACCCCAGATACAGTAAATCCAATACAGTTCCACTGTGCAAGGTGGGAAGAATATGAGGAACCTACAATGCCAGTTAATCTTGTTTTGATTAAAATGATTCTAGAAAAGTCATCATGTATTTCAGAAGTTCAAGAATCGAAGTCACAGATTTCAAAAGGAGTTTACCTGGCATATGTTTTCAGTGTCCCTCTTGATATCAGTGAATAATGCAACACTTTGTAATTTATACAACTAAACTAACAAACTCCTGTCAGCATATCTGCAGATCTTTTCTCCTTAATGCATTAAGCCCCCTCCTCCTTTAATCTTAGTGTTTCGTACTGAGACCAGATGTGCCTGGGAGAGCCCTCACTGACAATGCCAAGGACAAGGCAGGCTGCAAAAGAGAGAGAGCAGATTCTCCCAAAGACTGGTGGTTAACATTGAAGTTAAACTCCCCGAATAGTCACAAACTGTGCTTCTGATCCCCACACTGGCTATCAAGAAGGGGAGGGGAAAACAAAAGAAAATCACATAGTCCCCTTATTGCATTCCAACTCTGACTCCCAAGCTGCAATATAGTGAGAAGTTACTTTAAAACTCTGCTCACATATACAAAATGTTCTTCTGGCCCCAAAGGTCAGCCACGTTACCAGGTCAATATGAGTTTGGATCATAGCCAAAATACCACACTGCTAGCCAATCCTTAAGTGTCTATTATAATGAAAAAAGAACGAACAAGAAGAGAGTTGTTAAATAGTAAAAGCAGTCACATAAATGGACTTTGAATCTTTGTATGTATCAGGTTCTTAGCAGTATTGGTGAGTTTGCTGGCTTGAAAATCCCTCTGGAACACATGCACAGCTTGGAGGAGTCATTCAGTTCTTTGCTACAAACTGAAGCTCTGAACAAAGTTCCTCCAGAGGTAAGAAGCAGGAATGAAGACAAAATGGAGACAATGCAGCTTCCCTTTATATTCCTTTTGCCATGTGGTTTGTACTTCCTGTGTTCCAAACACAAGCTTTACAGCACATGGCCTGGAAAGCCTTAGAATTCTGTCCATAGACATTCTCCTACATAAGGCGTAGTCCCTAACCTTTTCAATGGGCCATCAAAGATTCAAGGTAGTGCTGATGTCAATCTGTCTGGGGATGTCAACCAGAAACACAGCAGAAGTTTGAAAATACAGATATACTCTACATATTATATAGATCTGCAACTCAAAATGCAAAGGTGATACAAAACATATAAACAAGATGATCATACTTGATAAATTATAACATTTTCACAGATACATCACACAGCACATTTGGAACAATTCATTGCAATTTTATAAAGTATCCCACATATTCCATACAGCATCACACCAAACACTGTAGTATGTCAGTATCTTTCACATGAAATAGGTTGGCCATAATGAAGTCCCCAGTAAACTGTATGGAGTCTCTGGCTCTTTTCCCTTTGGGGGTTATAGAAAGCTCTGCTTGGGTTGGGTTTTTTAAGATTGTTATTTAAGGGGTGCAACTGGTTGGTGGGAAGTGTCATTCTAGTTACCGTGAGAAAGATCTGTCAAATGGGGAGATTTTACAATCTTTCCTAAAGATGGTCAGAATCTGGATTAAATTTGATCTCCTCTGGAAATTCATTCCAAGCTAGATTCCCCTTGGCTAAGAACTCTTTGTCCTCAGCTATCATGTGCTTTATCCTGGGTTTTGTGATCTGCAAAAGGCCCTCATCACTATGAATTTTTGTAAAGTCAAAAATTGCTTCTCTGAGAAAATTACATACATTTTGAAAAATGGCATGAATATTTATGTAACTGTCTTTTTTTTTAAAACTTTTTCCATTTATTTTAGATTTTTAGAATGTTCTTTTCTTTTGAGTCTCATTCTGGAAAGTAAATTGGCCAAAACAGGCTTCCTAATGAATGCCACATCACCCCTTCGTTAGTATTTAATACTAAATATCCTTGCACGCAACATCATCTCTCTCCCTTCCAATATTTTTCAATGTATAAAGGGTCTAAGGAGCAATTACAATATCTTAAATATACATCACTCTGTCCCTACTGAACAAGGTCTCCAAGACTGCTGGCCCTACGGAAGCTCCATGAGCATCCTTGGATATGCAACTGTAGAGAATGCTCCTTTTCTTGAGGCGAGTGGCTCCCCCTTCAGTAGCAGCCACAATGCTTGGGCCTTTCCTAGAACTGGTATTAGAGACTCAACCATATGTCAGTCCAGCTAGGCAAAGACTGAAATTCAGAGTAGGTTGCTGCTTTCATTGCTATATAGGCAAGGAGGGTCATTGACTTTCTACCGGCAGACTGCAGTGGAGGCAGCTGTTTTCATCCACTCAGTCCATCTTAGGCAGTCAGTTCATCCACCTGCTGTCTGATTAAACAGGCTGTTTTCTTTCCTGGGTGATATACCAAACAAGGAAGAACCATAAAGAAACTGCATAGCGCAAGTCACTCCTCTCTGGCTAACCACCCATGATGGGATGTTTACCCCACACCGTTTGCAGAAGAGTTATACTGGCAAGCAAGGCCAATTAACTAGCCAGGGTGCACCTGGAGGGTGAGCCAGAACTAATTAGATTTAAAGCCCAGCTTGGGGGTGAGGAAGGCTTGTCTCTATACAGACCAGGTGAGTCCAGCTGGGGAGGGGACTGAAGCAAGAAAGCAGAATGTGCCCTATCTCTAGGAAGCAGCCTGAGGGGAGGAATGTGCCAGCCCTGGTTGGGGGATTGACTGAACCAGTGAGCAGTAGCAGCGGCATACTTGCACAGAGGACTGCCTGCTGAGCCCAGCCAGGCTGAAGGGTTTGTATACTCTTTTCCCCTCTGCTTTGGTGGACTTTGAAAAAAGGACTCTGTGGCCTTGGAAGGGTCTGGACTCTGTAAAGGGCCAGGTCACTCTTATGGTCAGAGTAGGCCAAAGGACAGTATGTTTGTTTGTGCAGGGGAAACAAAGGCACCGCTGCTGCAATGCCATTTCTGGCCACAATAGGGACTGAGTTGGTGTGGCAATTTTGCCACACACCCCGAAACAGACTGAAGATGGTCCATAGGGACCCAAAGATTACTAGTGTCTGGGGGTTAAGTAAAGTCATCCACTTATGGAGTCATCCCTTAGCAGCAGCACTCCCCCTCAGCAGAACAGAAGGGTCTTCTTGGCTACAGTTAAAGTGAAGGCACAAAGCCACCTCTCCCTCTTCGCTGCCTCCCAGAAAAGTTAAAATAGGAGTTATTTCAGTCCCGGGGCTATAGTTGCTCCTGAGGACTAAAGGATACCAATGATGAGACCAGCCCCAGCCCATGGAACTCCCAAAGCAAGATTTTTTTTTTTAAATCAGGTCTTTTACCCCTAAGCTGATACAAGACACTCTGCTGAGAATTCTCTCCCCACTTTGGGCTTGCAGTGTGGGCCACCCATTCCCCTGCATGCTTCATGTCGGCACAACAGGCACCCATCAGATGCAGCACTCTGATCCAGCATAACCCAAATGCCAACGGTCATGTCAGATGGCTAGATCCCATTTTGCCTTTTGTATTAAGATTCTTAGTTTAGTTTCTTCAAGGCTACTAAAGCTGTTAGAAGAAAAATAGACTTCCCCTTTCCTTTGAAAGGAACTAATCTTTTAGAGCATAACCACTACTTTTGTTTCAGATGATCAACAGTTAAAGGAAGGTTGCAGTGCCTTCTACTCAAAGCACTATGTATTCCTTTTGAGACCACGGTGCATTCAGTCAGCCCTACTGTTTTCCAGTTACTGTTTACCTTGCTGCAGCAAACTGTGGAAGCTTTCTTTCACACAGTACTGTGTTCTGGCTGCATTATGACATGAAGCATAAAACTGCAGCTGTATATGCCAAGGCATTTTGCAACAATAACACTTCTAGGCTCCATACAGTGTCTATAACTACTATTCATTTAGGCTACTGAAACTAATGAGCAGTAACATTTTCTCCAATACAGGATGTATATGGATGCACGAGCTATGATAAAGAGAGTGCTGGCTGTTCTGCTATTTTAAGGCAAAAAAGAAATCTACATAATGATCCATCTGTTGGAATTTCTTAAAGAGAACATTTACCTTTGCATATTTTCCTGCTTCAGAGTGTATTTACTTTTTAAAAACTAAATACCTCTAGCATTACTACATTTTGTAGAGAATCCCAATTTTTTTAGTTTTATCTCTATCGCTTTGCCTTATAGGTTACTTGATGATCTCTTTAGAACATTGAAAATAAATACAAAGAATACTTTGGACATTTCTACAGTGTCTCACATGTAAACTTTCAAAGCACTTTGGAAAATATTAATGAAAATTCATAAATCAAGCTGCAACCCTCAAGCACAGTTACTTGGAGTTTTTCCTACTTGGTTGAATTGATAGATTTCATTTTCCAGCCATGGTCTACTCCACTCATTTCCTGAGTGGAGATTCCCCCTTTTTTGGGGCTGTATTCATTATGCCAATTCCTAGATTGATTTGTTTGAATTTTGATTAAAGCAGGTTTATTTCATTTATCCCTCACTCATCTTGGAGTAGTACCTGTTTACACAAGTACTGGTTTGAATGGGTCTATTTGCACAGTGAAGTATGACTCCTGGTGAGTAGAATTTCACAATCTAGCAGGCTAATAGTACGACCTTTAGTGGTGACTGTTCTGTTTGGGGCATTAGTTTGGACTTTCATACTTTTCTTCCTTGCAGTCTACTTCAGTCCTTTAATCAGTCTTAAGTTGTGGACCTTCTTTAACATGTCTTCTTCCAAAGCTTCTCTATCTAGAAAATATTAGTGATTCACAGCAATTTTGTTTTATCTTTATGGATCAGTATTAGCCTTGGGTAAATACACTGTGTAGTTCCACAGGGCATTTGGACATGCTTAACGTACTAATAGCTCAAACCAGCTCAGTCCTTTTTCCTTGTGTCCTCTTTTAAATTAGAATACAAGCTCTTTCAGTGCGGAGTACATGTTTGAGTGTTTGTACAGTACCCAACAAAATGGGGCCCCAATCCTGATTGGGACCCATGAGTGCCATCACAAGAAGTTCAGAAAGGCATTCCTCACATCTAAATATTCTTGTACTGCATTGCAGTCAGTTCTAGTTGGGGTCCACTTGAAAAGTAACTGGTTACACATTTTGCTATTCTTTGATAGCACTTCCTGCCCTTATACAACAAACTGTTTAGTATAAAGATTTTTATGTGTAATTATTATGATGGCAGCAAAAATATATTCTACATTTTCTTTTTAAACTCGCATAAGCAGCTTCCAAGATGGCTTTTGAATCAGTCAATTAACTGAAGTAGTTAATAGTGAATACTAGTACTAGGTGCAGACTCTTCTGCCTTCGCTGGGATTCTTTGTTGCTAAAGAAAAGATTGGTTGTAATTCAGCCTAAAAACCTAGAAATTGTGTCAGATTTCTTCCAGTTTTAGTTGATACACAAAAAGGGGAGTTAAATCTTCTGCAAACAAAGATTGATCCTTGTTGTTTTTCTTTTTGAACCCTGATTATTTCTTGTAAAGGTTTCCACTCAAATGTGGAATAGGTTTTCTTGTTTCTTCCCTTTGAGTCCATTTTCCATAAGAGGAATGTAGCTATATCTTATAGCAATTGTTTTCTTCCTGTTTAAGAGTGTGAGTGTGAGTGTGTGTGTGTCTCTCTCTCTCTCTTTCTCTCTCTCTCTATATATATATATATATATATATATATATATATATATATATATATATATATATATATATATAGAGAGACAGACAGACACACACAATACACAAAACCATCTCAAACTGCATTAACCATTTCCTACCTAAACGTAACTATACTTGAAACATGCAATTTATAAATATGGTTTAAAATATACAGGAATTTGTATTACACAGTTTACAAACAAACTAGTTTTAAATCTTATTCTGTCTTATGTACAGAGGAAATGGGGAGGGGGAATGATTATTCGAATAAAATAAAGAACAGAAGCAAGCTTCGGGATGGGAGGGGGAGAAAGGGAATGGAAGGAAATGGAGAGGAGAAAAGGGGGAGGTGAGGGTGGAGCCAGTGCATTTCATAGTATCATTTAGATACTTCCAGGAAAGCGTCTCTTGAATGGAGGATATTCCTGTTACAGTATACAATTCTTTCCATTGTGGACAAGCTTACATTGTCTGTGCTCCAGTATTCAATTGTTGGACTTTTTTTGGATTTCCATTTTTGTAACAGTCTTTTAACAATTATTAGTGCTCTGCTGAGCCAAAGTTTTTCATATTTATTCAGCTTCCAATTAACGTTCATTAGGTTTAAAATTTCACGTTTAGTTTATAACACAACTTTATTTGATAGGAAAAAAGTTGACTCTAATTAAATTCTATCCAAAACATTGAGTATAGGAGCATTTCTACAGCATATGGGTTAAATTAGCGCGTGCTGAATCACAACCAACATTTGTCTGATTTAGCGGCACCCATTTTAAACAGAGAGGTCCAATCCATCATCTGTCTGATTTTCTGATGGATTAATTTTAACCAGAGAGCCAAGGAGCAGTTTAGAGCACTGGCTAATTTATTTTCATTGGTTAGCAGACAATAATTGGCCTAGTTCCTCTTCCCATTTTTTTTTTTAAGAGAATCCATGTTTAATTCAAATTTGCTGGCCAGGTGTGCATATAGAGTTCCCATAATTCTTGGTAATCTGGGTAACTGAGGAAATAAAAGCAGTTCAAGTGGATCTAGGGTAGCACATGCATCAAGGCCAAACTGATTGGAGACAGCATATTTAAGTTGTATACATTGCTACTCCTCAGTCTCTTGATTGAACTCTTTCAATATTGTAAAAGGCGGAAGGTATCATTTCCCATAAACTAGCTGATGGTCAAAACCCCTTTCCTTATCCAACCTGGCCAAATGATGCAGTTGCCTGATGTACAGTTTTGATTTACCCCAGACAGAGGCCTTAATATGTAGAAGGGGATGATTTCTGAATTTAGAAACATAGTATGCCAAGTATTTCTGGCGGTCAGTCAGTAGCAATTGCTCTTCAGGAAATCAATAGTTGTCTGAGTGCAGCACACTGGGAAAGGGTAAAGGAGCAACAAATTTTGCATCCACATGGAGCCAATCCAGGGCTCTACAGCATGAGAGAATGAGCCACTGTGCTGGTTGGCTAAGAATTGTTGCCTGATGGTAAAGATTAAAGTCATGAAATCTGAAACCACCTGCTTTAGTAGGGAGCTGCAATCTTTATAAGGTGATTCTGGGCTTATCCGCATTCCATAAGGAAGGCCAGAATATGTTGTTGGGTTTGGGTAAAATAAAAAAGGTAGGAATTCAGACTAAAAAAAGGATCTTGGGAAGAGCATTCATTTAAATTATTTCCCCTCCCCCCGCCACACTCCAAAGAGAGAGGTAGTATCAGTCATCTATTTAAATCACTTGCTAACTCTTTACAGTAACTATTTTTGAACTGTGCTTATGCATTCATTGTTAATTTCCATCTCTTCTGCGGGAAAGAGTTTAAATTGGCATATTAATTTGACCTTACCAGATTTCTATCTAGAGCATGACTACAGCACAACAAATTCTTCAGAATTTGGCATGCCATATTCACCTCACCCTACAAAATTTATTTGCAGGGTCAGGCAGTTGCGGGGGGGGGGGACAAAATCCCTACCTCTGTAATTGGCAATGATGCAATGGCTGTTGGAACACTATGTCCAGTTTTGGCATCAAAAATTCAAGAAGGATGTTAATAAATTGGAGAGAAGAGTCACGATAATGATTAAAGGTTTGGAAAACATGCCATATAGTGATAAGAACATCCGGAGTGGCCACACTAGGTCAGACCAGTGGTCCCTCTAGCCCAGTAGCCTGTCTCCCAATAGTGGCCAGTGCCAGATGTTTCAGAGGGAATGAACAGAACAAGCCATCCCCCGTCATCTAGTCCCAGTTCTGGCAGTCAGAGGCTTAGACACCCAGAGTATGGGATTGTTTCCCTGATCACCTTGGCTAATAGCCATTGATGGACCCATCTGCCATGAACTTATCTAATTCTTTTTTGAAGCCAGTTATATTTCTGTCGTTTCATTCACAATAGCCCCTGGCAACAAGTTCCACATGTTGACTGTAAAGTGTGAAGACATCCTTCCTTATCTTAGGATGCCTATTAATTTCAGTGGGTGACCCCTGGTTCTTGTGTTATGTGAAGGAGTATCTAACGCTTCCTTGCTCACTTCTCCACACCATTCATGATTTTAGAAACCTCTATCGTATCTCTTTTCTAAACGGAACAGTCCCAGTCTTTTTAATGTCTCCTCATATGAAACTGTTCCATACCCCTAATTAGTGACACATCACCTTCATATTGGTGCACATAACAAAATTCATGTGGTGGGGGTAATTTGGAAGGGGGAGAGGGGCTCAAGGCTGGGGCAGAGACTTGGGGTGCAGGGGCGTGAGGGCTCTGACTGAGAGTGTGAGCTCTTGGGTGGGGCCAGGGATGAGGGGCTTGGGGTGCAGGAGGGTGCTCTGGAGCTATGGTGGGAAACGAGGACTCCCCATAGCAGCACCTGGGCTATGGGGGAGAGGTACCTCTCCCTGCCACAGCAGCTCCAGGGCTGGGGCTGCAGGATAGGTGCCCCTCCCTGGGCAGGTCTGGGCTAGGGCTGGTTTCAGGCCAGGGGAGGGGTGCTGCCACGGCTGGGTTTGGGCTGGTCATGGCTGGATTAGGGGCACCCCAGCTGCGGCAGGTCCTGGCTGCCACAGCAAGTTGGGAGCTGGGGGAGGGGCACCCCTCCCCTGGCAGGTCCCTGTATGGGTTCCCCAAATGCCCGTGCAGTGCTAAGAGGGCTGCTGCATGGCCGCATGACTTACAGGGAACTTAGCCCCTAATCATTGTTATTACCTTTCTATTTACTTTTCCAACTCTAATCTATCTTTTTGGAAATGAGGGGTGAATATTTTGTGCAGTTGTAGTCAAGGTATGGGCATAGTGTGGATTATTATAGAGGAATTATGATATTTTCTTATTAGCTAATGGTTCTTAATATTCTGTTAACTTTGACATTGAGCTGAAGCTTTCAGAGAATTATCCACAATGATTCCAAGATCTCTTCCTTGAGTGGTACCAGCTAATTTAGATCCATAATTTTGTATGTATAGTTGGAATTGCTTTCCAACATAAATTATTTTGCACTGATCAACACTGAATTTCATCTATCATTTTTGTTGCCCAGTTACACAGTTTCGGGAGATCCCTTAGTAACTCTTCAGTCAGCTTTGACCTTATCTTGCGTAATTTTGTATCCTCTTAATGTTGCCACCTCAGTATTCATCCCCTTTTCCAGATCACTTATGAATATATTGAATAGCACAGGTCCCAGTACTGATCCCTGGAGAACCTCACTATTTACCACTTTCCATTGTGATAATTGACCATTTTTAGTACCCTTTGTTTTCTGTCTTAAACATTTACTGATCCATGAGAGGACCTTCCCTCTTATCCCATGACTGCTTACTCAAGGAGCTCAATTTATTTATCTTAAAGACAAGCTTAAAGGATGACTTGATCACAAATTACAAGTACCAAGTGGGGAAACAAACATTTGATAATTGGCTCTTCATTCTAGCAAAGACAAGTATAACAAGATCCATTGGTTGGGAATTCAAGCTACACAAATTCAGAGGGGAAAAAATTGGTTTAAAAAAAATTACATCTATGGACCAATTTATGAAGAACAGTGGTGGAATCTATCACTGATCATTTTAAAATCAAGGTTGGATATTTTTCTAAGATATGCTCTAGTTCAAACATGAGTTAATTCAAGGCAGCAGGGGTGCTGGAATAATTTGTATAGTGGTGGTGCTGAGACACATGGACTCAAACTGTAAATCCTGTATGTGTCAGAAACCACTTCAAGGCAGGAGGTGCTGCTACACCCCCAGCATCCCTCGTTTCAGCACCTATGCAAGGAAGTCCTGTGGCCTGTGTTGATGGGAAGTCAGATTAAATGATCATATTGGTCCCTTTCGGCCTTATCTATGAATCTGTCCTTTGAGGTGTGGTTTCCACAGAAAGGAGGTGAAAATTTGGGCTTCTAGGAGTTCCTGGCACAACAATTTTTTTGCATATTACATATAATCATACTCTAACAATGGGATTAACAGAAGTGGTCACATAAGATGTGTGGCTGGTCCTGCTATAATACTGTAATAGCAATGGTTCTAGATGTTTTTCTTGCTAATCAAAAACAGGAGTACTTGTGGCACCTTAGAGACTAACAAATTTATTTGAGCATAAGTTTTCATGGGCTAAAGACCACTTCATCAAATGCATGCAGTGGAAAATACAATACACACACACACACCCCAAATATGAAAAAATGGGTGTTGCCATTCCAACTCTAATGAGACTAATTGATTAAGGTGGGCTATTATCACCGGGGGGGGGGGGAGAATTGTAGGGATAATCAGGATGGCCCATTTCAAACAGTTGACAAGAAGGTGTGAGTAACAGTAGGGGGAAATTAACATGGGGAAATAGTTTTTAGTTTGTGTAATGACTCATCCACTCCCAGTCTTTATTCAAGCCTAATTTAATGGTGTATAGTTTGCAAATTAATTCTAGTTCTGCAGTTTCTTGGAGGAGTCTGTTTTTGAAGGTTTTGTTGTTGAATAATTGCGACTTTTAAAGTCTAATTTAGTGACAAGGGAGGTTGAAGGGTTCTCTGACTGGTTTTTTAATGTTATAATTCTTGATGTCTGATTTGTGTCCATTTAATTCTTTTCTGTGGAGACTATCCAGTTTGGCCAATGTACGTGGCAGAGGGGCATTGCTTGCACATGATGGCATATATCACATTGGTAGATGTGCAGATGAATGAGCCTCTGATAGTGTGGCTGATGTGATTAGGTCCTATGATAGTGCCAACTCTGCCCACATATCTATTCAGGGGACAATGGGCTTTATTGCAAAGATAGGTTCCTGGTTTAGTGTTTTTGTTGTGTGGTTGCTGGTGAATATTTGCTTCAGGTTGGGGGGCTGTCTGTAAGCGAGGATTGGTCTGTCTCCCAAGATCTGAGAGAGTGAGGGATCGTCCTTCAGGATAGGTTGTAGATCCTTGATGATGCGCTGGAGAGGTTTTAGTTGGGGGCTGAAGGTTACAGCTAGTAGCGTTCCGTTACTTTCTTTATTGGGCTTGTCTTGTAGTAGGTGACTTCTGGCTCTGTCAATCTGTTTCTTTACTTCAGGTGAGTATTGTAGTTGTAAGAATGCTTGATAGAGATCTCAGGGCCACCTGGGGGGGCGCAAGTGGGGCAATTTGCCCTAGGCCCCGTAGGGGCCCCCCCATGAGAGTTTTTGGGGCCCCTGGAGCGGGGTCCTTCACTCACTCCGGGGGCCTCGGAAAACTCTTGTGGGGCCCGGGCCCCTGGAGCTTCTTCTGCTCCAGGTCTTCGGTGGCAATTTGGCAGCAGGGGCCCCCCCGCCGCCAAAGACCCCAGACCCCCTGAATCCTCTGAGTGGCCCTGAGAGATCTTGTAGGTGTTTGTCTCTGTCTGAGGGGTTGAAGCAAATGTGGTTGTATCTTAGAGCTTGGCTGTAGACAATGGATCGTGTGGTGTGGTCTGGATGAAAGCTGGAGGCATGTAGGTAAGTATAGCCGTCAGTAGGTTTCTGGTATAAGGTGGTGTTTATGTGACCATCGCTTATTAGCACACTAGTGTCCAGGAAGTGGATCTCTTGTGTGGACTGGTCCAGGCTGAGGTTGATGGTGGGATGGAAATTGTTGAAATTGTGGTGGAATTCCTCAAGGGCTTCTTTTCCATGGGTCCAGATGATGAAGATGTCATCAATGTAGCGCATGTAGAGTACTCACACCTTCTTGTCAACTGTTTGAAATAGGCCATCCTGATTATCACTACAAATGTTCCCCCCCCTCCTGCTGATGATAGCCCACCTTAATCAATTAGTCTCATTAGAGTTGGTATGGCAACACCCATTTTTTCCATGTGTGTATGCATATAGATCTTCCTACTGTATTTTCCACTTCATGCATCTGATGAAGTGGGCTTTAGCCCACAACAGCTTATGCTCAAATAAATTTGTTAGACTAAGGTACTCCTTGTTCTTTTTTCTGATACAGACTAACAGCTACCACTCTGAAACCTTGCTAATCAAAGTTAAATAAGTATTTCAACTTTGTGACTCTGTGCTAGCCAATACTGTAAATTGGAAGTAAACTTCTAGCTAGCACATAAAGGACCGACTCATTTGTATCAGTTACTTTCCAGGACTATGAAATTTTCCATCAGGTAGGAGAATCCAGGCCCTAAACATAGCCTTATGTAACTTTGCATCTCTGGCAAAGAGTGGACTTCCAGTTCTTTGTACCAAGCTGATGAGGGCAGCCTGTACTTGCCAGGATACTCTTGAGTTTAAGAGTCTTGCAGAGCTGGTTTCCCAGCCAATCCCTCCCTGCTGGACCTGATCCTCTTGTTTACCAGGAAGGAAACTAGGAGATCTTGCTCTCCTAGATATTATGCAGGAGGGAAAGTGGCTGCTGCTACAGTATGTATCTTCCGCCAGCAGCTCCCCATCCAACACTGGAGCAGCAATTACATTACTTCTCCCAGCTGAGGAACCCCATTCTCCATCTCCACCAACCCAGCAGCCCTTAAATCTCTCCTCTTCAACTTCTCTGTTCCCAACCCCAGCAGTCCCCAGAGCCTTGGCATCTTCACAGAATTACCCCAGGAAGACATTCTGAAGTGATGACGACTGAGTGTCGCTTTATATAGAGCAAAGCACCAGAGCATTATTTCAGCCTGATAGAAGGATGGCTTGGTTTTGACCTGTCATAGTGCAGAGTAAGATTATGTATAGTGTTCAATAAGACTGAGCGTAACCACCACAGAAATGACTGCAGTGCCTGATACACATGCAGTCTCTGAAATACAGAACACTTTCATGGCAACCAATCCATCACACTAATGAAATATTACTGCTTTTTTTTAAAAAAAAAAGCTGAGATTCATGGTGAAACTAGTTTTTCTGGTGATTTCTAAGCTTCTCTCCCCACGTGAGAAATAAATATTTTATTTAAAAAGCAGTGAAACTGGCTTTTTCTTGGTGTTGAACTCCTGGTAACTGGCAAGTTTTCTCAAGGGTTTTCTTCGTCTGCTAAAGGAGATTGAGAGGGATAATCACCACTACAGATTCTTTGGTGGAACATTAGGAGGGCTCTCCCACCACTGACTTTTTGGGGGGAGCAAATCTTGCCATTTTATTCCCACTATCAGAAACCCTCTGTTCCCAGCCTGCAGCCCAGTGTACCCCAATTCCAGTAGGTGCTGGTTCCCAAACTTTTTCCCCCTAGGGCAAGGAATCAGCAGTGGTGAGCAATTGTGTTGGGAAGCCAAGATCAGGACTAGACAAGTAGGCATGAGTCATGTTTTTAAGCTTTTCTCTGCAACAATGAGGTCTAAAAGAAACTTAAGTGTGTTTAAAAAAAATGGTTACCATCACATGACTCCAGAAGCTGGGACTTTTTTTAAAAAAAAAAGCCCAAATAATGTAAGCTCTGATAAAAGTCATTGAAGTTTTCATAATTGGAAAAGGAAATCAAATAGCTAGGAGGAGGCTCCAGTCAAGGGGGAAGATGTATTTACTCACCTTCAATGTTCTAAGAATGTGAGAATAACTATTGTACCTTCTTAGCCTTCTCTGAACAAATGAATATGGGAACAGAGGAATAAGGATGCATTTGCCACTTCAATATTTTATTTTTGTGCACGGTGTGTGCTGGTCCAACCACTCCGAAATTGTGGTAACCTGGTAAAACCCAGAATATAAAATCTAGGCTATAGATAATACATATTTGAGTAGCATCTATTTTTGGTGTAGTGTTAGCACTTCACATTTTAAACAATTTGTATCCTTTTAAAATAGCTCCTGTTAGATGTCTCAGTGAGGTTTGCATTGTGGCTTAAAATAAATGAAAAAACTCAAGGTATCAAAACTAATTTTACTATAGAGCTAATGACTGCACCATACAGATTTTCTATGGTTATTGCATTAGGGAGAAAGAGTTATGAAACTTCATGCTTTTATACGTTTTGATGAGCTTGCAATCTTGGTTGAAGGACAGAGTAAATTCTCAGCTGCTAAACATCAAATTGCTTATTGGAACAGCTG
This sequence comes from Mauremys reevesii, assembly GCF_016161935.1. Classification (NCBI taxonomy): domain Eukaryota; kingdom Metazoa; phylum Chordata; order Testudines; family Geoemydidae; genus Mauremys; species Mauremys reevesii. The sequence continues at coordinate 108,734,099 of NC_052627.1, read as the reverse complement.
CTGTTCTGAGCTGAGTAAGCAGGAGATCTAAGGGTGGTGCTTTTACCAGGATAGCACCGGAGTTGGTCAAAGATTAGGTATTATAAATAAATGTCTAGTGGATTGATATTATTGCCATTTCTCTCCTAACCCAGGGGGTCTTTAGCTTTTTTGCCGCACCAAGCATGGCAGGCAGGCTGGCCTGCGAGAGGTCCATACCCGCCGCCGAATCCGCAGGACCGGCGGACCTCCCGCAGGCAAGCTGCCAAAGGCAGCCTGACTGCTGCCCTCACAGTGACCGGCAGGCTGCCCCCCCATGGCTTGCCGCCCCAGGCATGCATTTGGAGAGCTGGTGCCTGGAGCTGCTGCTGTTCTAACCACATACAGAGTATTTTATCATTGTTGGTTTTCTGCATCTGACTGGCTGGGTTGCACAGTGTCAATTACACAGTATTCTACCCTCCAAGTTGCATGTCCCCTCCTCATTGTAGTGACTGGCCAAATTTAGCTCAAGGTGCATTGTTCTACCTATTTCAGAAATGGTCACTGGAAAAACACAGCCTCTGTTTTCCTCTTAGACAGCCAGCGCAGAATTTCCAGGGCATACCCTAGTCTGTGTGAATGGCTGAGAAATGCACACCAGTAAGTAAAATGTTAGACTGCACATGAATTCTAACACTAAATTCCACTGTAATGCCATTCACCCAGGGCCTCATCCTAAATGCCATCAATGGGTGTCTTCCAATTGACTTCATTGGACTTTACATCAGGCCTCTGAAGTGCAAATTTAACTGTTTAAATGTTACAAAGAAAAATATATTCTTGGGGGAGGGTTTAAGATCATGAAATCCCAATCAAGTGTTGAATATCCATTAGTCCTATTACGTAACAGCTACTTCCAGACATGTTATTTTTTCCTGTTGGGTGGAATTATTTTAGTGAACAGAAGTCTGAGCAATTATTAGACAGTGTGTTATGGAAACAACATTAGAATATTACAGCAGGTGACCAATTCTTCAGACTGAATATTAAAATGTTGGAATTTGCACAACAGCAGAGATCTATACCAGCAAGCAGAGCAGGTAGGGAGCAGTGTCTGAAGTAGAGGGGCACACTGCAAAGTAGATTCCATCAGATCCCCATTAAATGCTTCCTCCTCCCCCCTCCCACCCCTTCTCTTTCAGGTTTGTTTCCTTAACTCTTGATTTTTCTTTCACTTGTTTGCATCATTGGGCTGGTCCACACTAAGAAGCGGGGTCGAACTAGGGTATGCAAATTCAGCTACGTGAATAGCGTAGCTGAATTCAAAGTACCCTAGTTTGAACTACTCACCCGTCCAGATGCCGCGGAATCGAAGTCCGCGGCTCCAAGGTCGACTCCGCCACCGCCGTTTGCAGTGGTGGAGTACCAGAGTCGACCGCGGCGCTTCCGGAGTTCGAACTATCGCGTCCAGATTAGATGCGATAGTTCAAACTCCGAGAAGTCGAACTCACCGCGTCGACCCGGCTGGTAAGTGTAGACTAGCCCATTGTTTCTCTTTCTTTGAGTGAAGTGGGGAGAATGGCTAGTGCCCAGCTCATGTGGGGGGGCGAGGAGGGGAGGGGAAAAAAAAAGAGAGAAAGGTGCCACTTGTGGGAGCTCCTGCTCACTTTGAACAGTGATTTATCCCAAAAGACAGCTTCTATTCCAGCAGGTTTCAATTTGTGTTAGACGCCTGCAGGAAATGGGCACATCACAGCATCTGAGTAAAGTCTTTCATAGCACAGATTAAACACAAGGGCAGCAGACAGAAAAGAAGTTTCTTACAAAAGCAACTCAGCATTTAAAAATTGAAGCACAACAATCTGAAGATTCAAACCCAGAATAAAAAGACTCCCCGGGTAGTTTTAAAGCTCTCCCAAAGTATAGTTGCTTACTTCATTTGGGTGCCAGCATTCTAACCACAGCTCTTCATATTGTAAACCTTAGTGGGACAAAATTAACTTGACTTCAAGAAGCACCTGGGAGGTCAGCTTCCTTATTATGCCATCTACATTAGCAATGGGCAAATATCAAAGGTGTTCGGTTCAGATAAGCCAGAAATGCTCCAGTATCAAAGCTCAGGTAAGTCTCTACTTTCTGTCACTGATCTTATTCTTTTAATTCTAACTAGAACTTCCTTCCTTCCTCATTATCTCTCCCCACCAACTTGCACCTTATTTCTCTATCCCTAAAAGCTTGCCAATTAGCAGTGTAATCCCCTAACTTCTGTGATATTTTCATCCTTTCACATGGCCTCAGCAGGTCTGCAGTCTTTGTGCTGGATGCAGCAGTCAAACTTTATAAGCTCTTTAGTTTCTTGCACCCCTTTAACAAACTCATTTATGACCCACTCCAAGATTTCATCTCCCAGATATTTTTTCCTGTCTGTAGAAGGTAGGTAGGGACCTAATGGCAGGGATGATGTCAAAGAGGATACTTATACAAATCTTTCTGCAATGAACAGAGTTGAGTTTGTATTTGGTTCAGGGAGAAAGGATGGAGTTCAGAACCTCAATTGTTTTCCTGAACCAATTCATCAGTCACACACGATAATACTGTAGACCAATGCTCAAGTAGCTCAGACCATTTAATGAGTACTAGGAGCTTCTATAATGGGGCCTGGTTAAACAATGTTTTGACAAGACAGCTTTAAGAGTATATCACACTCAGCTCTTTTACTAAACTAAAGAGAAACCTAGCTTCAACATTCAAAGTGATTTGCTGAGTTAAAATGGTTACTAGATCATATACATACAATCATTGAACATTTCTTATCTCAGGTCTGTAGCAGTGATGTTATACACTGCTGGCTTTTGTAAAGTCATTGGTAGCTTCCAGGAGATGGGAAGGTCCTCAGTCTATAGATCAGAATGCTCCTTTCAGTTGTAAGTTCATAGTCCAGAAAATCAGAGCAGGAAAGAAGCAACATAAAGATGATTCAAGGGTCTTTTATATCCTCTGCCATGTGGATGGAATTTTACTGTCCCAAAACAAAGCTCAGTCTGTGTGTGGAAAGTGACAGGCACAAGATGGAGTCCAGGGTCACAGGAGCAAATCATATGTCCTTACATGGCTTGCTGACTCAGACAGCCACTGGCCACTTGAAGTCTAAGGTGTCTGCAGGAAGAGCCATCTTGGGTGGAATGAATTTCTTCTATGGCCCATTGTGAGGCTCAATGGTCTTTGACTGGCAATCAACCCAAAGCTGTCTGGCTTCAATGTAGATTTTATCTAGTGAGTGTTACCCCAGGAACAAACACATTTGGGATACAGAGCTATAGGTAGGCCCACTTGGGGCAGGTGGAGGAACTGGGTGGGAAGAGGCAGGGCAGGGGTGGGGTCTTGGGTGAAGGAAATCTAACTTCATCTTCTTCTCCTAGACCCCTAACAGTCTTCAAATCCTCATTACTATGGTCATCTGATTTCCTACACTAGATGGCCTGTCCCTGCCTCTAATGCAAAAGATCCAGTATGTGAAAGTTTATTTCTACTTGTAAGTACTATAATCTTTTCATATACAATTCTAAAATCTGTTTGGAAATGGAGCAGCAGTTTCATTTCCCAGGCTATCCACCCAACTCCTCTAACCAGGGCTTTCAACAAAGCCACTCACCAGCAGCTAATAGGAAACTCTCTGAAGAGCTGGGGGCAAAGCCCTCCATTTCTGAAGAATAAGGTTACTTTTAAAAATGAAATGCAGCTTTCTACCCCTTACTGTTGCAAAGATACCCTTCTAGGCAGGAAACAAAACAGTGCTATCCTGAGTCTGCCAACAAGCCACTTTTGCCTCTCCTGTTACTCTGCATGTTCCTCAAGGAGCAGCAGAGTGAAATTGAAGACTGGGCAGGGTCACTACTCACACTAGGCTCTAAATAGCAGCTGTAAACCAGACCAGACTCTGGAGAAACTCACCCTGCTGCTGCTTGGGACAGCAACAGAATAGGCACTGCAGCTATTCAAAGATAAGTCCCAAAAAAGGCAAAGGTTGGCAGGGAGAAGAGACCTACCCCCCCACAGCAGCCAGATGGTTTAGGAAGAACACACTCCAATAGCTAAGAGATCCTTGGGAGTAGGGTGACCATCTGTCCTGTTAAACACAGGACAGTCCCTTATTTAAGCCCTCTTGCAAGTGTCCCACTTTAATAAAAACAAAAAAAAAAGGCAAATTGTCCCATTTTCTGCTCCCCCTGCTGGTTAGTCAGTCATCTGCACAGCCCCAGCCGCCTCCTGTTTGCAGTTGGCTGGTGGGTGAGTACGGGTATGTGGTGAGCATGTGGTATCTTGAGGCTGGGTGCAGAGATGGGAAGACATGATGCCAAGTAGGAGGAGAGGTATCTCTGTGTGATAGAGGGATAAGAATGTGTGCTTGCAGGAGGTAGGGGTGTGTATCATCCCTCCCTGTGTGAAACCTAAAGAAGGGTTTCTCAATGGGGGTCCTCCAGCCCTTTCAAGCTGTGAGGCTGGAGCCCCTTCCCTCTTGTGGGGCTGAAGCCTGATCCCTAGCACCTGCCACAGAGTGGAAGCCCCTTCCTGGGCACCACCCCCTGCTGAAGCCCCCCCCCTCATACATACACACCCCACAGGCTGAAGCCCTGACCCCCATCCCAGACTGAAGCCCTAATCCCCTACACCTGCCACTGGGCTGAAGCCCCAGCACCCCCCCAAGCTGAAGCCCCTTCCCTGGTGCCACCCCCCCACACCACTAAAACCCTGGCACCCCCCTCCCCAAGCTGGTCATGGTCATGCTACTTGGAAGGAGTGCAGGTGCTTCCTCTCCCTTCCAACCTTTGCCAAGTATATTAAACACAGGGGCAGCTCCAGGCACCGGCACAGCAAGCACGTGCCGGGGGTGGCAGTCAGGCAGCCTTTGGTGGCGTTTCTGCGGGAGGTCCACCAGTCCTGCGGTTTCGGTGGCAATTCAGCAGCAACTATGCCAAAGGCGCGGACTGGCAGATCACCCACAGAACTGCTGCCGAACCTGCGTGACTGGCAGACCTCCCTGCCGGACTGCAGTGCTTGGGGCTGCAAAAAACAGAGCCACCCTTGATTCACAAGAGTGAGTATGTAATGTATCTATCTGTATAGTCAGATTTGGAGTCTGCAGGAGTCAGTTGTGACAATACCCTTTACCTGCCTCTCTATTTCCAGTTTGTAGGGAATAATTCCTAGATACTAAGGCCAGAAGGGACCCTTTTGATCTAGTCTGACCTCATACACTTATTTCCTTGTGCTCCGGCATTGCCTGGGATTTGAACCCAGTATCTCAGACATCCAAAAATCAGGGTTCTACACCTAGGCCACAGAGTCACTTATTTTTAAAAGGGAGGAAATAGCCTTCTGAAGAACCAGTTCCATTATACTAACTATAAAGTTTAGATTTGTTCAAGCATTATCAATTTTCTTAAAAACTACTTTATTGCTACATGTCATTTCATTAATGCCTGGGGCATAAATTTAAAAGGTCTGAAGAACTCTCTCAATTTGTTTGCTGCTGCAGTTCAGGAATGTTCAGCACCATTGTGTGTTGGCGCTTTAGCACTTTTCTTCACCTTTTAACATAAATTATCAAAGAAGGTAGCAAAGTACAAGTTGATCAGTCTCTCTGGTTTAATTTAGCAAGACAGATCACAATGGCTTTGTTTCTTGGCCAGCCATGCCAAAGAGCTGTTTTCACATTAATGTGACATGACTTGGATAGTCCTAATTACTATGACAAGATAAAGGGAATTAGTTAAAAGTTAATTAAAACCACATGACTTACAACTGTGACACACTACATATTTAGTAACTTTAATTCTTTGTTCCTGGTTTATCAAGAGGGGAAGGGGTCCATGTGAATTTTCCTGGTATTACAAGTGCACTAATTAAGCAAGAAAATTAAAGACTGATCAGAAATAACCAGATAAGAGGCAAAGCTAAAAGACAAAAAACTTTGACTCAAGGTTAATTTCTACACCAATACCTATTGGGGGGCGGGGGAAGAGAGAAAAAGCAAGGGACATGCAGAGGCAGCACTTCCAAGGGGACAAGAGGAATTGATCAGTGCAAAAGGTAGGGAAAGAGGATAGAAATCTACAGTAACTTGAGTCACATCATACATAGCCTTTCCAAATGTGGAACTCTAGAATAGACATCATGGAGAAAAGGAATAAGGCTTTTCCTTCCATATTATAAAATGAGGACAATCTAAATGAGACTTCAAACATTCTCTAGTGTATTACTACTCCTAATAATAATAGAAGATATACCCATCTGCTAGAACTAGAAGGGACCTTGGAAGGTCATTGAGTCTAGCCCCCTGCCTTCACTAGCAAGACCAAGTACTGATTATTGCCCCAGATCCTTAAATGGCCCCCTCAAGGATTGAACTCACAACCCTGGGTTTAGCAGCCCAATACCCAAATCACTGAGCTATCCCTCCCCTGCTGTATATTTGAGCTGAGGACAGAGGCAATGAGTGAAGTAATACTGTTTACAATTTAAAGATTGTAAGCAGTAGTGTAATAAGATAAATTATGCAAATTTTGCTATGTATGGTGCTGGCATTCTGTGCTGTTTTAGTGGATGATTTTTATGGTGGGAATTCAGTTAGTTCCTTGTCAGTTACTCCCAAAAAGAAGGTCTGGTTGTACCAGGCTACATTATTGTGCCCTCATCCTTCTAGGCAGGGATCAGACTGGGGGATAGAAAGGCAGTGGTACCCTTCCAAATAGGACCATAAATTACACTCTGCCCACAGCAAGATGCCACTTACAATAGCACACATGTCCAAAATATGAATTGGGCTCCTTGGTCTCAGTTCCTCTTCACTGGGGACTGAATACATGGATGGGCGCCGCTGACCTCCTTGGGCTTAGCTTGCCTTCAGTAAAGCTCATATGCCTCACTGGGCTTCTTGAGCTTAGCTCCATGGATGGTGGGGGGCGCAAGGGATTCAGCTGCCCTGCTAGGCTTCCTCTTGATTGGGTAGGGGGGAGAGGCTGCAGCAGTATCTTCCAAGCCTACTCACTTGTGATGCCAAAGATACTCTGCAGAGAGTAGATTTTGTAGCTCTTCATAATATGAGCCTTCCTATTCTTTCTTACATGCTTTCAGCAGTGCTATAGTTAACAATGTGGCTGTTTAAAACTACTTTGGACATCTGAGCTAGCACCATTGACATGAATGGGGCAAATCCCACCTCTTAGAGTTATCATTGTAGATCTCTACATCAGTTCATGATTCCAAAGCAAACAAACAGATAAGGACTTTCATTTTTAATTTAAAAAAAAAATGAAAGCAAGTTTAGCTTCTGTAGACCCAAGTGCCAGCACAAAAGAGGTATCCGTAGGCTAAAGCACCACATCCAGCACAAGCAGAGTTCTCCACCTAGATCCTGACTCTGGAAAGGTACATTTCCAGGAATGGGGCCAACAAAGCATTTCTACTGCTGTACTGTTGTGGAACTACAAAGTGTTTAGAGGCAAAACTCTCTGGTATGAGGCTGCAGTGAGTTTTTGCACTTCTCATGAAGGTACATGTTGTAGAGACAGAGACAGCCCCACTCAACTCTGAGGTTGCCAGTCACTACTTTTAACCCAGTTTTGAAGGACCATACATTTCCCCAGGATAGGAGGCTAGCTCTTCAATTGGTCTTACTGTGGTAGTAAGAAGCTCCATGAGCAGCGCTACAGATAGAAGCAAAAGCTTCTTTCTACCCACTATTTTGAAATTTTCTCCAAGCTTTTTAAGCACATAATGGAATTTATAAACATCGGTTTAAAGACATTCCTCCTACTGCTGGAAAAAAAAAATCAGAGCCCAATTCTGCAAATTTTACTCACAATGAGCAGCACTATTGAGTAAGCATGATTAAAAGAGAAATAATCCATGCCCTCTCCAACCTAAGAGCACCGCACTATAGCAATTTCTGTTAGAAACTTAATAGTCTTGGAACAGTCCTTAATGTAGTTATTCATCTCTGAAGGCTGCAATCAATATACTGCAAGAGACACAAAGTGATACACAAATATATCTTAAACAGGTTCCAGCTATAGCTTTCAAGCTAGCTATCCTTTAACATCCAACAAAATCATTAACATCTCAAATCAAATATGAATGCTAATAAAGCAAAACATACACTATAGACAACCTCATGGCAATCATCATTTAGAAATGCACATTTGTCAGCTAGCTGAACTCCTTTGGCACCACATTATCTGAAGATGTGAAAGATCCAAAATTATCTTTTATCCTGAAGTCACAAATCAAGTATAGAATGCAAGGGTCTAGACATTTTATACATGAACTAAAACTGTAATCTATAAATGTTTGAAAGGTGTAAACCACAAAGAAGAGTTTAGAGTGATCCCAGGGCATAACAACTATGAGTAATGGAATGAATTAAGAATTAAAAAATTCAAACAATTTCACAAAAGAAATCTTCCTGATATTGAAATGTTATGCTGTGGAATTTATTTCTTGAAAACCACAAACTGCTCCCCACCCACAACCAAAGCCATATCTGAGAAAATTCACAGAAAGCAAGTGGAAATAAGGAGTAAAACAAAAAAGAATACCAGAAAATACCAAACACGCCTTGGAAATAAAGATATTAGCTACAACAGGTGCATCAAAAACAGAAAGAAAACATGTACGAGTGTGATGGGTTGGACACACACACACACACCCTCCCCCATCTGGGATGCCACCTGATGTGCTGGGGCCTCACTGAGCCCGCCCGTTTCACCAGCCTGAGCCTCCGCACCCTGTTTTTGCTGTGCCAGGCCCTCAAGCCTTTGCTAGAGCACACACACACACGTCAGCTCTGTGTGAAAGGTGTCAACGCGGACATTCACCCAGCACTCATGTGCACACCCACTTTGGGGAGTAAACCCAAAGTAATATTCCAAAATAATACCGACCAGGGTTATTCTATTACCCAAGATCCACAAACCCGGAAATCCTGGACGCCCCATCATCTCGGGCATTGGAACTCTCACTGAAGGACTGTCTGGATATGTGGACTCTCTACTCAGACCCTTTGCCACCAGCACTCCCAGCTATCTCCGTGACACCACTGATTTCCTGAGGAAACTACAATGCATTGGTGATCTTCCAGAAAACACCATCCTAGCCACCATGGATGTAGAGGCTCTCTACACAAACATCCCACACACTGATGGAATACAAGCTGATCAGGGATACTGTTCCTGAGATGCCACAGCACAACTGGTTGCTGAGCTCTGTGCCTTTATCCTCACACACAACTATTTCAAATTTGATGACAATATATATCTCCAGATCAGCGGCACCGCTATGGGCGCCCGCATGGCCCCACAATATGCCAATATTTTTATGGCCTACCTGGAACAACGCTTCCTCAGCTCCCATCCACTCACGCCCCTTCTCTATCTACGCTACATTGATGACATCTTCATCATCTGGACCCATGGGAAGGAGACTCTGGAAAAATTCCACCACGATTTCAACCGCTTCCACCCCACCATCAACCTCAGCCTGGACCAATCTACACGGGAGGTCCACTTCCTAGACACCACGTGCAAATAAGTGATGGTCACATTAACACCACCTTATACCAAAAGCCTACCGACCGCTATGCCTACCTTCATGCCTCCAGCTTCCATCCCGGGCACACCACAAGATCCATTGTCTACAGCCAAGCATTGAGGTACAACCGCATCTGCTCTAACCCCGCAGACAGAGACCAACACCTACAAAATCTCCACCAAACATTCTCAAAACTACAGTACCCGCACGAGGAAATAAGGAAACAGATCAACAGAGCCAGAAGTGTACCCAGAAGCCTCCTACTGCAAGACAAACCCAAGAAAGAAAGCAACAGAACTCCACTGGCCATCACATACAGTCCCCAGCTAAAACCCCTCCAACGCATCATCAGGGATCTACAACCCATCCTGGACAATGATCCCACACTTTCACAGGCCTTGGGTGGCAGGCCAGTCCTCGCCCACAGACAACCTGCCAACCTGAAGCATATTCTCACCAGGAACTGCACACCGCACCATAGTAACTCTAGCTCAGGAACCAATCCATGCAACAAACCTCGATGCCAACTCTGCCCACATATCTACACCAGCGACACCATCACAGGACCTAACCAGATCAGCCACACCATCAACGGTTCATTCACCTGCACGTCCACCAATGTAATATACCCATAATTTGCCAGCAATGCCCCTCTGCTATGTACATCAGCCAAACTGGACAGTCTCTATGGAAAAGGATAAATGGACACAAATCAGATATTAGGAATGGCAATATACAAAATCCTGTAGGAGAACACTTCAACCTCCCTGGCCACACAATAGCAGATCTTAAGGTGGCCATCCTGCAGCAAAAAAACTTCAGGACCAGACTTCAAAGAGAAACTGCTGAGCTTCAGTTCATCTGCAAATTTGACACCATCAGCTCAGGATTAAACAAAGACTGTGAATGGCTTGCCAACTACAGAACCAGTTTCTCCTCCCTTGGCTTTCACACCTCAACTGCGAGAACAGGGCCTCATCCTCCCTGATTGAACTAAGCTCGTTATCTCTAGCTTGTTTCTTGCTTGCATATATATACCTGCCCCTGGAAATTTCCACTACTTGCATCCGACGAAGTGGGTATTCACCCACAAAAGCTCATGCTGCAAAATGTCTGTTAGTCTATAAGGTGCCACAGGAGTCTTTGCTGCTTTTACAAAGTAATATTGTCTTGCACTGTAGAGAAATCTAGACAATGTCAGCTCATAAATTCGCCCCCTCCCTCAATGTGGAGGAAGATATGTGCAACCGCTTCCCCCCCCCCATAATAAAACCCAGTTTGTGCAATTTACAAAAGGCAGATTCTAAGTGATAAGGGATAACAGAACAAAGTAGATTACTAAGCAAATAAAACAAAACACGCATACTAATCTTAAGGTCTTAAAGTGACTGGTTTCAAGAAGTAATTTCTCACCCTAAATGTTGCTTTTGGGGTAGGTTGCAGAAATTCTTGAAGGTTAGCTACCCTGCTTGTGGCTTAAATCTTCAGACACCATAGTCACAGACCAGATCCCTTTTCAAGACTGGGCTCAACTCTTCCTCCCCTCTATGTCTTTGTTTCTCAGATCTTTCCAGCTGTCGTCGTGGGTGGGGAATTCAGTGAAGAAATGAACCATGATCAACTTACTCCCCAGCCTTAAATAGAATTTACATAAGGTAGGAACCATTTCACAGTCTTGACCTCCCTCTCCTTCTAGTGTGTGGGAGCGGGGGGGGTGGGAAGAGATCACTACAAGTCCAAGATGGTGTTTAATACCAGGTCAGGTGACCTGGTAGTGTCAAAGCAAGGTTCCCAGGACACGTCTCAGGAAGGAGAAAGATTAGTCTCTTCAAAGTCTTATTGTTTCTTCCTAATGGTCCACCGAGGCTGATGGCCTGTTGTCTGGTGGGTGTTTCCTTAGTACACACCTAGTTGTAAGTGTTACATAGCCAATACTCCTAACTTTCGATATAGAAATGATACATGCATACAAATTGGACAAACACATTCAGTAAATCATAACCTTTCCAAGGATATCTCACGACCCATCTTGCATAAAACATATTAGCTATGCCATATCCATATCATATTTCCATGAAGAATATGGAGTGTAACATCACAATGATCATCATAGTAATGAAGGCAGAAATATTTTTGCTCTAATCACTAAATTTATCAAGTCCAAAGGGACCCATAAAAACCACAAAATCCCCAAACAGCTAATGTCAGCACATACACATTCCTTAGCCATTGTGTAAATGAAATCACTCCACTGCTTTAGATGAAAGTTATCTGCATCAACTCCCTCTCCCTTTGCTTCACCAGATCTAACCAGGGTGTGTACTAAAACCCGTAATCTGCCCCACACCACTTTACTCTCCATTTGGAAGGAGATCTACAACGACTGTGCCATGGACACTGTGTTGCTCCCATATCTATAATATAGAATGAGACCAGGTCAAAAAAAGCACGTAAGGAACTGTCTGTATACACGCTCAAGGGATGTCAGGGCTCTCCTGCAATGGCAGCTATGGGTGAGGAAAGAGTGGCTGCGCATCATGCAATTTTTCTACTTTCATAACTGACACAGCAAGCCCAGAGGTGCCAGGGCTATGAACTTGCAAGCTTAGATGTGCTGCAGCTCAGCCCTGGCACTGGCTATAGTGCTATGACTAGCCCCCATCACACCACATGGCTCCAGGGACATACATACTAAAAGCAATACAGGAATAATATTCTACAAAGCCACAATACCTAACCCAGCCTTTCCTCCCCCCCACCAATCCTGTTTGTGATCCATAGCAGGTTTTGTCAGTTCCCTTAGCTTTTGAGTCTTTTACCCCATCCTAGAGCATTCCCCTTCCATCTCCAGCTTGCTCAAATGAGTTTGTATTTACCTGCTTCTAGGGGGCCACCAGGTCCCACCAGTTCATACAGGAACCCGATCTCATCCATCCATCCCACTCTCTCACCTTCACATCACTACAGGGTGCTGCCTTAATTCCACTACTCCCATTAAAGTAGCATATCACTAATCCATAACTGAAAGTACCATACTCCTCACATCAACGTCACTTTGGGCATAATACCACACTAGTCCAAGGGACTCCACATTGAGATCAGACCACTTCCAGATGGCCACAGAGCAACAGCAGGGTTGTGTGATTTGTAATGGATCCTTGAACAAAACTCCCTTTCCTCCTGCACCAAAGACAAACCAAAGGAATTCAGCAAGTGCCCAGCTCCTGGACCTTCTGGTTGGGATAGATGAACCAAAAAGTTATTCCCCTGTCCCTAGCATCCATTATCTTGCTCAGAAGATGTTAGAATGTCTTCCCTATCCTTATTCATATTTCAGCTAAATCATGAGACAATGTCATCATAAGGGAGGAAAAAAAGTTCACCACCTGCAAATACCTCATTTGAACAATAGCATTGTAGCAGCGTTCTTCCATTCCCCCTGTGATGTGCTTTCCAGAATTTCAACAACAGGCTGTCTGAAAGCTTTCATCTGCCTCCCTAGACCTGTGGGATATATCAGCTGGTCCAAAACCCAGGCCTTGGAAAACCTTAGTCTCAACTAGTATGTTCTGATCTGGCATCAGATCCAGGAAAAAAAAAAAACACACCAAACAGCAGACAAACTGCACAAACAATTGGTTCACCCCATGCATGGCCTCGTCTTACTGCTTCTGCAAAAGTGCTGGTGCCATGGCATAGGGCACCCCATCCTGTAAGTAGCAGATTTAAGAATAAATAAACCACACGAGATTAAGTCCAATGGAAGGAACATTTCAAAGTAAAAAAAATAAAAAAAAAGTCAAAACTTATAGTATGGTCTTTAATATTAATGGTTGCTAGGAAACAAAAGACTGAAGTTTTCCATTGACTAAAACTTACTCTAAAGTTTTTTCTTTCACCAGTGTGAACTTTTAAACATATAAAACAAAAAAGTGAACAGTTCTCTTTTCACAGAAGGAGCAGTTGTTTGTTAGTTTTACTAAGTAAAACTAATGTCTGAGAAATCTGAAAATTTGTGACTTAGAGTCCTTAAATCAGTTACTTACATTTTCTTTATGTATTTAACCAAATCCAATAAGTGGGTATTCATCTAGCCAGCAATCTTCAACAAGTTCATCTGGGGCACAGTGAACCACATCAGGTGGGAATGAAGCAAAGTTTTACCTTTTTATTTTAAATTAGAAATTCAGTTCCTATGTAGGCCAGGCCAATTGAGATGGCAAGGGTTTTTTGCTCACACTGCTTAAAATACTTTGTTTGTGCTTAGCATCATCTACTTAACTTCAATGATGAATGAACTTCTTTGGAAAATGAAGTTATCTTTAAAGATTCAGCACTTCGTTTGAGGTGACAAGCCTCACAATAAACATCCTTGAGACTTCTCCAACGAAGACCATACCTGATGTTAGTGATATTTCTAGGGTAATAAAAGCAAAATATTTAAATTTATCAAAGCAAGGGCAAAACCCCAATTTTAATTAAAACAAAAACACAAAACAACCCTTTACAGATCACCTTTAAACAAACTGAGACGGTTTCAAAAGCCACCTATCTGAGCAGGGAATAAGAGAGATGCCACTGACACAGAGCCATGAAATAGCTATTGGTACCATTGGCTCTCTAAAGGTATTTTGCAGTACAGAGAAATAACTATCCACTTGAATTGCCTTTATTTGTGTTGCCAAGTAATTTTACTCTGAGGACTGCCAGACATGGAGAGGATTGTACCTGTATTTTTCTTTTAACAAAATGTTAATGGCAAAGCAGTTGTTGTTTCACCACCTATTTAGCTAATAGAGGCTAAATTAGTAAAGGTAAAAGTAACAACTTGCCGTATGTTTATTTGTTGTGGCTTTTTTCTTCCCATTATTGTGTTAGAGTTGGAACCATTTTTGTGTAAAAACAGGACTTAAGTTCACCAACTATGGCAGGTTAATTAAAGATTATATATATTTGTCTGTTTAATTCTCTCCCATTCCAAGAGGGGAAAAAACAATACAATCTTATGAGTGGCATTTTGCTGCCAATTGCAACCTTATTTTGGAGTTTTTCTGTTAAAGTAAATGTTGTTTTGAAACTGACCAATAGAAATAAAGTGTGAGGTTTGCAAAAAGTTGCTGGGTTTTGTTTTAGACTTATGCAGTACATTGCAATGCTCACTCACACTTGCTCGTTGTTACCTAAAGGATGCCACCGGGCATTCTCTGAAATTGCATTTGCTGGCACACCTGGGCAAAATCAATAGCTTGCGGTCTCTGTATAACGTGGATCAGGCAGCTAAAGAGAGACCTACACTCTGCTTTCAGTTCAATCTTCTACCCTAGACATTACAAAGGTATCTGCCAAATCCTCAGGGTCAGGGCTTCACATCACCACCTGCCAAGTGACCTGCACAGCATGGGTGAAAGATTGCCCATTCTCCATTGCCAGTGCTTCAAAGGCTGCTCTGTCTACACTAGCCAGCTGAGACAATGGGCAGGATTTGGTAAGGCTAGTTTTGGGGGAGAAGAATTACAACACCATCCACCAGTGATGCCATTTGTGCTCCAATGGTGGGCAGGACATGCCTTCTGCTATACTTCCCTTAAGGCTGTTGGTGGATTCATACTACACCGGGGCTCTATCAGACTTCTGCTGCAAGAAGCTCCTAAAACTGCACATCCCTGGCAATGCCTTTCATGAACCACCACCCACTTTGGGGACAACAGTAGCCCCCTCTGAACAGTCTTTTGGCAGAAGGAAGGTTGCAGCAGCTTATGCTGCTGTCACCTTCGCCTCCTGGCAAACTTTCCAGTTTCAGAGTCCTGTGCCAGGATTTATGCTAGTGGAAGTTGGCAGAAACACAAGGAGAACCAGGCCCACCGTTTTAAAGCATCTCAGCGTCCTGGCATATGAAGGCCGAAAGTCTAAGCATTTATCATGAGTATGCTAAAGAACTCCCATAAAGCTTTGCAAAAAGTAATGCTAAAAGAGATTATATAGAATTATTAGCCAATAAGAGCTAAACTGCTTGTTAAGTGAAAATATGTTTATGAGCCTGACCTTTTGTTATAGCTGTATAAGGTTGTTTTTAATAGCATATGTGCTTGCTAGGTAAAATATGTTTGGCTAAGCAACTTGAATAACAAGTTACAAATTGTAACGGAAACCACAAGAAAGGGATAAGTAGATAAAAACATAAAAAGGGGGGGAAAGAAAAAAAAAACAAGAAAAAGGTAAGCAGGACTGAATATTTAATAATGACTGAAGACTTGTTCTGAACCCATATTAAAGTAGGTTAAAGTTGTTATGCTTCTTTATAGCTGGAAATTTGGAGCACACTGGAATTTGTAAGATGTTGACAATAAGATGGCATTTGTTAGTGATTGGATGGCACCAGCTTAAAAAAAAACCAACCCTGTAATATGGGATAAACAAAGGAGTTATCATCTATATAAACCCTGTGGGCTGTCATGCTCCTTGGACCAGTGCAGGCAGATAGGCAGGTACCCAAAATTGGTAAGTTAGCCTTTTTTGTTTGTGCTGTTTGATCTCAGATGCCTAGTCTGTGATTAAATCAACCAAATGAGCTTGACCAATTGATGTCTCAGCCAATAATCAAGAGAACTCATCATTTACAAACTCCAGGTAAGGAAGTTCACTTTAGATGCCATTGCTTTATATGTGATTATAGCATTTGCAGCCCAGCTACGCTATTAACCCCTCAGAGATCAACAGGGAGGTAGCAGGCAGCTGCTATTGTTTGGCATCTGAAGTTTTTCCACATCTGAAAAGTACATACCTGGATTCCAAAGTGCTGCATTGCTCTGCCCCTATCCACATCTGTGTTGTTTTCCTCTGGCTGGCTTCCTACATGGTGCCTGATCCTCTCATTAAGTCCTCCACCTCTTCCCCATACCACCCTCTACTTCTGGAATAGCCTCCTCTTCCTGCTTGCCAGCCACTCTCCCTCTCCTCCAAACTTCACTTCAGGGGCTGCAGTCAAGAACGTCAGCTCCAGTACTACCACTTGTTGCACCTACCCACATTAAATTGTAAGCTGTGTAGGGCAGGGACCATGTCTTCATATACATTTGTATGGTGCCTGGCATTTGGGGAATGGGGCTTCACTTGGAACTGCTGGATGCTACTGCAGGACAAACACTAAACAAAACATTTCTGTAAAGTGTGCCCAACGTCATTGCTCTGTCGCTTATAAAGCCTGACAAAACCAAAACAGTGGCAGCATGACTATGCCAAAACTCTCGCCAAGGCTCATATTGGAGATTTTCTTAAAGCCCCAACTCCTGAAGTCCTGTTATTTCAAGTCCACTCAACCCCCTAGGCTTGACAGTCCAGCTCCACCCCAAGCTGAAATGTCCACACTGCAATTGTTAGCCTACTAGCTTGACCCAACTCCCAAGAGTCTGTCTGCCTGGGCTGGGAGGCATGCTCCCAGCTGTAGTATAAACATGCCCCAAGGGAGTTTGGGCCCCAATTCCACCTATGTCAGGTAGGGTTGCCAACTCTCTAATTGCACAAAACCAAACACCCTAACCCCAGGGATGAGGGACTTGGGGTGCAGGAGGGGGTACAGGCTCTGGGGGGGCTCCAGCTGGGGGGTGCAGGCTCTGGGGTGCACTGGGGATGAGGGGTTTGGGGTGAAGGGGGTTCCAGGTCTCAGGACTGAGGGTTGGGGCTCAGCACTGGGGTATGGGCTTACCTCAGGCAGCTCCTAGTCAGCGGCGCTGCTGCAGGCTCCCTGCCTGTCCTGGCTCCGCCCGGAAGTGGCCAGCAGCAGGTCCATCTCCTAGGTGGGGGTGGGGGTCAGGAGACTCTGCACGTTGCTCTCACCTGCAGGCACCGCCCCCCACCCCAGGTCCCATTGGCCGTGGTTCCTGACCAATGTGCAGAGCCAGTGCTCAGGGAAGGGGCAGCACACAGAGCCCATTGACCCCTCCCCTGCCTAGGAGCCAGACCTGCTGGCCACTTCCGTGGCACAGCGCAGTGCCAGAAGAGGTAGGGACTAGCCCGCCTTAGCCCAGCAGCACTGCCAATCGGACTTTTAACACCCCGGTCAGAAGTGCTGACCGGAGCTGCCAGGATCCCTTTTCAACCAAGCATTCCAGTCAAAAACTGGACACCTGGCAACCCTAGTGTCAGTTTTTACCCTGAATCAGGGGAGCTCCCAGGCAAATCTCCTGATCAGAGGTGGAAATCCTTCATCACATGACTAGGGAGACACGATTGCAAGCTAGAAAATGACACCTTCCTCTCAGTCTAGGAGAGACCAGGGAAGATGCTCTCTGCAGACCCTGGCAGACAGACAGCTGCCTGGGGAAGCACAGTGGCCAACACTCCGGAGTGGGACTTACGGAGCTCCATGTGTAGAGGGAGCTAGGGCAGGAGCAAGATTAATGAGAGAATTTGCTACGGTAATGCAGCAAAACCCAAACAAAGGGACTTGGGTAGCTCTGATGCAAGGTGAATACTTTGTAGTCATACCAATAATAGCACTGCCAACCCCTAAAGTTAAAAAATCATGTGATTTGTCTACAAAAATTAAGTCATGTTCTGTGGACTGCCTTCTGCACCCCCCATCCCCACCCATAACACGTGTGCAACCATACAAGGTTATCGGCTCTCAAATTTCCTAGCCAGAGAGGAAATTGTTGTCCCTGCTGCAGGAGCGGTCCCTAGACGACCCAGCTGAGATCAGAGACTCATTGTGTTAGGCATTGTTCAAAGAACAAAAGATAGCCCTGGCCTGAAGTGTTTACAAACCAAAGTAGGGCAGGGAGTTTGTGATGTGAAAACTGGGACTTGCCAATACCCATTTCACAGGAGCTAGTCAACATCCACTGTATGGGAACAACATTTAAGCCCTACTGGGCATGATTCAAACTGGTGACATAAAGCAAAAGGATCTATAGCTTATTAGCAGTGTCCTGTGACATTCAGGCCCATCAGTGATAGTATTATCACTTTGAGAATGAGGCTTATTTTCTGGAAAGATATGTTTACTAGATACATGTCTGACCTTTACAGCACTCATATTGGCAGAGTCATCCACTCCTAGCTGCACAGGCAAAAGTCTCCCACCCATTGCTTTCAGTCTTTAAACATACTGAATCTGTCACACCCAATTCTTAAAGGGACAGTTCTCATTAACCAAAATACAAATAACAACAACCAAACAAATATTAACACAACATCCAAAATTCCCTTTCAACTACAGTATCCTGCAATATAAAATAATTGCAACAATTACTCCAGGGTCTATTTATTAACTTCTAAACATATATGTATTTTTTTCACCCCTTTATAGGTTCTCTCATCATCACAGGCTTGAGCCTACAATCCTCAGCTTCACAGTACAGACCATTCCAGCCATCGGAGTAACAGGGGGTCTAACAGGAGGCTGTTGTTTTTGTGGACCACCTCACACACATTCCCAGGGGGTCACACAGATGCCTGTGACAGAGCAGTGGAATGTTGTACATCAGGATTCTCTTCCTGGGTCTGGGAGCAGATGTGGTCTAGCAGTTAGAGACAGCATAGCCAAACGTAGCAATGACTGTTTTGTCATCTAAGGCAGTGGCTCTCAACCTTTCCAGACTACTGTACCCCTTTCGGGAGTGTGAATTGTCTTGCACATCCTCAAGTTCCACCTTGCTTAAAACTACTTGCGTGCAAAATCAGACATAAAAATACAAATTGTTACCATACAATTATAAAATAAATCAATTAGAATATAAATATTGTACTTACATTTCAGTGTATAGTATATAAAGCAATATGAACAAGTCATTATCTGTATGAAATTTTGGTTTGCACTGACTTCGCTAGTGCTTTTTATGTAGCCTGTCATAAAACTAGGCAACTATCTAGAGGAGTTGATGTACCCTCTGGAAGACCTCTGAGTTCCCCTGATTGAGAACCACTGATCTCAGGGGACTGAACTGGTGCCACCTGGATGTTACAAAAGCATGAGCCTCTACCATTTGAGCTAAAGAAGTACAGCTGAAATCTTATTCCATTGATTAAGCTCCCATTGATTTCAGTGGACCCAGAATTTTACCATCATTTGCCTAGCATGGAAGTAATAACAGAACTAGAAACGCGTATATGTGGTCTGTCAGACTGTGAAAGAGCTCCTGTGTAAAGATGGGTTACACAAGCACTTTGTTTGGGATGTTCCTTCCAATAAACTGTGTGGAAAAGGGGATGAGACTTAGTTCTGTTCTGTTAGACTGGGAGTCTATTCCCAGCTCTGTCTGAAGTGACCTGGTGTAAAGTCTCAGTTATCTCATCTATGACAGTGGTGAATGATAATTACCCCCCAAGGTATGAAGCGTTGACTCATCATAGGGGTTGTGGAGGGCTAGTAAATATTAACAGCACTCAGAGGTAGCACTGGGCCTGGCAGTTCTGGGCCTGGCAGTTTTGTACACCTTCCACTAGGCTACAGGGCAGTGGGTAGTGTAAGGTGGGGGTCTCTCTCAAATCATGTGAAGGCTGCAGTCTTTCATATCAGTGTGAGACTGCCTACCACAGGGGATCAAAATAGTGTCACTTGTGTGAGTTGGCAACAGTGAAGCACACCCTAGAAGTGGTGATTTTAGTTGAAACAATAGTTGTATGGTGTATGGCTATTCCAGGACCACAAGAGGGGAAACTGAGGAGCGGCCACACACTTCAGTGGCATAGTGTGTTGACAGTGTTACACCTCTCCAGACAGTTGTTATTCACGCTACAACAATATAGGAAAATTATTTTGAAGGCTAAATTAATAGTAAAAATGCAATGTGGAGGGGACTTCTAAGCAAAGGAAATAAAGCCTGGCCATTTAAACAGCAATCCATTGAAAAGGAGTCCTGTAGTGCTTTGATAACCCTGTTCCCCCCAACCCCTTTAAAAACCACATTTAATTATTTTCACAATGGTGGATATTTTTAATGAAAATATTTAAAATCATTACTTTTAAAATGCTGCAGTGAGCATTTCAATTACTATTATCCGCTTCCCCCTCCTCGGTGCTCAGGGACTGATGACAATCAGAGAGCCCAGATGCCAGCCTGTATATTATATTCTCAGCCAGTGTATTTGGCTCCTTGGCAAGATCCATAGGCAATCATTCTGGCAGCTTTCACGTTGTCCCTGCCTAGCAAATGATTAAGGCTGTTCACTGACTGCTAACGCTGCTTTGTTCTTCTGGACATGTGGGGCTGGGAGGGGTGGGGTTCGTTACTTGCAGTAGATCTGATACACAAATGCAGTACACACACAGTGTAAGTGTGCACGCTTTCATTTATTAACAAGGAGACAAGAAAATTATGTTTATGTGGCTCCTTTTAAGTCACAAACCACACATGGTCATAAACTGCTGGTATGATTTTTGCATAAACATGACAGAAATCTTCCCAGCCAGTAGACAGAAATACATACTGAAGGGTCCATTCGGACAAAGTGTTGTACGTGTGTGTAAGTCTGCAGAAGGTAGTTTACCATGGAGTCTGATGAACACTTAACATGCTGAAAAGGGTTTTGCCAAAGACACGGTGAGGCCTGACTTTCCCCTTAACCTCCTCCCCTCTTCACTTCCTGTGCAGCATTTCCACTGTTTAAAATGAGCCAGAAACATTCCATAGGTGGTCAGTCATGGAAAAATATTGGTCTTTGATTATTATTTCTTGAGAGCCACCAAGATGTGCTTGCAGCTGTGAAATATGGGGAGGGAGATATGGTCCCTGCCTCAAGGGACTAAATCTAAGCTAGACAGAGAACTCAGTACAGACATTCAAAGTAGTGATACACAGTGACCAGTTCAAGGGCCAGGCTTTTATCATTCATCACTGTTGCTATGTATACAGGATTATCACAGAAAATGTGTGTTTTAAGGAAAGATTTAAGGGGGGTGGGACTCTTTGGCACGAAGACTGCTCCATGAATAAGTGGCAACAGGGAAGAAAGCATAAAGGTGGGAGAGAATAAAAGGGACAAAGGGACAGTTGGACAGGAGGCTTGACGATAGCAAATGGGCATGAAAAGAATAGGAAGAAATGAACAGAGAAGCAGGCACAACTGGAGTCACTCAGGACCAGAAGCTGGAACTTAATGCTACATGTACAGGAGACCATTACAGGGATTCTGAGTGCTGGAAGAGAAAATGGATTTTTGCAGCAGTACTTTGAATTGGTTGGAAAGGAGCAAATTGAAAAGCCAGGAAAGAAGGAGAAGGGTGGGGGAATAACCAATGCAAAATTGATTTCTGAAAAATATCCCAGGCCAGAACTAGTTTACTGACAGCATATCTCCTCAGCTCAGGCCACCAGGACAAGATCCACAGTCATCTGGATAGTCACATCAGGATATCCTCCCCCATCATGTCTCCTACACTTAGAGTGTTTTGCCTTTTATGCTTCAAGATCTTTAAAATCCTTGTCTAAATTCCCACAAATGAGGAACAAATCTGACTATTGACTGCCTACATATGCCCATCTGTTCAGATGGCAAGGTGCCCACTTACAAGTTAGCTGGACAGTTTCACTAAGGCATAGGTGCCAACCCAGCATACGTTTTAGATAGTTGTCTGTATGACATTACAAGTGTCTTTGCCTTTGCACGAGTCCCTTGAGTGGGTCACGTTTGAAGAATAGGCATCACATGTCTTCTGGTACAATATGTGCCAAAACCAAATACCTGAAAGGAAACACTGAAGAAACACAGTTTATAAACATGGCTGGCTGCAGCTCAAATACTCCATATATGTACAGCGTGTACTGCCAGTCAACATTCAGCCATGACACAAATGGTACGAGGTCATTTACTGAACTAAGAGGAAGTACAATGCCATCCATTTACATGTAGCAAGAGCAAATAGAATATTTATTGAGTCTCATAAGCCTTTCAATCATTTTCTAATAGAGTCTTGCACAACTTGGAAAACTTGTGAAAGCTCTCCCACAGATTTCTGATTAACAGATTCACACTGCATTTCCCCAAGAAGGAGACAACTCAGGGAGCAAGTCAGCAATGGATAATGCCCTTTCATATAGAACAAAATAAAAGCGAAGAAAGCTTGCACTATTTGGCTCCTCCTGACTGGGCAAGGTGTAGTCCAGTGCAATTACCTCCAGTCATTTCATTGTCAGGACTCCTTACGAAATTGTCTGTCTATCCCAGTATTCTGTCTTCCTGGCCAGTGCCAGATACTTTCGAAGGAATGAACAGAACAGGGCAGTTATCAAGTGATCCACCCCTGTCGTCCAGTACCAGCTTCTGGCAGTCAGAGGTTTAGGGACTCCCAGAGCATGGGGTTGCATCCCTGACCATCCTGGCTAATAACCATTGATGGACTTCTCTGCCATGAACTTATCTAATTCTTTTTTTTACTCCAGTTATACGTTTGATCTTCACAATATCCCCTGCCAATGAGTTCCATAGGTTGACTGTGCATTGTGTGAAGAAATACCTCCTTTTATTTGTTTTAAACCTGCTGCCTACTAATTTCATTGACTGAACCCCTGGTTCTTGTGTTATGTAAAAGGATAAATAGCACTTCCCTATTCACTTTCTCCACACCATTCATGATTTTTTAGACCTCTGTCACATCCCCCGTTAGTAGTCTCTTTTCTAAGATGAACAATCCCAATTTTTTAAATCTCTCCTCATATGGAAGTTGTTCCATACACATAATCACTTTTGTTTCCTTTCTCTGTACCTTTTCCCATTCTCATATATCATTTTTGAGATGAGGTGATCAGAACTGCATGCAGTATTCAAGGTTTGGGCATACCATGAATTTATATAGTGGAATTGATATATGCTTCTTATTAGCTATCCTTTTCTAATGGTTCCTAACATTCTATTAGCTTTTTTAAGACTGCTGCTACACATTGAGCAGATGTTTTCACAGAATTATCTGCTGTGACTCCAAGATTTTATTCTTGAGTGTTAACAGCTAATTTAAAACCCCTCATTTTGTACATATACATTTAGATTACGTTTTCCAATGTGCATTACTTTGCACTTATCAACATTGAATTTTATCTGGCATTTTCTTGCCCGATCATCCAATGTTGTGAGATCCCTTTGTAACTCTTCACTGTCAGCTTTGGACTTAACTATCTTCAATATTTTTTTATCTACAAACTTTGCTACCTCACTGTTTGCCCTCCCCACCCCCATACAGATAATTTATGAATATGTTAAACAGACTGGTCCCAGTACAAATCCTTGTGAGACCCTACTGTTTACCACTTTCCATTGTAAAAACTGACCATTTATTCCTACCCTTTGTTTCCTACCTTTTAACCAGTTATTGACCGATGAGATGACATTCCCTCATATCCCATGACAGCTTACTTTGTTTATGAGCCTTTGGTGAGGGACCTTGTCAAAGGCTTTCTGAAAGTCCAAGTACACTACATCAAGTGGACCGCCTTTTGTCCACATACTTGATGGCACTCTCAAAGAACTCTAATTGATTTCCCTTTGGAAAAGTTGTATTGGCTCTTCTCCAACATATCAAGTTCATCTATGTGTTTGATAATTCTGTTCTTTACTACAGTTTCCACCAGTTTGCCTGGTACAGAAGTTAGGCTTGCCAGCCTATAATTGCCAAGATCACCTCTGGAGACTTTTTTGAAAATCAGTGTTACTTTAGCTAACCTCCAGTCATCTATCTGGTACAAATTAAAATGAAAGTGATTGGTTACATACCACAATTTCTACAATTTCACATTTGAGTTCCTTCAGAACTCTTGGGTGAATACCATCCTGTTCTGGTGACTTATTACTGTTTAATTTATCAATTTGTTCCAAAACCTCCTCTACTGACACCTCAATCTGGGACAGTTCCTCAGATTTGTCACCTAAAAAGAATGGCTCAGGTGTGGGGATGTCCTAAGCTGTGAAGATTGATGTAAAGAATTCATTTAGTGTCTCCACAATGGCCCTATCTTCCTTGGGTGCTCCTTTATCATCTCTATTGTCCAGTGGCCCTAGTGGTTGTTTAGCAAGCTTCCTGCTCCTGATGTACTTAAAAAAAAATTGCTGTTAGCTTTTGTGTCTTTTGCTAGTTGCGCTTCAAATTCTATTTTGGCCTGCTGAATTATGTTTTTACACTTGACTTGCCAGAGTTTATGCTCCTTTCTATATACCTCAGTATTTGATGTCCAATTTTTAAAGGACGCCTTTTAGCCTCTAACCACCCCTTTTATTTTGCTGTTTAGCCATGGTGACATTTTTTTATCCTCTTACTTTTTTTGGCAGCTTTTCCTCAGCCCTTAGTTTAAAAACTCCTCTATAACCTTTTTGATTTTACATGCCAGCGGTCTGGTTCCATTTTGGTTTAGATGGAGCCCAGCCTTTCTTTATAGGTTCGTCGTTTCCCAAAAGGTTCCTCAATTCCTAATAAACCTATATCCCTCCTCTGAACACCATTGTCTCAACCATGCATTGAGACCCTGCAGTTCTGCCTGTCTAACTGGCCTGCCAGTGGAACTGGAGAATGCTACCGTGGAGGTCCTGGACTTTAATCTCTTACCTAGCAGCCTAAATTTGGCCAGTAGGACCGCTTTCTTACCTTTCGCTATGTCACTGGTACCTACTAGTACCATGACCACTGTCTTCTTCCCAGCACTACACATAAGTCAGTATAGATGTCTCAAGAGGTGTGAATCCTTTGCACTCAGGAGGCAATTCTCCATGCAGTTCTCCTGGTCATCACAAACCAAACTATCTATATTTCTAAGAATTAAATCTCGCATTACTGTTACCTGTCTCTTCCTAATAACTGAGTTCCCCTCCTCTGGAGGGATATCCTCAGTGTGAGAGGATACCAAAAGTCATATTTAATGAGTGGGGTCGCAGCTATCGGATTGTTTCCCTCTGCTCCAGTTAAATGTTCTCCTCAACAGCACAGAGGCGGTCATACTGGTTTGGGACTGCTCTACTGTTTGCCTGAAAGTCTCCTTTGGGTACCTCTCTGTCTCCCTTAGATCCTACAGTTTGGCCACTCTGGTCTCAAGAGCTGTACTCGGTCTCTGAAGGCCATGAGTTTGCACTGAATACATACATATGCAACCTGCCTACAAAGCCGGTAATCATATATGCTACATTCAGTGCAAACAACTGCATCACCCCCACTTTTCAAAAAATGTAGGGCTGATGTATGTCACACTATGCAAAAGACCAGCATTCACCAGCAGCCTCAGACCTTTCACACTCAGTAAGTTGGGTCCTGAGTGAAGGGTGTTGACAAATGCATAAGCGAAGCAATTCGTAGAGCGGCACTGGATGTTGGCTATGGGGGATGCCACTTTCTGACCCTTCTAGCCCCAAGATGATAAAATCAATGTCTTCCTTACCTAATCACATAAATGAACAGATACAAGACCATCACTTTCCCATCTGGGCTTGCTGTAGAGGGGGCCAGGCACAATAGGAGAATTGCCACATTCGAGTTCTTGAACGTGTAGTGGTCCTGCTACAACACAAAATCTGTCACTGCTGTCCCAGCCAAAGAAAGCTCATGACGAGAACTAGATCAACAAAGCTGATTTAGATCCTTAGAATCCACAGCCTGTAAATTTCCATTAGTACCATCCTGGCAGGTGAAAAGAGGAAAGGAGGAACATACGCATTTCCTTTTATAAGCCATGTGGCCCCAGGTGCTGCTACACTACCTCTCACAGGAAGCTTGTGTTAGAGAAAAGAAATGAGTCTGGATTTCCCAAGGCCCACTGCATCATTCTATCTAGCAGAGCAGGAGCTGTGAGCAGGCTCAGCTGACTTATCCTCACTTTAGCGCTGGACCTCTCCCAAATTGTGCTCTTCATCTGAGAGAAATCAGAGGTGGCCTTGTGATTCAGAATTAGTACGTGGGAATCTGTTTTAGTACAATACATATTCTAGTGGGTAGTTCTAAGCAGAATACAGTTCTCTTGTCACAGTTCTTTCATATCTTTTACATTTGAAAAAAAAAAAGCATTTTATTTGACAGATCTGTCTTTAAGATTAGTTTTACTGTTGTTGACATTCCAGCCACAAGAGTGTTTGTTCCCATTATGAACTAGGGCTTTGAGGACACATAACATAGGCATTTTAATTCACTTTTTGATTAAATTTGGCCTGTTTGTGTTAATATGTGGCTAATATCCTTTTGAATAGTTTTGTCTGACTTTTATGCATATAAGAGAATCACTAGCAGGTGAAAAAAGACTTAGGCATAATACAGAATCATACATTTGTATTTAGATTTCTTTGATCATTAGTGATGTAGAGTTACACAGAATAACATTCCTGATGTTTTTGATACTCTTTTGCACTCTGCTAGAGAAAAACTGGCAGAAACTTGTGAAGAATTAAGTTTTACCAGCAATTATTCTTCAAAGTGAACCAATAGCTCTAACTGTGAAATTAATTTTTTTAAACAACCAAATTATTTCACCCTGAGGGTATGTCTACATTGCAATTAGACACCCACAGCTGGCCTGTGCCAGCTGATTCATGCTTGTGGGGCTTGGGCTAAGGGGCTGTTTAATTGCGGTGTAGAAGTTCAGGCTTGGGCTGGAACCTAAGCTCTGGGACCCTCCCCCACTTATAGAGTCCCAGAGCCAGGTTTCCAACCTGAGCCCGAACATCTCCATCACAGACAAACAGCCCTTCAGCCCCACAAGCCTGCATCAGCTGGCATGGCGAAGCTGTGGGTGTCTAATTGCAGTGTGGACATACCCTGAGTAGCTACTATGCTTTATGCACATGCACTGGCTACATGTAATGTTTATTCTATATTATGAAGGAAAAGCCAGAACTTAAACTGTGTAATTTTCCATGACACACAGGAATTTTCCTGCAGGCTGTTCCACTCAACAGCAAGCCAAAAAAAAAGCAGGAGGAGTGAAGCAGTTCTATTCCTTTCCAATCTCAGATGCAAAAGAGGCAACACCCAACAAACCTAGTCATTGAGTGCACCCACATGGTCTACAAGGCAAGGGACAGAAAGATCCTGGAACTAAAGAGTGTTACACGACAAAGTCCTGCCCCCAAACCTCCAAGAAAAAAAATATACCACAGTTCTCTTTAAGTAACTGAAGGAGAAACTGCCCGGCATAGTACTGGAGTCTTCCAGACTCACTGTTAGCAGGGCCTTGATAACTAGTCATGCAAATATCATTTCCAATACAGTAGTGTTATCCTAATTTCCATGTAGGACAAGATATTTTCTTGACCCATGCTCTACAAGGCACACACTGGATCTACTCTTTAGCCTGGGAGTAGACATTAGAACCTCTCTCCCTCTCTGCTAGTCTGACCACCACTTGAAAATCATGGCTTTCCTTCCATTCCATATAGGTAGGGAAATACACCTCTACCCCGATATAATGCTGTCCTCGGGAGCCAAAAAATCTTACCACGTTATAGGTAAAACCGCGTTATATCGAACTTGGTTTGATCCGCCTGAGTGCGCAGCCCTTCCACCCCAGAGCACTGCTTTACCGTGTTATATCCGAATTTGTGTTATATCAGGTTGCATTATATTGAGGTAGAGGTATAGCTAGAAAGTTCACTCACTCTTAAACCCAATGAACTTTCAAAATTCCCCAGAAACATTAGCTATTCTACTATCAAATTATTGTCAGAACATCACCATCTGGTGGACACATGCACCGACAATTTGGTTCCAACCCTTGCTTCCTGCTGCTATCCTGCCTCACATTGCTGGAAAAGGGTGTAGCTCCACTGCAGAAGTCGAGTCCAAGTGAGAACGGGGGATAGGATCTGGGCTAATTGGGTGGATCGGACTGGAAAGAGGAGATATGCAGCTGAGATCAGAGGACACATAGCTGATTGTAGGAGTAGGCCTAAATTCAGCTTGAACCTGGGGCTAGGGGATTGGCCAGGCAGCAGGCCCCAGGCACAGCTGGAACTAGATAGTCCCAACAGAGAAAACCCTGACCAGCACAACAACAGGCATCTGATGACACAGTAGAGACCTGAATACACAGTTCTGAGCTCACACAGTACCAAGCACTAGGATCCCCCACAAAGTACAGGAGGTGCCCTATTCTGTCCCTGGGCTCTTAATCAGGTTAGATAGTATTATTCTTTATATTTAAGTGTTGGGCTCAGTATATTGTGCTCTTACTGGAGGGAAGGTATGTGACTTCCCATAGGGACCCTACCTTAGGTAGTCTAGCTGGAGTGGACAGCACAGCAATAGGATGGCCTCAATTATTCCTCTTGATCAGGATCCAGAGTGTGGTGATGGCCAGCTGGCCTTATTCCCCAGGGTCAACTCATGAGAGTCCCATGGGAATCAGTGCTGTGCCCTTCTTTTCTGTGTCTTATGAGCCGTCATGGAGAAGTTGCAAGAAGCCCAGGGATCCCCTACCAAGAACATGCCAGCACTCCTCTCTAAGACCTCCTTTTCACTGGATACCATCAGCAGCATAATAAAGATGTCACTATGTCTGCATGCAATTAACACCTGCATGGAAAGCGGCTGGCTCATAATGAAAGGAGAGGAGATTTAAGTGGGAATGGTTGGAAGAGGGGAGTACTTTGAAGAGCTAGTTAGGGACCTGACCTCCTTCCTTCAAGGCATCTGTCCTCAATTTAAAAGTATTATCAAGTCTCAAGGGTCTATTAATCATCACTAAACTTGGATACCCAGGTAGCAAAAGTGGTGAGAAATGCCTTATTTCACCTTCAGCTTGCCTGGATCCTTTTGGGTGAGGATCTGTCCAAAGCAAGCCATGCCTTCATCACCTCCAGACTGGACTGTTCTAATTCATGCCATCTGAGGCTGAAGACTGAGGTAACATAGACATGGATTTGCACAAAATGTAGCAGCTAAACAAACCACAGAACATATAACCAAAACGCACTGCACCTCCTGTTGACTATCAGTTCACTTCCAGTTCAGTACAGTTTCTGTGGAGCATCAGTATGAGGTAGGTGCCTTCCAAACATATGAAGACACAGACCCTGCTCTAAAGAATATATTGATCTTTAAGGCCCTCAATGAGTTTAGGCACTGGCAGTGGCTTCTTCAGACCTCACTGCTCCACCTATGACCCATTCAGACACTTGTGCTCCCCTCAGAGCATGCAGCTGGCCGTTTTCTAGCATAAAACCTGTGAGGGGAGGACAGGGATAAAGCTTTTTTGATCAAGGGCCCTCTCAGAGGAGATCAGACTGAGTGTATGCAACCATTTTCAGAGCACATTGCAAAACCCACCAGCTTTTTTTAAACTGTGCATCACCTTTTTTGCTACAGCCAAGCCTCCTTAGGAGTGTTTGTAACATACTCCCTTTCTCAAGAAATCCCCAACTCCCTGGCCCTTAAACATTATATTACACTATTAACTGTAAATCTTTGGCATGGATAACACAATATCCCATTGATTTCAATAGGACTTTGTGCCCCAAGATTTACATCAGAATGTTTCACTAAGATTATAATGTAACATTATAAGACTAAAAGGTTGAGCGAGTAAAACAAAATTCTTTTGTTATGATTTTGCATAGTAAAACAAAACAAAAAAATCCAGCTGTTCAGTATTTCATTTGACAGGATCTTTTTTAAAAAGTCCCCCGCTAAAGGTTAACGGCATAATGCGTCCTAAAGAGCTGTTACACTGCAGAGTTGCCACTCATTAGATGGCGTCTGAAACAATATCAAATGATGCACTAAAAACACTTTAGAGTATCAAAAATACAATGGAAAATATTTTTTGTTGTTTTTAAGATAAAATAATGGTAAGGGATGGATGTAAACCATCAAGAGCATAGAAATACAGGGTTTCAGACCCAGATGCCATCCTCTGTGCCTGGGAATTGCAGAGGTCCCAGTGTAGTGTATGATCTGACAGAAAAACCCATGTGTTAAGTGAGAAATGGGCTCAGACCCCCTGAACTCTGGTCAGTTTACTCTCACTCTTATAACGTTTAAAAAATTTGTATGTGTTAAACTAAGGATTTTTGAAGACGGGATCTGGTAGGTGACAGAAAAACAGCTCAATGGCAATTGAGAGGTAGTGCGAACACTGGACACTGTCAAAACAAAAAACTCTCGTCCACTGTTATGTCAGATGCCACTTTTTAAAAAATAACATGTTTAAAAGCAATTAAGCAATTTTATAGTAGTCTGGGATTTTGTGCAGCAGGAGAGAGACTCCAGGCTTGCCTCATCTCCTAGAAGCATCCCATATTCTTAGATGTGACGTTGCCATGGCAACCACAACTTGGTGACCTCGTTATTTCAACCTAATCCTGCTTTGAAATTATAGTTGCTCCACCCTTTTGCCTGGCTAGCCAGATAACATAATCATTGTAAATGAGGATGGAAAAACACAGCAGGACACCATTCCCCCAGTGACATGGGACTAGTTTCACCTTATCAGGAAAATATACCAACAATTAAACTGCATAAATCTAAAAGCCCCGAAAGTGGATTTTTTTTAAGTTTGTTATTCTGCTTTGCAAAAATCCAATAGCTGTGTCAGTGTAGGGATTGGGTTTTGAGGGAGGGGGTGAAATGGGGCTTGGGGTTTTGGGGAAGTTTTTCATTTAATTTTAATTTTTAGTAGTATTGCCAGGAAATGAAACCAAGCTAAAGGGTAGTGTCCTTAATTATGCATTTGTTTTGACTAACAGCTGGAGAAAGATTTAGCTATACCGAGAAGTCAGGATAGAACTTGTTTAGCAAATCAGATTGGGGTTTCTTGGTTTATGCTTGCCCTGCTTTATTTAACCAGGTTAAAGCAGTAGGCATTACAATACCCCAGCTGTAGCCACTGTGAAAATACTGCCTATGTTTATTTACATGCTACATGAATATCGCTGTAATTTTGCTCTTATTAAACATACATAACACTACTGCTGCTCTCATGGATTTAAGGAGAACATTTTCTTGGCTCCTTTGGGAGATAACTCAGAGCAGTCCATGTGCCTACTGCCATGTTATCCAATTACAGTTTTGGAGACTATAATTTGCACATTGTAACTGTGACTCTACTTACAGAGAGTTGCCCCTGCATCCCAAGAAGTTCAGTCTCACACCCAACCTGCTGGGTGGCCCAACTCCCTGTATATCTCCTTTTTTGAATATTTGCATCATGCTCTAGGATTCTAGGACACATCTTACATTGGAGAGTGCAAGATTGCCTGAGACTTCATGGGAGGTGGGGATGAAGGGAAGGGTCCTTGGTGCTTGCTAGAAGTTGGGGTTGGAGTTTCATAAAAAACTCTGGCAGACAGAGGCACCAACTTTCAAATGCACTGGGGGGTGCTTGACCACTGCTCTGCCCCAATCCCCGCCACCACTCTACTCCTTCCCCCCAACCCCCAACTCCGCCCTGCTTCTTCCCACCCCTGTCCTGCCCTGTCCCGCTTCTTCCAGCCCTATTCCGCCCCCTCTTCTGCATGTACCCCACCCTCGTTCCTCCCCCTCCCCCCCAGCACCTCTTGCACTCCACAGAACAGTTGATTGCAGCAGGTGGGAGTTACTGGGGGGAGGGGAGGAGTTGATCAGGGGGAGCACCCACCATTTTTTCCCCATGGGTGCTCCAGCACCCACAGAGTCTGCAGTTATGCTGGCAGATACTAGGGCAATAGTGGATCCCTGGAGGGAGCTCAAGGAGAGTTCATGGTGTCCTCTTTAACTTGGTGGCAACCTAACCAATCTCCGCCTAAAGCAGCTTGTCCAGTTTTACATTATTTTTCAAATGAATGCTGTAGGTCAAAGAAGACTAATTTTAAAGTATAATGATATTAAATAACATCGCTCTTACTTAGTACTTTTCATCCTGTTGGATTCCAAATAAATGTACAAGCTACATCTGTGCAGAATATACTTCACCACTGACGTGCAGCTACTTCTGGAGTGAAAGTTGGTAGCCATGTGGAAAACAAATGGACATGGCACTGTATGGTGAGAGGAGGAGGAGGACTGAGAAGATGAGGAAGAAGGAAGACTATTTTGGCTGAGGACTATAAGTCAGCCCCTTACTCCTACAAGAAGTTCCAAGGGGTCTTTAGTGTCCGTGTAGAGCAGACAGAACTTCTTCTTTCAAAAGACCCAGACAATTAATTGCCTAATACCTAGTTTATCGGCCTCGGATGGCTGAATGGCTGAGTCAGCTGACTGGGAACCTGTGATTCAAGAAAAAACAATGAGGAGTCTTGTGGCACTTTAAAGACTAACAAATTTATTAGAGCATAAGCTTTTGTGGGCTATGACCCCCTGTGATTCAAGAGATATTCTAGATATTTCTCAGTTTAAAAGCTTAGACCACCATGTTCCGTGTTTAGTTGAAAAATATTTTCAGGGCATGATGAGAAATCCCCAGCATGGTAAGCTAGCAAGGATCTATCTATTGGACTCAGTCAGGTTTTCTTAGTGTTTATCCAAGAAGCAATGCATCTGGAAAATGTATAGAAATGGCCTAAAAATGAGCCAGCACTGCCCAATCCTGGGATATTTGAGGCAAAGGAAGTGTCTGTATTGTATTGTTTCAGATGCATTTATGGTTCTAAATAAATGTTGCTTTGTTGGTGGAAGGGAGTTATTTTCATGGACAGCAATAGAAAAGAAGATGACCTGCAGTGGATTGAAGGAACACTGGCATAGGCAACATATACAGAGTGTAAGGTGAGAAGGGACTTCCAGTCATCTAGTCTGACCTCCTGCATATCACAGGCTACCAACACCTCCTAGCACCCACACACTAAACCCAACAACCCAATTCCTCCCTGTGGGCCTGCAATATCCTGCAGAACCAAAGACCCACTTAAAAACTTGCCATTCCCAATTAGAGAAAGTGAAACCAGGATCATTTCATATGGTCCCCATGAACTGTGATCAGCACAAGAGGTCCTGGGTACACAAATGTTTGGTTTTTGTTGCAGGTAAGTAAGGGCTCACAGAACTCTCAGCTGACCCTTCCCTCAAAGCAGGGATCACTTACCCGCTTTCAAGTGCTGCATTTTGCTGTCAATGACAATTTATTAAACTATTAGAAGAAAACATTATGAACATAGTATCAGAGGGGTAGCCGTGTTAGTCTGGATCTGTAAAAGCAGCAGAGAGTCCTGTGGCACCTTATAGACTAACAGACGTTTTGGAGCATGAGCTTTCGTGGGTGAATACCCACTTCGTCGGATGCATGAATGCATGGATGCATCCGACGAAGTGGGTACTCACCCACGAAAGCTCATGCTCCAACATGTCTGTTAGTCTATAAGGTGCCACAAGACTCTTTACTGCTATTGTGAACATAATCACTAGTCATTTACATTCCCAAGTTGTGCGGCCAATGTTAGAAAGCAGTCTCCATTAAGATATTTTTTGTAGGCTTTGTCTACACTAGACTTTCATTGGTAAAACTTTTGTCACCCCTCCAAATGACAACAAGCGCACCTTTTAGCAGCACAGCTGTGTCACTAAAAGGTGTGTAGTGTAGACATAGCCTTAAACTCTGCTGAATGCCAAAAACAAAGGAATAGATGTAAGAAGATGTTTATAGAGGATTGCAGCAAAGGAAGCAGGTTTTCCTCTCACAAAAAGGGCAAATTTCATCTTAGAATAGCAGCATACATTCCTAAATGGCATCTTGCATTGTACGTGAACAAGAAACTCAGGGTTTGCGCTCTTGGTCCAAACAGCCATGGAGCTTGAAAGGATTCAGCTCTAATTCTCTACGTGGATCAGCATTCACGTCGCACCCCCCGTCAGTACCCAGCCTGGGCGGGGGAAGCTAATGATCCAACCAGCGGACCAAATTCAGTGATGAATCCTGGTCACGTGCCACCTGAGGCATGTTGCGCGTACACTAAGATGACTAGGGACAATTGTAAAATACAAGCATATTCTGTACTTGATTATAGTTCATTTAAAAAAAATAATACCTCTTGTAGACTGCTGATTTTTCTGCCCGCATTGGTCAGTGTGAATATATATATATATATATATAAGGGCAGAAAAATATATATAATTAGTACTTCTAATTACTGGCAGATTCTTAAAGACAGAGGAATCTGGGTACAAAGTGATATTTCACTTAGGAGCCTTCCTTTGACAGTACACATCTGCATTATAAGCCAGACTTCTTATTTCTACACTATCCTTTATTGTACCCTGCAAAAAGGAAGATATTGTCCCTTTTACAGTTTTGGTCCTTGATTCAAATAACAGCTGATATAGATTTTATGCTAAGACGAGTTAAGTTGTACAAAAACCCTTAAATCCCTTGTTACTTTCTGTAATTAAGAACACTTTCAGTACCAAAACTTTCACTGAAGCTGGGGAACAGGGCACCTCTTTGTGAATTTTACAATAAAACGTTCAGGTAAAGATTTATAGCAAAATATGGGGGGGGGGGGTTATGAACATGATTCTGTTTTTGGTACAGTTTTATAATAAGGGTGGAAACAAAGCTTTGCTTTTCTTCTAGATCATTAATGACCCCTAGTGGCCAAATAAATAATGAAACAAGTGTTTGAAGAGGAATATTTTTGAAGAACACTACGGGATTATGTTACAGATAGACCTAGCCATGGACAAAACCAACAACTACCAAACATCTAGGTCTGACAGGAAAAGAATAAAAATAAATCAGCCAGTAAATATTGAAATTATCTGTAGGGATCACTTAATCTGAAACTGAAATGCAGGAACTGTTTTAACAGCATTCTTGAAGTGAGGAATATTTTTTTATTTGAAAGGGAGGAAACAATTTAAACAGGCAGGATGTAACTACCCTTATTTTATATATTTTATTATATAGTTTACGTAACTAAAGCAGTGTAACATACATCGACTCAGTGGTGTAGTAAAAACAAACCCTAAATCAGTAGCCCTGAATCAGTGAATAATGTAGCTGGAGTCAGTGTACCTTTGTTATGAGTTACTGCAGGGTCTACACCGGGTGGGGGTCGATGGGAGAAAATCTCCCGGCGACTTACCTTACTCTTCTTGTTGGGGGCAGAGTACAGGGGTCGACTGGAGCGTGATCTGTAGTCAATTTGGCAAGTCTTTACTAGACCCACTAAATCGAATGCCGGTGGATCAGTCTCAGAGCGTCAATCCCTGCTGTAGTGTAGATCTGCCCTAAAGAATCAGGTCCATAAAGTCAAAACCAGGAATTATATTGACCACACTGGATCCTTGATTAAAATGCTTAGGGAAGATAGATGGCAGAATTAGATGAAGAAAAGCATGGAGGATGAAAACTAGAATGAAAGGAGAAAGGGTTCCATGATTAGCACTGAGTAGGTCTGAGCACCAGAGAGAAAAGCAGGCAATACCCATGACATTTGATAAGCCAGAGTGATAGCAGCTACCAAGAAGGCTGTGTTGGGAGTGGAGTTCAGACAGATGAAAGAGAACCATTTGCTTTTTAAATTCTCTGAGGTAAGGGACACTGGAGACAGATGGCAGTCAGCAGGTGAAAATTTCTCCCTATAATGGAGGATGATCAGAGGTGAAAGTAAGCTGGTACGGGCCGGTGCGGAGGACCGGTAAGAAAAGGAGACTGACTGAGGGAGGGAGAGATAAGCCTGCTCCCTGCATAAGAATAGTTTAAAATCAGCTGTTCCCTGATAGTTCAGCCCCCAGGGCTAGGTTTCTGGCATCCTTGTTAATTTCACTCACAGTAGCTGGGGTGGGAGGGGGTCGAGGGGAGGGTGTGTTTGACCATGGCAGGGGCAGTCCTTTTCTGCCCCTGGGATGAGGGGATCTCTCCAATACTAATATACACAACAAATACAAGCATTTGGCTGCACAGCTTAAATCCAGAGCTAATAAAAGCAGGTGGAAGGGGAAAACTCACTGTCACATTGGTTTCTCGGCTCCTCCCTCCCCCTCCTCCAGCCAAGCTGCAGACAAGGCTCTGCATTCCTTGCTCCCCACCCCCAGCAGGGGTTCTCCTCTAGGCTCTAGCTTGCAGTAGGGAGACTGGCTGAGATGCCTGCTGCTGCTGCCTGCAAAAGAACTGTTTAAACTCAGCTGTTCCCTGTGCAGTTCAGAGCCCAGAGTTAGCAGCTGTTTCTGGCATCCTTGTTAATTTCACTCCCAGTTGTTGTTGGGTGTGTGTGACCATGGCAAGGGCAGTTCTTTTCTGCCCCCCGGGATGAGGGAATCTCCTAAACACAATCAAAATCAGGAACCATTTCCAAGTTCAAATCTATCCCATTCCCTCCCCAGCAGAGGATCATGGTTGTGATGTCCAAACTGCTTGCAGATCCTCTTTGAAATGTTACTGTTTTAAAAAAAAAACACAAAAAGCATGGAGAACATGGTGGAAAGATGTGTCATGATGATTAGGATTTATTTTGGGCAAAGCAATTTTGCTAAAGCAACTAAAGATTCACAGGGAAAGCAAATAGCCCCCATAGACAAAGGGATTGGAGGGGAAAACTGAATATTCCGGGAAATTATTGTGCCTCCTTTGAAAGAAATAGTAGTTTTCATTCCAATCCACCCTCTTTATATATTGATTTAAAACCTGAAATGTCCTTAGGACATTGGGTGCAATCTCAGATCTCTTTTTGTTTTGTCCTGCCTGCAGAGTGCAGAGGCTGAAATTGACAAAACTTTCTCTAAATATCTTGTATATTTTATGAAGGCTATTCCAGTTGTCCTTTCATTCACCCCTAACTTCCCCTCCCCCCGGCTCCCTCCCTGGCTGGCTGACTGTGGTTTTTGCCTTGGTTACTTACTCCTTGGCAGACCCAGCCCAGCGGCACCTGCTGGCTCTTTGCAGGCAGCAGCCCACAGGGGCCGGTTGCTGGGTTCGCTGCTGGTCGGTGGCAGGCTGCAGCTGCATTGTTTGTGACACATTCATACACATACACATACATACAGTCAGAGGTGATAGTAAGCCGGTCCAGTACGGCGTACTGGCAAGAGCCAGTACGCCGTGCTGGACCGCATTGACTTCCACGGTGGGGATTTAAAGGGCTCAGAGCTCCCTGCCACTGCGGGCAGCCCAGAGCCCTTTGAATCCCGGCCACGGCTCTGGCGGCCAGGCTGGGGCCAGGATTTAAAGGACTCTGGGCTTCCCTCAGTGGCAGGAGCTCTGGGCCCTTTAAATCCCTGCCCCAGCTCCACAAAGCTCGGGGATCCCCCTGGCGGCCAGAGCCCCAGGCCCTTTAATTTGCCCCTGAGCCCTGGGGGGCTCCCCAGCCACCTCTGCAGCTGGGAGCCCCTGGTTGATTTAAAGGCTCTGGGTCTCCCAGCCATAGCTGGTTCCCCAAGGCCTTTAAATCTTGAGAGGCCACGCCTCTTCCGGATGAGGCCACACCCCTCTCAGGACTCCGGCAGTACCACTAAGTCCTGTAAGTTACTTTCACCCCTGAGGATGATGGTTGCAGTTTTGATAGAGACAGGGAAAAATACAGCACATTTGAACTGAGGATGACAGCTGTGCTGGAAGATACACAGTGTCAGTGTGGTAGGTCTCAATACACCCAGAAATACCACCAACTGTTCCCTTCTGCTTACTATTAAGCATGCATCTGTGCTGCAGTCACACAGGCCTCGCTGTGCTCCTTGCTCCTGCTTGCACCACAGCGTCACCAGGATATCCCACCTTCAGAAAGGGGGCCATAAAGGAAATGATTCTACACCACAGGGAAGGGACTGGGAGGGTTTGTTTTCCTCAACCCTCAAGCACTCGAGCATTCCCCAAAATGGCTGTGTTGCACTGAAAGAGAGAAGGAGCTGCTAGATGTGAGAGGACAGGAAAAGCTCCAGCTCCACAGAAAAGAGAGAAGCAGGTGAGAAAAAATCCATTACTCAGAGATGAAGGGGTGCTCTTTCCTGCAGCCTGCACCACTATGATGAAGAATGCAAAGATGAGAAGACACAAGGCAACACCCGAGGAGTGAAAAGACATTGCTGAGGGCAACCTCTGGTTCACAAGGGACTTTGCTTGCGAGAGGATACAGTTCATGATTTAAAAGGAACATTTTTTAGCTCCCTTATAGCAGCTGACAGATTATAACTCCTAATACTTTAAACAGCTAAAGGGAATTCTTCTTTATCTGAAATGTTAGGACTATGTTTTTGGAGCCAGAAGGTCCTGGTTCTATCCCTGTGCTTTCTATGTATAGTTAACTACTTGAGGTAGCTAGTTATCCTGGTGTGTTTTATACATCACACAGATTTGATACCAGGTCAACGATTTCTACAAGGCAGCTGTTAAAAAGGGAAGTGAATGGCTGGTTGTAAATAGACAAAGCAGAATAAGATGCCTGAACTCAAGAAATGTAATTCTATTGGTGACTAATGGTTAGATCATGATTTGGGGGGCCAGGTCCTGGGTTCTATTCCCAGATCTACCACTGACTTTCTGTACCCTTGGACAAGTTCAGAAGCACATGTTCTACCTAGCATGAATCAGTTGCTCATTGGGATTTCCTTTATTTGTTTCTTAAATTGAAACAGAGTTTTCTGAACCTGAATAAAGATTTGCAGGCTTCCGTGTATGGTATCTTTCTTGATAATTAATGAAACAGGTCAATATCTACTCTCAGCATAATTTATGTATTTGCTAATTACTATAGATTACATCTGAAGTGAGGTGATCACATATTTGTTAGCTCTAATTGCAACAGGAATAAAACATTAATCATGGCTGAAAAAAATACTGCAAAAGTAGTATAGGCATAAAATAGTTATTTAACTTACACTAAGAAAGCAACTCTTATAACACCAGTGCCAGTAATCTAGTTCCTTAACGATTATCAAAATCCTGGAATATTCCCGTTCTATACTATAGCGTTATGATCTGAAGAGTTTAAAGTGGCAGAAATCTCTGGATGAGGTGGAGGCAGGGCCAGATTTCCAATTAGGCACAGTAAGCACGTGCCTAGGGATGCTGGCATTCTAGGGGCACCTAAAAGTTAAAAGTGGGTTAAAAGTTTCATTTTTTCCAGACAACACGAAAATCAGCTGTAGACAGGCGTTGGAGCGGGCACTGAAGATGCTGTGCCTAGGGATGCGTAAGGTGTAAATCCAGCTCTGGGTGGAGGCGGGAAACAATGAAACTTTTATCAAATGAAATATACTATAATTTTGTTAGAATAACTCCAAAAATGCACACATTTTCCAAAATGAAATACTTGCAACTCTGAGACTCAGGAACACAATAATCAAGCCCCCAGTCTACTAATTAGGTCTACCAGCCATTTACGTCTGCCCTTAGATACTAATAAATTTCACCAGGTTATTTGGTTTTCTGGCATCCTTATTGCTACTTTTAAACCCCTCAAAAATTGGAATGTGGTGGAAACATGTTGACATGATGCTGGCTGAGCAGGAGTGAAGGTCTTTTAAAAATGGACAAAACCCTGACAACTGTTCTATTTTCCATGATTTTTCCACCACAATTTTCCACCATTTTGGTGCAACACACTGCTTTGATTTTAAGTGCAAGAAGAGAAGGAGCAAATTCAGGATTACATTCCATCAGCCATGTTTCAGCCTTTTTTCCTCTTCTGGGCTCAATGTACAATCTTTGCTTTGGGGTTGGTCAGTCTGGCTAAATTATTGAAATGGTCCATATCGTCCCTTAATAGTTTTTCAATTTTGTCCCCACGTGGTTCCCAGTTCTTTGTAATTTAGATCAATCCAGATTTCCACTTAGACTGTAACAGTAATATGAACCTATAAACTGTCAAGTCCCTCAATATGTTGGAGTACCAGGGATTTATATAGAGGCAATATGATATTTTCTGTCTTATTATCTATCCCTTTCCTAATGATTCCTAACATTCTGTTATCTTTTTTGACTGCTGCTGCACATTGAGTAGATGTGTTCGGAGAACAATCCACAATGACTCCAAGATCTCTTTCTTGAGTGGTTAACAGCTAATTTAGACCCCATCATTTTATATGTATAATTGGGATTATGTTTTACAATCTGCATTACTTTGCATTTATCAACATTGAATTCCATCTGCCATTTTGTTGCCAAGTCACTCAGTTTTGTGAGAGCCCTTTGTAACTCTTCACAGTCTGCTTTGGACCTAACTATCTTGAGTAGTTTTGTACCATCTTCAAATTTTGCCACCTCGCTGTTTACCCCTTGTTCCAGATTATTTATGAATATGTTGAATAGGACTGGGCCCAGTACAGATCCCTGGGGGACACCACTATTTACATCTCTCCATTCTGAAAACTGACCATTTATTCCTAGCCTTTGTGTGGCAAAGTACTTGCTTCTCCTCAGCAGGCTCAGTCCTTTTTAGCCTTGGAGACACCGGCTTGGGCAAAGCAAATCCTTCCAGGTAGCACAGGGTCTGGCTGATCCTTCCCTCAGTCAGTCCCTTGTGCTGGTTTTCTCCCCTTCTGGGGACAGAGTGCAGCCTTCCTTGCTGGAAGGGGTCAGAGCCTTGCTGCACCTAACTTGCTGGCAACTTCTCTGCTTCTCTCACTCTCCCCTCTGCTTCCATGCCAGGGAGGGTTTAAAAAGGTCTCCAGCAGTTGGGGCCAGATGAACCTAATTAGTTCCCTGGTAACTCCTTTTCCAGCTGAACCTTATTTCCCCATGGCTATCTCCCCTCAGTGGATAGGGAGAGGCCTTCAACCCCCTGGGACTAATTACTACCCCTCTCTTTGTAACCATTTGTCCTGGGTTTGCCACATTTGTTTCCTATCTTTTAACTAGTTATTGACCCATGCGAGGACCTTGCCTCTTATCGCATGACAGCTTATCGCACTTTGCTTAAGAGCCTTTGGTGAGGGACCTTGTCAAAGGCTTTCTTAAAATCTAAGTACACTATATCCACTGGATCACCCTCGTCCACATGCTTGTTGATCTGCCTCAAAGAATTTTAGTATTCTAGAACTCTTGACAAGGCATGATTTCCCTTTACAAAAACTATCTTGACTCTTCCCCCAACAAATTGTGTTCATCTATGTGTCTGATAATTCTGTTCTTTACTATAGTTTCAGCCAATTTGCCTTATACTGAAGTTAGGCTTACCGGCCTGTAATTGCTGGGATCACCTCTGGAGCCTTTTTTAAAAATTGGCATCACATTAGTTATCCTCCAGTCATTTGGTACAGAAGCTGATTTAAACGATATTTTACATAGCACAGTTAGTAATTCTGCAATTTCATATTTGAGTGCCTTGAGAACTCTTGGGTGAATACTATCTGGTCCTGGTGACTTAGTATTGTTTAATTTATCAATTTGTTCCAAAACCTCCTCAACTGACACCTCAATCTGGGACAGTTCCTCAGATTTCCCACCTAAAAAGAATGGCTCAGGTGTGGGGATGTCCTTCACATCCTAAACCTTGAAGATTGATGCAAAGAGTTCATTTAGTTTCACCACAATGGCCTTATCTTCCTTGGCTGCTCCTTTAACATCTCTATTGTCCAGTGGCCCTAATAGTTGTTTAGCAGGCTTTCTGCTTCTGATGTACTTTAAAAAAATGGTTGCTGTTACTTTTTGAGTCATTTGCTAACTGTTCTTCAAATTCTTATTTCGCCTTCCTAATTCTGTTTTTACACTTCACTTGCCAGAGTTATGCTCCTTTCTATTTTCCTCAGTAGGATTTAACTTCCACTTTTTAAAGGATGCCTTTTTGCCTCTAACTACTTCTTTTAGTTTGTTGTTTAGCCCCCATGGCACATTTTTGGTCCTCCTACTATATTATTCTATTTGGGGTATACATTTAAATTCAACCTTTATTATGGTGTCTCTAAAAAGTTTCCATGCAGCTTGCAGTGATTTCACTTTTGGCACTGTACCTTTTAATTTCTGTTTAACTAACTTCTTCATTTTTGTGTAGTTCCCCTTTCTGAAATTAAATGCTACCATGGTGGGCTGCTTCTCCCACCGCCTCCAGGGATGTTAAATTTTATTATGTTATGCTCACTATTTCCAAGTAGTTCAGCTATATTCACCTGAATATCATCAGATCATATGCTCCACTTAGGACTAAATAAAAAATTGCCTCTCTTCTTGTGGGTTCCAGGACTAGCTGCTCCAAGAAGCAGTCATTTAAGGTATCAAGAAACTTTATCTCTTCATCCCATCCTGAGGTGACATGTACCCCGTCAATATGAGGATAATTGAAATACCCCATTATTATTGAGTTTTTTATTTTTATAGCCTCTCTAATCTCACTGAGCATTTCACAGTCACTATCACCATCCTGGTCAAGTGGCTGATAGTACATCCCTACTGCTATATTTCTTATTATTCAAGGATAGAATTACTA
This sequence comes from Mauremys reevesii, assembly GCF_016161935.1. NCBI lineage: Eukaryota > Metazoa > Chordata > Testudines > Geoemydidae > Mauremys > Mauremys reevesii. The sequence goes on along the minus strand of NC_052627.1, from coordinate 108,691,325 downwards.
TCCACAGAGATTCTATGGTACAGTTTGGTTCATTTAAGATTTTTATTTCATTTGACTCTGCGCTTTCTTTCACATATAGAGCCACTCCCCCACCAGTATGATCTATTCTGTCCTTTTTATATATTTTGTACCCTGGTATTATTGTGTCCCATTGATTATCTTCATTCCATTCTTCTGCCAGTTCCCCCCAAAACTCTATCCCTTCTGCCCAACCTGTCCCAGTCCTGTTTCTTCTCCACTCCTGGCTCCTCATCCCAGTTCCATTCTCCTTACCTAGTCTCCATTCTTCAGGCTTCTCATCCTGAGGGTGACCAGATGTCCCTATTTTATAGAGACAGTCCCAATTTTGGGGTCTTTTTCTTATATAGGCTCCTATTACTCTCCACTCCCGTCCCAATTTTTCACATTTGCTGTCTGGTCACCCTACTCATCCTTGTCCCAGTCTCCTTGCCCAGCAAGACCCAGTTTCACCCCTCCAAACTCCTTATCCCATTCCCAGTTCCCCTCACCCATCCCAGCTTCTTCCCCCATCTCCTTGAACAACCAGTCCCCATTGTCCCTCTACTTCCAAGCTCCTCCATCAGCTCTGTCCCGCTCCCCCTCAGCATATTCCACCCCCCATGCCAACTCACTGGTTCTCAATCCCAGTCTCCTTGCCTAGTCAGTCCCAAGCACCACCCCCAGATTTCTCATCCAATTTCTGCCTCCTAGTCCCCAAACCCATCCCCAACTATTCCTTCCCAGCTCCCAGTCTCCTAACACAGCCAATCACAGCCCCCTTCCCCTGGATCCCAGTCTCCTTGTCCAGCCAGGCCCAGTGTCCCCGACCCCAACTCCCAGTCCCTGTTTTCCTTCCCCCACCAGTCTCCAGCCTTAGTTTCTACCCCCATCCCTCCTAACTCCTTGTCCTAAACTATTCCTTCCAACCCTCCCCCACCCCTCAAGTCCAGCTCTTGTCCCTTTTGCATTTGAATCAGGAAACTTCCTCTTCCATGCTGCCTGGGCCCAGAGGGTGGGACGAGGGTGTCAGTGAGAACACAGGGAGACAGGATCCCTGCTTTCATTTCAGGTGCCTGGACTCAGTCCTGGAACAGTCTGTAGCAGCTCATAGCTACAATTGCAGGAATATCCCTGATCAGACCAGAGCAGGCAGCTATCCATTGCAGACAGCATCTTCAGGGAATATGGCTGCTAAATACTAAGAATTCTATACTCAGCATCTGTTAACTGTGTTTTTTCAAATGCCAAATTTGGACAAATTTCCATGGATATAATAAAAGGCACATCCCTAACACAAAAGCCACCTGCCAGCCAAACTTTAAGTCCCTGCTTCAAAGTATGGGGGCTGTGGAGCTTTTCAAAGAAAAGGTCACCAGAATTTCACATTGACAACTTATTTTCTCTAGTCTTATTTTTGGAACTATCTAAACCATTTTGGCTGATTTTTTTTTCAGAAAAGTTCAGCCTGGGGCAGACACCCAGTATAGAAAATTTCAACCCAAACGGTTTAAATTTAGCAAAGTTTTAAGCAACTAGAAACAGGATCTTAAGTGTTGGGTACCCTTAATAGTAGGCAGGGCTACAGTGCTGGCAAAATCAAAATTGTCAACAAGTTCCTACAGGAGGATCCTAGTATCAGGATCTCTCAGATGAGTGATTGTTAGGCCCATGCTCAAGAAGCCGTCTCTTAGCATTGACAATCTCAGTCCCTCACAATCTCTAACCTTTCTTTGGGAAAGATTATGACAAAGGGACTTCTGTGGCGTTATCTAGTCTTGGCCCTTTGATTGGTACTGAAGGCAAGTTCATCATCTGACCCAAAGACTATCTGGGGTCCATCAGGTTCTATAACTTCACCTCTTTTGTCACAATATGTATGCAAAGCCCCTAGGAGAGAGAGTAAAGTTTTGGGATGCTGTGCTGGCAATATATTAATGTTTGTCCTTTTCATCAGATCCAAATGATAGTCCCCGTTCTTCCCTTTTTTCAATTGTCTAGCCATAATTACAGCTTGGATGAGAATTAACTGTCTGATGCTCAATCTCGATAAATCATAAGTGATGTACTGGACTGGGGGAAACATTGGGAAGAGATAACAGAGGTGATGTCTGTGCCTTTTGCAAGGAGGTTGTGACCTTTCCTTTCAAACCTCGGTCTCACTGCAGCAATCCATGCCTTTGTCACTTCTAGAATGGCTTATCACAATGAGCTACTCTTGAAGTCCACTTGTAACTTCAGCTAGTACAGCTGCCCTGCTTAGCATAACTTCTTGCAGAGGTTGTAGGGCATTTGTACTTCACAAGACTGTGGCTTTGAATTTGTGGGTATAAGGTACTCACTTTGATGCCTAAAGCCCACATAGTATGGATCCTGGCCATTTTAGAGACAGACACATACTTTGTGATCCATCCACACAGTTGAGATGAGGTGAGATGTTCATGCTTACAGTCCCTAGAGTTAAATAATTGGTTTTGACCCTAAAATTTGTTTCACTCATTGGTCTGAGAGGGCTGAAGCTTGTTGTTCTTTAGAACACGGGCTTTTTCCTGAGGGGTTTTGTCTTTTTTTTCCATGTCCTGGCAAATTTTGAGTTGACCTTGACTTATTTGACATAGGCTTTAATTCATGTGCTTTTTATCACTTGTGTAAACTCACAGATTGCAACAGGAGCAATTTTTAAAAGTACAAATACAGAAAAAACACCAAAATTTTATTTAAAAAACTTCTTGCTAAAAAGCCAATGCAGCTGAAACAGTGAAATCAACCTTATATGCTGCCAAATAGTGTCCTAATACACTTCCCTTTTCAATTATTATTTTGACCCTTCTATTTTTATTTCTATTTTAAGCAGTAAGAGCAGAATAAATCTTTGTCTACTTGTTCCAAATAACTTCCTCTCTGAGAATAATAAACGTCATTTTTAACCTCCTTGCTTTGAAAAACATTCACTTTATGAAAACAGAGAAAATTAACATTTTCTTGACTCTGTCAGTTGGTGCTTCTCTTAGTTCAAACCTGTGGGAGGGATGTATCAAACCCGGAAAGAAAGAGGATGGGGCTTTTCTAGAGCCATGTAATATTTACACAGTGCAGTCACAGATAGTCATTGGACTTAACTGCCTCCTTATCCACTGCGTAGTAGCACAGCACCACTTTGTTCAACACAACACAGATGCAAACAGCTTAGATGAGGAAAAATCAAATCTGAGTGAGGAGGAGTCCTGAGTGCCCAGATTTGCCTATCAAGGTTTAAGAAAAGCACATTATGTACCTGAATAATGTGCCTGATGTTGCATTCTGGCTTCCAAGCGCTACATTTCATGCCTTTGATTCTTTGTGAAACTGATTTGATTTGTTATGCAACATTCATTTAGAGCCACCTCTATATTTCTCTCTCCTCCCCTGCTTGTTTTATTTCTGATAAAAGATGGCGGGGGGGAAACATTTTGAAAACATTTTCTTGCAAGTAAATGTTTTAACAGACATTTTTGAAACAGCTCTAGTACTGATTATTTTTGTCTGCCCTACAACATAATTTAGCGTGGAACACTTTCTCAAAGACACAGAAATAATAAGCAAAGGAAAATGGTAATAAAAGCCATGATACTGAAGTCACAAAAATGAGCCCCTCTAACTTAAGCAGGAAAAAGCTTCCGATGAACTTCATCTTCTGTGGAAAGAGGTTTAGAGACAGCAGAAAATGTTGTAGAAAAATCAGAGATGAGAGTGAAACCAGCAGGAGTTGAAGGAAGCATTGGAGACTTCACAAACATGGTGTTTGAGTATTCACAATGTGATGGCCATACCTAAGGGTCTTGAAAATTGGCTGGTTAATTGTTTAGTTTTCATAAGAAATAGGCAAGACTGATGTATTACAATTCAAAGGTGTTAGCATCAATTTAGCTCTTGAGTTTATGATAACAAAACCAAGCCATACCAATTGACAGAAAAAATAGAAATCTAAGCACAGAGAAAATCCCTGGAACCCGTATATTTGGGAGTCTCCAGAATCAATATTGAAATAAAAACTCTCTTCCAGTCTGCCACAGAACTTAGAACTGGAATTCCATGGAACCCATGGGGCATTGCACATAATTTAGATCCAGCTTGCAGCAGAGTACACAGGGCATTGGTTAGGGTTCGGTTTCCTGTTAAGGCAGCACAGCTACCACCTCGTACCACAGGCGGCTTTGCTGTAACATCATGTGTCAGAGGTAACAGAAGTAAGGGCAAACCATCACAAATGATGCCTTTGCAATACTGTTTCCTCTGGAAATGTCTTACAGATAAGTGGCCCAATGCAAGATCCCATGAGAATTCCAAGCAGCATATGGCTAAAGTTTGTATTGTCCCAGGCCAAGCATGTTACTGATGCTCAATAGATAGTCATGTCTGGGGATTTTTTTAAAGTGTGTTCATAACAACTATCCCTACAGTATGATTTGGATGTTAATAGGAAGCTTTCCTAATCTCCCCTCCACCAAAAAATACAGTTTGCAAACTGATATTGATAGCCAGCTTTCACTTTGCATTGATACAGTCTAACGTATGAACTCTTTATAGTCCACATCCAGATGTGTATTGAACCGAGCCATCTGTTACATCTGAGACACAAAAGAGATCACATAAAATGAACTCAAACTCCAACTCTGGTTCTGAATAGGTGGACAAATAATCAGGTCTACAATAAAACAGAAGTTATTTTGTATTGGTGTGGATGGCACTTTACAGACAACTGGGAAAACAAGGTCCCTGATCTGAAGAGCTTGCAGCCTAACTGAGAAAGAATCATGAGCAAATGATGACAGATGATTGGGGAGGGAGGCTAACAGCAGAAAACAAGGCAAAATGCAAAACTGCTCTAGAGGGATTGCTGTTTACAAGAGGATGTGCTGTGGGTTTGAGATTTTTCAGTCTGACATATGTGTTCTAGATATTTGTTTGGCCTTTACTTTCCATGTGTAGTGACCGGTGAGAAGGGGATTATTATTATTTGTAAGGCTACCTTTTAGTCATGGATATTTTTAGTAAAAGTCATGGACAGGTCACAGGCAATAAACAAAAATTCATGCCCGTGACCTGTCTTTGACTTGTACTATAAATACCTGACTAAATCTTGGAGGGGGGACACTGCTGGGGGGGGACGGGTCATCAGGGGAGCTACTGATGGGGAAGGACCTGGCAAGCCGCTGCTGGGGGAGGAGCCAGGGCTGCCGACAGCGGCTTCTCCGGCTGCCCCGGGACCGCTGCTGGGGGCCACAAGGCCGCTCCAACAGCGGCTGGTGTGGCTGATTTCAGGGCTGCCCGAGAGGCTGGCTGCAGAGCTGCTCCAGCAGTGGTCAGTGTGGCTGTCCCCAGGGCCGCCCAAGCAGCTAGCCCTAGAGCCAGCTGCTTGGGCACCTTGGGGTCAGCCATACTGGCCGCTGCAGAAGTCACAGAGGTTGCGGAAAGTCAAGGAATCTGCTACTTCTGTGGCATCCATGACAGACACAGATTCCTAATTATTTGTATTATCGTAGCACATAGAATTCCCAGTCATGGACCAGGAGCCCATTGTGCTAGGCACTGTATAGACAATGCCCCAGAGAGCTATCAGGATTGTACCAGAGCAAAGATTAAGAGGGGGAGGCAAGTTGAAAGAAATGATTTTTTTATTGGCAAATTTCAAGAAATATCATTCTAGGCAAAAGGTGTAGCATGGAAATAGGCATCAAATCACGTGTCGAAGCAGAAGACAAAGGAGAGTGGTCAGGTAAGAAGTATGGGTGGAACACAGAGTGTGAAATGGGGAATGAGAGAAGAGATGTAGATATGAGGCTTGAGCAGAGCTCTGCAGAGCATTGAGTGTCGGGATGAGGAGAGAACTTAATGCAGAAAGGGATAAGGTGCCAGTGATGGGTTTCTTGGAGTGCAAACTGACCGTCAGAGCTGCAGGAAAGGAAAAGGATTATAAGAGAGGGCTAGCAAAGCCTGTGGTGCAATCTGACAACTGAGCAGTGAGTTCAGCTGCTTATTGCTGTTGGAGGAAGAGTGCAGAAGGGTATGACTGCGGGGAGTGCTGTCAGATGACATGTCCCTAGTGGTATAGAAGGGTTCTGGCAGATTACGGTGGTGTCTGCTCCATGGACATTTCCCCTGATCATCCACTTGCCTGACAGTTTTCCCTTCTTCCTACCTCCCCAAGATCTCTCTCTGCGGAGATTCAAATTTTGGTCTTGGATGATACAAGCTCTGAAATACCTAGAATTTAAAATAAAGGCAGATGACAAGTAACAATGTATCTAGGATGCTCTGCATCCCAGTACAAATGCAAGTGGATCCCAAGTTCATTGAAGATGGGCAAGAGTCACAGCTGGGTGAGAAGCGATCACTATGTGGTGGCAGCTCAGACATCTCCTATAACCTATGCAGGTTGGCTCTTGCCCTCCCTCTGTGTTGGCCATCACTGCAATAGATAAATGTCGTTCTCAAACCCTGGGTATGCAGGAAGCACATGCACATCATAGTACTTCACTCCATGTTGATAACTTTCTAGTTTTCTCCTCTAACATCAATTCACTGATACCCAACTGAGTTACTGAGACTCAAATTACTGAACCAACTAAACTCAAACTTACACCAGTACAATCCCACCCCCATCAATGGATTGGCACCAGTGTAGACAAGAAATGAAATGGTTTTGTCCCTCTGAGTAATGAGCTGTACTACCTACCTGGAATCTCCCTTACTATAACCTCCAAAGACTTTCTTTACTTGGAGGTTTTAATAGTGAGGCTCTACTAGAAATGACTACATGAAAGTAACGCTCTCTTACTCAAGGGATCTGGAATTGTATGTATGCAGAACAATATCTGATGAATGAGACTGACATACCTTTTTACTGCTTTGTATTTATTTGTATTGTTATTAAGCTAAAATGAAAAGCACCCATTTAATTCCCTATAAAAATTCACTAACAATCTATTTAAAATATACTAATAAAGACATGTCCATTACCCCAGATCATAATAAATAACCCAGCAACAACATAAATACAACAAAAATTAGCTGAATTCCTCAGATAGCCCCTCCAATCCTATACCACCACTACTCAATCTCCATCTCCTTGTGGGCCAGGGGAGAAAAAGTGAGTCTTTTTACTCTTATTAGCCATGTTGCCTCTGAAGTGCTATTGGAGAGGGATCTGGATTTTGTTCCATTTCTTTAAAAATAAAACATTCGCTAAATTTCAACTGCAACGGCAATTTTTTCCCTCAGTTAAAACTATTCAAACCCATTGCCTTCATGGGGTAGCACAGATGTGACCAAAGGCATAACTTGGTTTTGCTAAATCTTTTTTACTGTGATATTGTTATTGTGAATTTCCATAGCTAGGAAAAGCATTTTTACTTGTAAATGGAGCAAGCTGGCTTTGGCATTCTCAAAGGCTCAGAAACACCCAACCATGAACACAGAACTCCACAGCATGTTTCATACAGTCACTTTTCAAAGTAGAGCAACACTTTACTATTAAAAATCAGGCCTAAAAAATACCATTTCTGTGTAACTTGAGCTCTCATTTTATATATTTAAAAGAAATAATCACTGAAAAAATATGACTTACAAAAGGTAAAACGCTCTGTATTAAACTGACAGAGTTCCGTAATACACTGTTATACATATATTTTAAAATATTATGCCCATGATGGATATGTTCAAATATTAAAGAGTACATGGGTGCAATTCATAACCAAATATTACAAATTGGTGGTTATTTATTACCAAATGATCCTATGATAATCCTCCAGGGACTTACTAGTCACACTCAGAGAAATGAAGAATTAATCTTTTATTGGAAACCAGCTGCTAGACTATTGTTGCCACTATTGGTAGGTTCTCACTGGAAAAAGAAAAATAGCGCAGCATTAGTGGGGTAGTTCCAAAAAATATGAAAGTTTATTATTATGGAAATATTAAGGCATCAAGTATGTACCCAGCAAAATAGACAGAGGATAAGTAGATACTTTGCTACTTGGTTATCATTTCTTTAATACTCAGACAGAATACACCAAACAAGAATCACATTTGATGAATGTTTTTGAATATTAAGTTTGCGATATATACCTGCATTAATAAACATGACGAAAGAAACTTCTGATGCTTTGCTAGTGATGATTTGTAAACCTGTTAAAACTTCCTATATAAACAGTTAAATTTTAAAAGTTTATACAGCCTGTAGTTGCAAAATCTTACATGCAGTTGTTCTGTATAGTTACTTAGAAGGCCCCCAACACTGCAATATCTGAGTGACTATGAAGTATTTAAAAATAGACGCTTACAGTGACCATCTCTCCCTCTTTCTTCCTTCTCTTCACGTAGCTTGATTCGTGTGTAAGAGTTTGTTTATGTTCATGTGTCAATGAGTGGGTGTGTTGTATGTCTGAGTGTGTGAAGAAACTGGAGGAAAGCCAAGTCAAAGAAGTGAGTTTCTGAACACGTTGAGATCAGCGGTCATCTCATTGCTTGTGGGAGCGAGTTTCCTAATCCAGATGCACCAATGAAAGTTCTATCTCAGGCACACACAAACCTCCCAGCTCTTCCTTCAGAACTATCATACACCACCCTACTGAAATGAGTTTTGCTGAGACTGGGTCTGTAGGACCCTCAATCTAAGATAAATTAGATTCACTCTAGCCTTTATTAAGGGGAAATGGCAACATTTTTCTTTTATGGTCTTTTTATCAGGCCACATTAATGAGAGTTTGAGTATCCAAAGATTGGAACAGTCAACAACGTTCTTCCCTTGATACTTTATATGTGAAATATCACCAGTGCTCCATGAATCCAAAAGAGATAACACTACCTCCCTTAAAGAAAACATTTAAAACACTTCCAGCGTCCCCATATGTCATCTTGCCTTGCACTGGTCTTGGTGAAAATACAACAGCAGACACTAGCTAATCTACTAATCTAAAATCATGATCCATGAGGTTGTGTCTCATATGCTTCCTTGTCTGTCTCTCTCTCTCTGACACTCACACACACACACTCTTTATACACTCCCATGTGTAAAGTCTCCCTGAATAATGTCACAGACACACATCTTTATTTCAGAAACATGAATATATTAAATGCCATTTTGTTTCCAGTTAACCTCATTCAAGATAATGCCTTTCTCCTCTCTAACTTTGATTGGTTCCCTGTCATATATAATCCATCTCTACTTCATTTCTTTTGCTTTATATGATGTATCCTATGCCATTCTCTCTCCACCTGTATATAAACACATGTATTAACACTCATGTTATAGCCACTGCTGTGACTGCATTATTATAACATTATTTTGTTCGCAGTAAACTCCCTGTTGTGTCTCTGGTGTTCTGTGATTAGGACCATTCAGACACACAGTTTGGTTATGGTTCATTTGATCAACTTATAACAGATTATTTTCAATGGCTGAATTTTTATTCCATGCTTTTGCTGTTGAATAAAAAATGAAGATAATGGAGGAGAAAATATTACTTACCCTGCATCTCGGTCTAACATATTGCCTGAATCATACAGGAGGCACCAGAGATATCAGGAAGATGTTGTGGAGAGAGGAACTTGAGAGACTTTATTGGACAATATCCTAGGAAGAAATGACAAGCCAGTACCCACGTTTACCGTTTCTAAATCTGAGCATTGATACTGCTTTCACAAGTGGCTTTCATCAAATGCAAATCACAAGCTTGGCATCTGCTTGAGTAACCAAGCAGCCCTGTCCCCCTTGAAGGGGAACAAAAGCCATTGAATCAAAGGGTTTTTAAAAGGACGGCAAACTTATTGTAAGCAAAGGAAGGTTAAAAGTCTGCCAGGCTAAAGTGTACCTCTCAGAAACCCCAGTGATGAAGCCACACTTATCTTTATGAATCTGTGCAGGAAAAACTTACACACATTTAAAGCATGACAAAAAGCACCTAAACAAAAAAAATGATAGATTAATTTGATTCCTCCTCACATACCTCCTCCTCAAGCCCCTGCCAAAAGCTCCACTATGCTAGTTTTACTCAAATAATAAAATCTTAATTCCATATTTCTTTTTTCAATACCCAAAAATTCTGACAACCCAGCTGTGACTCTCTCCACCCCTGCTATCTTGTTAGGACTCACTTTTGTTCCCATTGCAATAAACGATAATATTTCTCTTTGAGAGAAGGTATAAAGACTGCCACTCCTGCCAAACAATGGTATTTTTATGATCTGACAGATTTTCTCTAAGGAGGAGTTTTTTAAATATATTAGGAACAAAAAGAATCCTAGCAATGGTATTGGTCCATTACTAGATGAAAATGGTAGAATTATCAATAACAATGCAGAAAAGGTAGGTTCAATAAATATTTCTGTTCTTTATTTGGAGAAAAAACAGATGATATAGTCTCATCATATGGTGACTATCACACTCTTTCCATTCCACTCCTATCTCTGGAGGATGTTAAACAGATCTACTATCGTTAGACATATTTAAATCTACAGGTCCAGATAACTTCCATTTAAAAAGGGTAAATGGGATAACCCTGGTAATTATAGGCCTGTCAGCCTGATGTCAATCCTAGGCAAGATAATAGAGCAACTAATACAGGACTTGATTAATAAAGAATTAAAGGAGGGTAATGTAATAAATCCAAATGAATATAGATTATAGAAAATAGATCCTATCAAACTAACTTAATACATTTTTTTATGAGATTACAAGTTTGGTTGATAAAGGTAATAATGGTGATGTAATATACTTAGACTTCTTTAAGGTGTTTAACTTGATACTGCACAACAGTTTGATTAAAAACTAGAATATAAAATTAACATGGCACACAGTAAAAACCGGCTAATTGATAGGTTTCAAAATGTAATTGTAAATGGGGACTCATCATCGAGCAAGCATGTTTCCAGTGGGATTCTGCAGGGATTGGTTCTTGGCCCTACACCATTTAACATTTTTATCAAATGACCTGGGAGAAAAAATGTTTGCAGGTGACACAAAAATTGGGAGAGTGGTAAATAATGAAGGACAGGTCACTGATGAAGTACTGGTAAATGTAAATGTATGCATCTAGGAACAAAGAATGTAGGCCATATTTACAGGATGAGGGACTCCATCATGGGAAGCAATGACTCTGAAAATGAATTGGAGGTCATGGTGGATAATCAGCGCAACATTATCTCCCAGTGAGGTGCTGTAGCCAAAAGAACTAATGCGATGCATAAACAGGGGAACCTTAAGTAGAAGTAGAGAGATTATTTTACCTCTATATGTGACACCTGCTGGAATACTGTATCCAGTTCTGGTGCCCACAATTCAAGAAGAATGTTGATAAATTGGAGAGGGTTCAGAGAAGAGCTACGAGAATGATTAAAGGATTTTAAAAAAATACCTTTATAATGCTCATAAGTCTATTTTGGTTAACAAAGAGAAAGGTAAGGGGTGTCTTGATTACAGTCTATAAGTAGCTACCTGGGAACAAATATTTAAAAATAGACCCTTCAATCCAGCAGAGAAAGGTATAGTACGGTCCAATGTCTAAAAGTTGAAGATAGACAAATTCAGTCTGTAAATAAGGCATAAATTTCTAACATTTAGAGTAATTATTCACCGGAACAATTTATGAAGGGTCATGGTAGATTCTCCATCAATTTTTATATCAAGACTGGATGATTTTCTAAAAAAAAATGATCTAGGAATGATTCTAGAAAAGTTCCATGGCCTGTGTTGTACAGGTGGTCAGACTAGATGATCACAATGGTCCCTTCCGGCCTTGGAATCTATGAATCTATAAGAGATCTTTAAAAATCACCTGAACCAAATTTGAACAGATTTTCAGATATGCTGAGCACTTATTACTCCCATTGACTTCAGCTAGAATGGTGAGGTCTCGGCACCTCTGAAAGTCAGATTCAGGGTATTTCTATTGAAAACCTTATTGCTGACCTTTCAGAAAACTTCCTAATACAAATTCCTATGTACGTTTATAGTGAAAACAATATACAGGCTTATTATCCCACTATTGTGAAAGTAAAGCTTTCGTTATGTCAAGTAAAGGCTCAAGACAGAAAATTAAACAAGAGGAAATTAAAGGGAGGGGGGAAAAAACTCAGTGAACTCATCCCTCAGAGTCGCTTCATAATGTCTTTATTCCCCATTTACTTGAGAAACTTTGCAAAGATTTTAATTACTATGAAGTTAGAAACTAAAACCAGATAGCAGATCTGAGAATGGTCTACGTGGTTTTATGGATATTTTTCTAGTTCTTTTTTTTTCTTTTTTTTACTCTGTTTTAATTATTGATTCCAGATTCACAAATACAGAGAGGAACACCATTCCTCACACATGTTTTAGTTTCACAGGGAACCCAGTTGACTACATTTTCTAGCTAGTTAATAATGATCACAGAAAAGTTTGAAGACTTTCACTGCTGAAAGGCCAACCATACTCTACCATTATAAGTGAGATTTAATTTAAAACAGATCACAATTCCTTCTGTCTTGAACAAATTCGGTGTGTGACAGGGCTATTTATGATTATCTCTGAAGAAACCATAAGTGTTTGTGGTACTTTACACAGCTATAAAGCAAAGAGGCAAAGTTTTAAAGTAAGATGATATGATCAGGAAAGAAAAAGAAAAAATACTGTTTTGCTGCCATTTCATACAATATTTTGAGTTTGAAGGTGATGTAGGGCCAAAGCATTCTTACTTAGTGGGATTTGGCTAGGGAAACAAACTTCCAGAGGAGAGCAGGTGAATCCAGAGTCTAACCATCTTTAGGAAATGCTGTAAAACCTTCGTCTTTGAAAAAGCCTTTGCACCATAAGAATGACACAAAACATTGACATTGCCTCATACCCAATAAACCCCTAACAACTGAAATCATAAAAAGTCAAAACCAAAACCCCTACCCCAAGCAGAGTTCTTACTCTGAAAAGACATAAGTGCCAGGGACTCCATGAAATCAGTTAGGGACTGTGCAGTTACTATTGACTTTACATGGAAGGTGCTGAGGTGTGGTGATGGGCAGCAGTATAAAACTAGAAGATAGAACAGCACATAAATGTTAAAATGGAGTTAAATTTTGAAGTGCACAGAATCCACCAATAAACTAGACTATAAAGAGAGGGAACTTGCCATGCCACGCAAACAACCTGAGTGTACAGCTACATTGCACACACAAAAAAACCCAAAACAAACAAACAAAAAAAACTCTGGGTCAATTGACTCGGGCTTACGCTATGATGTTAAAAATAGCAGTGTAAACTGTGACATTCTGGGGATCACTAAGACCAGGAAGGGGTTCTTTCACCACCTGCCTTGTAACTTTGGGTGCCTTAATGCTGTACTGCTCTGTCTCATAGTACTGACTCCAGTAGCCAGCCCACATGAAGGTCTCACTCTGGCTTCCCCCAGCCTAGCTACTGTTTGCCAGGTGACCTCAACAGCTTCTGGTCCCAAGATCTATCTACCCCGAGTTCTCAACTATAAGACACACTTTTGCCATCTGGTTCTTCACCACCACAAGTATGAAAACAGCTATCAGTTCACTTTGGCACATGCATTCCACACAGTTTGCACAACAGGGACCTGCTTGTGGTAAAAATAAACAATACATTTATTTATTTAATAGAAAATTCACAGATTCAAATATGAAATAGGAAGGAAGGCAATCCTTACATCCACCTTACACAGAAAATAAACATAAAGATGAAGCTTCAGGCTTTACACTTCCATATTAGCTAAATTCCCTTTTCTAATATGTTATCTAATGCCTTTGAACAGTTTCCCAGTGAACCCCTTGTCATAGAGGGGACCCAGCATTTCATGGACCACTTGCCACTTCCCCTTCATTTCTGAATGTCCTCCACTTCCCACCCCTTCCCTTTTAAGGGTTTGCAATTTATTCTCTTTCTCTCAGACTGTGGTGATTCATGGTCAGGGAAATTCCCAACTCTCTGAGTTTTCCAAGACTGGGTTTTTCTTTTCTGTTTTATGTCTTTTCAGTGTTTTCCCATCAACTCTAGTGGTCCACCAATGTCTTTCCCTGGCTGGACAATGTTCTCCTCTTGGGTTGTCTGGACTCTGATTGTCACATAAACATTTCCATTGGGCTGGAGCCTGGGCTCTGAGACCAGTCCCCCCTGCTAGTGTTCAGAGCTTGGGCTCCAGCCTAAGCGGGAATGTCTACACAGCTATTTTTAGCCCCATAGCCCAAGCCCTGTGACCTCAGCCCTGGGCTCTGAGACTTGGTGCCACAGCTTCTTTGTACGGTATAGATATACCCTGACTCTCTTGGGGCCTATGAGCCACATCAGTGCAACTGCCATGTTTTCTACGATCTGTGACATTCCAGAATGTAAGAAACCCAGAACCACACAGCCTTCTCTCAGCATCTCTGAAAATCAGGCTGTTTATTTAGGTGCCTGAATACAGATTTAGAAAGCTAGCCTCTAAGCCAGGGCCAGCTCTATGAACGGCAGGGCCCAATTTGAGTACCCGCCAGTGGCCCGGGGCTTCGGCAGCACTTCAGCGGTAGGGGGTCTGCTCCACATCTTCTGTGGCACCGAAGGACCCCCCGCCACCAAAATGCCACCAAAGCCCTGGAATGGACCCCCCCGCCCCCGCCGGGTGAGTGAAAAAAAAAATTTAAAAGAAGCCTAAGGCACGGGGCCCGATTCTGGGGAATTCGGGGAATCGTCTTAAAGCCAGCCCTGCTTTAAGCACCCATTTTTTGGAAATGTTAGCCACTGAGACTAACCTTTTAAATTATTTCTTGAACTGCCACTGCCTTCCAACTGAACCTTGGAAGATCAGAAAAACTTCTCCTCTCATCCATAGAATATAGCAGCATTACACATCTGGGTCGCTACAAGGTTTTTATAACATCCTCTGAAGCATTCACTTACATGAATAATGGGTCAGTTCTCTAAGGCAATTCCTAAAATGTCTTGCTTCAAAGACAGGTATGTTTTACATTTCCAGTTTCAGTGTTCTCCATCTCAACCCTCACACCTGCTACCCTCCCAAGTGAATCATGAGTACAGTTTCATGCGTACAGATCACTTCTGAACTATAGGTTTAGTGATCTGCTCCCTCGAAAGTGGGGGACTCTGGTGTGGTGTGCTTTTCAGAAATCTGCTTCAGACACATCCACAGCCCAAATAACTGGGCAGCTCTGTGCTGAATCGTAACCAATATACATATCACACTTTGCTCACTTCCTTTTCAGCTGTGGACACTGTTTGCGAGGTGTAGCCTTGAGCCCTTTGTGAAAATCCAAATAACTAAGTTTCCTCCTGGCCTCTCAGAGATGTTACTTCCACCAATCAACCCTTGCACTGAAAAAACTTCATTTAAAATAGTTGTCTCTCTGGTACTTGGACCTTTTCTGAGACTCTTCCCCATGAGTTCAGAAAATGTAAGAACAGAGCACAGGAAACATCTGTGCTCTGTCCATTTGGATTTTGTCACCAATGCACAGATGAGGAGTTTAGGTAGTGTGAGAACTAGTAGCAAAGCATTTAGGACCAATAAGCACCTTGCTAATGTTAGTTTGCGTTAGCCTGTTCTATACAAGGCAATTAAAAGCAAGGAATTGTTGAAGCCATTGAGTGGAAACCTCTCCATCTCAGTGAGCCATAGATCTGATTTAGCTGCCTGCGTGATGTACCTTATGTTGGCAGTGTTGAAGGCTGGTAGTGCTAGACATTAGTGTTATGTTTTCTTAAGATAACTTTCCTGGTGTATCTGTATTGATGCACACTGCACAACAAGCATGCTATGTTTTACTCATGTTATCCAAAGTGCTGATAGCCTAATGTTAAGTACAGTATCCTTGTTCGTTGTGGTTTACACGAGATAGTACTGTACTGTCTGTATAATATAAACATGACACATTGCAATACAATTTTAATATTAATACAGGCAGATAATAAAACCTGTATATCAGTGCTTTCTGCACGATGCTCCCGTTTTAGCTAGCTCTCACTTGAATCACTGAATGAGGTGTATTAGCACCCAATACATGTCAATTATCCAAAGTCACCAAAGTTTTACATACAGTACCAGTGTATCTAGGCAAAACAGAGGAAGATTTGCTTTTGCCCAAGGAGCATAGGGCAAGCTTTTTAAAGATATATTTAGGCACCTAACTCCCCTGTCAATCATTAAAAAACAAAACAAAAATGCTTGTCTTACATTCGGCTCTAATTTCACTCTTATTCAACCATTCACATAGCTATTTTATATGCTTAAAATTAACTTTATTTTGGAAAAGAGACATCACCCTATTCCTCCTATTCCCCTCCCCCAAGAAAAAATAAAATGTTCACAAGATTAAAGATCTTTTTAAATCTAAAATGTTAAGCCATCCTCCTTTGGGTCTAAACATACAGCATGTAATTTGTATCTCTAATCAACATATCTAATTTTGCTAGTGCACACTGACTGGGATGTCTGAGTGCTAATGAGTATCCCTGAATGCTAATGACTGTGATGCTAGATGCCCCCTGAACAGCACATGGATTGTCTCAAATTTATTTACATGTCAGATCCCCGGCACCATTCAGATTCACCTCGGTTTGACCTTGACATTTCATAACCCAGAGGGAACAGTTGTGTGACAAAAGAAAAGCACAAACTAAATAGATCAAGAAAAAAGCAGGCACGGAATACATCCACTCTAGACAGATTTAAAATAGTATATTGAATGGAGCATTTTCACAGTACAATTTGCACACTGTTCAGTGTACTGTACAGGAGTTTAAGTAGCAATTCCCAGAGAGACAAGCAACCTAATCTTATAAAGACACACAATGCAGGTAGACTGGAAACAAATTCAAATAGGATATCTTGACTCCTCAAAGTACCCAAGTAACTGATGAATGTTTATGGAATATACAATTCATACGTCAACAAAACATAATCCACCCTAATATATTGATGTATTTATTCATTGTTAGCTGTGTGTTATAATTTTTCAGACCAATAAAAAAGTGTCCTGTCTACAGTCTTTACAGTGCTTGGCTTCCATAATAGTGATGAGTAGAGTTGCTTGGAAAATGGATTTTCTGTCTCATGAAAATTGTGAGATTTTGTTGTTGTTTTTTAAACAGCACAAAAAGGCAAAATTTCACAAAATGAGAATTGCAAAAAAAAGTTTCTGGTCAATTAAAACATTTCCTTTCAATTTTTACCCCTTATTTTTTATTTTCTGAATATGAAATGAATTTCAGAATGACATCATCTTGAAATGAAAAATCAAATAAGTTTATTCCAAAAATATCAAAAAGAACCATTGACATTTTCAAATTTGTTTTTTCCAATTTTTTTTCAAAATGAACTTTTGTCCACAGTGATACGATTTTGAAAAAAAAAATAGTTTAGTTGAAATGGCATTTTCCAACAGAAAACTGTTTTGACAAAATAAATTTGGATCTTGTACTATGTTATATGGAAAAGGCTAAGGCCAAGATTTTTTAAAAGTGGCTAATGATTTAGGACCCCCCAGTTTGTGGGTGCCCAGTAAATCTAGTTGCAAAATAGAAGAATTTTCAGTGAAAAATGTAAAACAAAAAAGTTTACATTTTTCTTTTTTTGTTTTTTGTGGGGTGGAGGTGGAGGAGAGTAAAAATGTTGTTTCCTGAAAACCAAAAATACTATTTATTTTGGTCAAAATTTTGGAAAAGTTTGAATAAAAAATGTGCTGCAAAATAGTTTTTGAGTAAAAAGCCATTTTTTGTCAAAAAGGAAAGTTGGCCTGGTTGTCATTTTTTTATCCAGTTCCCAGCTTGAGACACTCTGAAGGTAACTTATTTTTTTCTTAGATTCATATCATAGAGTTTAAGACGTAAGGGGCCATTACAGGCGAGTCTCAACTTACAGACATTTAACATGCGCAAATTCAGCTTTGCACAGTTGGCAAAAACAAAAACAAAACAAAAAAGAGAAAAATAACAATTTAAATACTGTACCTGTAGTGCAGGCGATTCCATCCACCATTACACTCAATGTAATTTTGACTACACGCGATTTTTGCTTTAAGCGCTGACAGCGGAGCATAACCCCAGCATGAGACTTGCCTGTAGTTTAAATTTCACTCAGTTCCCCCTGTAGTGAGCCCAATAACTTGTGTTTGACTGAAGCATATCTTTCAGAAGGGCAACTGGTCTTGATCTGAAGACATGAAGAAATGGAGACTCCACTACTTCCCTTGGTAGTTTGATTTAGTGATTAATCACTTTCACCCTCACTTCAGCTTCCACCCATTAGCTCTTCTTATGACTTCTTCTACTAGATTAAAGAGGCCTTTAGTACCTGGTGTTTTCTCCTCATGAATGTACTTATATCTTGCAATCACACCACTTTTCAGTCTTCTTTTTATAAATTAACCAGATTGAGATCTTCAAGTCTCCCAGTGTAAGGCATTTTCTCCTGCCCTCCAATCATTGTGGTTGCTCTTTTCTGCACTCTCTCTAATTTATCAACATCCTTTTTGAAATGCGGACACCAGAAGTACAGGCTGCATTCCAGTTTCAGTCTCACAATGCAATAAACAAAGATAAAAATCATTTCCCTGTTCCTCCTTACTACTCCCCTGCTTATACATACAAGAATCATATTAGCCCTTTTTCCCACAGCATCACACCTGGAGCCCATGCTGAGTTGCTTGTCTACTATGACCCTTAAATCCTTTTCAGAGTCATCGCTTTCCAGATACAGTCCCCAGTTCTGTAGCTATGGCCTGCATTCATGCTCCTAGAGGTATAACTTTGCATTTGGTTGTATTCAAACACACTTTGGTTGAATGAGCCCAGCTCTTTAAGCCATTCAGATCACTCTGTATGACTGTCCTCACCTCATCAGTATTTATCATTCCACCAAATCTTTGTTTGAACCACCAATTTTATCAGCAGTGATTTTATATTTACTCCCAGATCATTAAAAAAAATGTTGAATAGCACTGGGTCTACCAATCCCTGCAGGACCCCATTAGAAACACCCACATTTAGTGATGATTTCCCACTGACAGCTGCTTTGTACTTTATTGATAATTGGTCATTATTACTAGGATAATTTCCTGTTCAGAAAGTGGTGCAGTTCGAAGTCAAATGCCCTACAAGAGTAGCTGGTACGCTCTTTGGGGCAGGGAATGTCTTTTTGTTCTCTTTAGGGTCTTGATCCATGACTAGGGCTCCTAGGCACTACAGTAAGATAAATAATAATAAGTACATGACATCTACGGTTACCTTTATCAACCAAACTTCTCATCTTAAAGAACAAAGTCAAGTTTGTCTGACAAGAACTATATTACATGGTGACTGACATTAATTATATTTCTATTCTTTATTACTCCAATTGCATATCAGCTTTTGGAATTTTGCCAGGGACTGATGTCAGGCTAATTGGCCTATAGTTACCTGTGTCATCCCACTCGCTCTTTTTGAACACTGTCACTCTTCCAGTCTTCTGGAATGTCCATGATATTCCCAGATACATTAAATATTAACATCACTGAGCCAGAGATCTCAGTCAGATCTTTTAAGACTCTTGGGTACAAGTTATCTGGGCCTGCTATTGTAAACGTTTTTTATCCCCAATAGGTATTTTTTAACATCTTACTTAGTTATTAATAGATGGGAAAGTACTTTATCATCTTCTTATGATACAAATACATCACCCTGCTTCTTTCCAAATACAGAACTGAAATTTTTACTGAACACTTCTGTCTTGTTTGAATCATTAGTAGTTTTACCATCTATATCTAATAATGGGCCTATACCATTGATAGAATTTCTTTTGTTCCTAATATACTTAATACCTTCTCATTTTCTTTAGCCCTGCCAGCCCTGGATTTATTTATTTATTTATTTGTTCATTCATTCATTCATTTGCTGGTATCTTAAGCTTCCCTGATCAATTGTCTATACTTTATCATTCTAATTTAAATTGACTGCTATCTATTTGCTGAAAGTGCCACTCAGTAACTCATACTTATTGCATTCCCCAATATAAATACAATCAATTTTATAATATATCTGGGGATCCCCAAAACCCTTGTAAAAATCAGCATTTTGGCAGGGCTGAAGGTAAGCACTGCAGGAGTGGAGCAGCAACAGATCTTAGCTTCAGTCTGGCAAACCTTAGTCTGAGGCCTGAAGCTGAGTTACTGCAGGCCTGGAGCTTCATTATTATTTGCATTATGACAGCTTCTAGAAGGCCCAGTCAGGCATCAGGGCCCCATTGTGCTAGACACTGCATGCGCATAGATGCACAGTCCCTACACTAAAGATAGAAGTCAATATAAATGAGAGGTTAGGGCCTGTAGAGACTTGATGAGGGGAATTGGCTTAAATATTTGATGAGACAACAGAGGTAAATAAATTTGGAGGATAAAATAGTGGTGAAACAAATATAGTTGGTAAAGTAAGCAGTAGTTACAGCACATACACAGCATATGCCTAGCTTCAGTCAGTGCAGCCTCAGAGGACAGAACCAACCTTTATGTAACTGGTATTTGGGCTTAATGGGTGATAAGAATTTGAGTTATTGGAAAACATGTAACAGTTTTTAAGAGAGTATGGAAAAAATCATCCAGATTTGTAATGTTCCAATGCATATAAAACAGTGGTATTGTTCTACCATCAGTTTTGATGTGACATATTAAGAAAGTAAATTATTTGGAATGCGTGAAGTATCAGGAAAATCCATATTTCTAAAGTAACTACATTCATCTTTTTCAATTCCTTAAACATTTTTGTTAGCTAAAATCACTAAGAAGCAAGGCATTTGGTTGACCTGAATCACAAAGAAAAGATAATCATGCTAGAATCAATGGCTAAATGGTGTATTGTAACAGTCATATTGACATAGTCTGTGATCATTTACTATCCTCTCATTACTGGCTAAATAATTTAGTCAGGTAAATGCCCATTAGTGTTAATGGGAGTCTCCTGCATATATTCTATATGTTTATTTTAATAATCTACAAATCCTTGTTATGCATGATATAATAATCACCATCTGCAGTGCAATGTACGTGTTCATTTCTTTGATATTTAACATATTATGACATTTAAAAACTTTAAGCAAAGTGATTAGAGTGTATTGCTAAGTACTCTAATCAAGAAGTGACAACATTAAGGTTGTACATACAACCCTTAATCCTGCTACCTATTATGTGGTCATTATATTAGTATTTAGTTACATTATCATTTTTCCCCTATAACAACATTTGATACATATGTAGCATCTTGTAGTATACTCCAGGTATGTCAAAGAGGCCATCAAAGTCACTTGCATGATAAGTAAACAATAATCTCTGTAGTATGTGTACAAGAATAATGTAAGCCTTAAAGAAAAATAGTGAAAATTTGGTGACATATACAATCTTTTTAAGATTATAGTAATTCACACACAATAGTTATACACTGACCCAACTACATAAAAAACTATTCCAAGATGCTACATGTATGTCTAAGGTAGCGGGGGTGGGGGAGAGTGTGTTGCACTTAGAGCAGGCTGGAAAATTTTAACATTTTGTCCTCTCCCCCACTTCCCTCTGAAAATTTTCAGATTTGAAACTGATCTGCTGGCTCTAATTTGTGGCAATTCAGCAAGGTACGTAAGCACATGCTTAACTTGAAGCATGTGAGTAGTCCTGCTGAATTCACTGAAAAAGGGAAAAATCCCAGAATTTAGACTACAGTAGGTTTAGTTCCTTATCCATTTGTTTTATTATTTCTAATATGTTTATTACTGTGATATTTGTTTTCCCAATAAAGTCTTTTTTATTTGTTTCTTACTCCCGAATATGTGCACAAGCACTTTACATGCTACCAGATTAACTAAGATCCCCGGCCCATGGAGCTCACTCGCTTTTAAATGTGATGCAGTAAGAGGGAACCAATGGTGAGGAAGGGAGAAGGCTGCAGCTATAAGATTACATGGTCACTAGTTTGTGGCACATATGAACCTTAATAGTTTCATTAATTTATTTGGGGAGAGGTCAGAGGAAGGAAGAGGTATTGACTTGGCTTTTTTTGATGACAGGTCAGTTTATTTCATGTTTTTACTGGCCCTTGCACTTTTTCATGACATCTTCATCTTGTCCTGCTTAAAGAAGCAAACCAGACTAGATCCAAAGAAACTAGTGCAAGCGTTTCAAAGAAACTGGCATATAGTGAAAAGAGTGTCCTGTTACAAGACAGGCTGGGGATTAGGGAGGCGGGAAAATCTATGTCAGAGTTTTGCAGAAATCAAGCTAAGTCAACCCCCAATTTAGGAAAGCATCTCTATCCAGGACAGCATGTGTTCAAAGCCATGTCTACACGATGGGGTAATGCATTCAATGGGCCTGATTTTTACAGTGCGCACTAACATGTTGCACATTAGTTGGTCCATATGCATCTTGCTGGTGAACACTAAAGGTTTCACAGTACCCTTCAAACAGCACTATATTAAAGTGCATCAGCAGGGTCTATGTGGACCAATGAATGCACAACATTTTCATACCCTTTAGAAGTTACACCCCACCCCAAATGTGAATTACCCCCACTGTGTAGACAAATCCTTTGTCCTTTTCAGTGCTTTCCTGAATTTGGGGCTTAGAGAGCAGCAGAGAGACTAAACAGAGTATTCAAGGTGCAGTTAGGCAAGGGTTCACAATATCAGAGTAAGATGTAAAAATATGTACAAAAATACAATTTTTCTGAATTTCTTATGTCTCTACAAAACTGAATATTACAAAAGCTAAATATGTAGGATAGAAAGACATTTCTTCTCTTTTTCTTAACAGTGTTCTTCAAATTCAGGCAACCCAGGGAAAGTAAAAAAAGCTATCCACTCTGGGTATCTGCCATGATAAGCATTTCAAACTTTGCTACTGTAACGGGTAACCAATCAACACCAGAACCTCTTCTTGATGTTTTACAGTCCTTGGGAAGATTCCCCTAGTTCTCACGAACACGTCTGACACAAAGTTTCACCTTGTGAATCTGGAAAAATGAGCAGTTTATCCTTTTATTATTAATACTATTATTCCATATACAAGTCTAGCAGACGCTGTTCATGTGTCTCATAATAGCTCCGATTAGTGCATTTCAATCCTTAGTGCATTTCACACCCCTTTTCTAGCAGGGATTGGCAATCATATCAATTTATTTGATGGCTTTGTGAGAGATATATAGGTGTTGCCTACAGTCAAATCCCACTTAATTTTCACTTATGAATTAGGCCAGAATTAAGACCTCATATCAGCAAAGTATTTAAGCATGTCCTTAAGGGCTTTCCTGAAAAGGAATGGCCTGCTGAACTGGGACCTAGCCTCTGATGCATTGATCTACTCTGCCACCAAGTGCCATTGCTAAATATTCTAATCCAATAATTTTACACTTCCTAGCTTAATCATAATATGGGCATTGTGGAAGAGTTGCCATGTTTCACCCCAGATATGACTGCATTCCACTGATACCATATGGGAAAAGATTCCCTTGGCCAACTAGTTTCTAAGTCACTTTGAGATCTTTTGGCATGAAAGATGCTATATAAATGAAAAATTATATGATTTACATACATTCAGAACAAGTACAATAAAAATTTCTCCAAATGATTCATTCTTCAGGGTATTTGGCCTGAATTTTGTACATTAAGAAGTTAGAGAAATTATGTCATTGTTATAACATATTGTAAAAGTTATGTTTATAAATGCAGCAAAGAGTCCTGTGGCACATTATAGACTAACAGACATATTGGAGCATGAGCTTTCGTGGGTGAATACCCACTTCGTCAGATGCATGCATTAAATGCTTAAATTTACATGATTTTTGCCTCCCTGTGAAAGTACTATATTTCCCCAGCCCCTCCCCACCCACCACCCAAAGTGAATGTCTCTTTCATGTTATTTCAACTATTTTCAGTTACTTCAGTTACTGGGACAGTTGGGATTGTGTGTCTGGGGACTGTTTGAGTCTTTGTTCCCTGAATCGTCCTTGATCATCTTTGATCAGCCTTGCGATCACTCTCCCCCTGTGTGATCAATGAAGGGGTAGGGCTGACCTAGGAGAGAAGGCTAAGTGACCAAGGGGAGCTAGTGAACAGGGGACCACAAACAAGGGAATTTGAGAGGGAGTTTGTGAAAGGGAGTCATAATATAGTTGCTATGGTTAGGAAGGTCTGCATCACCAGTGCCAACAAAGCTCCTGTTTCCTCTACCTGTGCCTGTATCCAGATCCAGGTGTGGACTTCCAGAGACTGTGGCCTGCATTCACCACTCATAGAAAGCCAGGCTGGGGGGGGGGATCATCCAGTGTGAAAGGTGCCTGCTGGTGGAATCTCTCAGGAAGCAGGTGGAAGAGCTACAGGAGGAGGTGGCTAGGCTGAGGAGCATCCGTACCCAAGAGGAATTCATCAAGAGTACTCATATGGAGAAATCTAAGGCTGAGGAAGCTACAAGCTACAGAGGACTGCTGTAAAACCACCAGGGGAGGTAGATATGGCTCTGACATAGGGAGGACACTGGCTGCTGGTTACTTCTGGCACCAGGCAGTGCTCCACCCCTAGTCCCAACCCATCCACCATGGAGATGGAAAACCAATATGCTGCCCTGGCAACAAGCAATGAGGAATCACCCCCAAAGGTGGAGTAGGAGAAGCCATGTGCCCCCAAGGCTGGGAGGATCGCAGCCACTACTCCCAGGAGGAAACGTAGGGTAGTGGTGGTTGGTGACTCTCCTCTGAGGCAGACAGAGGCCCCCATCTGTCACCCTGACATGGCATCCTGGGAGGTATGCTGCCTGCCAGGGGCCCATATCCGAGATGTTACAGAGGGATTGTCAAGGATCATCCACCTCTCTGACTACTACTCCATGCTACTCATCCGTATGGGCACTAATGATACTGTGAGGTATGACCCTCAGCAGATCAGAAGTGACTACAGGGCTCTGGGAGTAAGGGTGAAGGGGTTGGGGGTGGAGGTGTGCTCTCTTTAATCCTTCCGGTCAAGAGTAGGGGCCCAGGCAGAGACAGATGCACCCTGGAGGTGAATGCCTGGCTGCAAGGAGGGCTTCGGCTTCCTTGATCACGGGATGCTGTTCCAAGAAGAAGGATGGCTAAGCAGAGATGGGGTCCACCTATCGAGGAAGGGGAAGAGCATATTTGGATACAGACTGGCTAACCTCATGAGGGAGGCTTTAAAGTAGGTTCAAAGGGGGCAGGTGACCAAAACCCACAGGTAACACAAAAACATGGAGACCTGGGAGAAGGTTCGGAATTTGGGGAGAGCATAGGCTGTTATAGCAGGGATGAAGGAGAGACAAGACAGAACTGTGGGGTGGAATCAAATCAGTATCTTAGATGTCTGTATACTAATGTGAGAAGTATAGTGGGATAATACGCATGACTGGAATATTGGTATAAAAGAGTACAGCTTGCTCAGGAAGGACAGGCAGGGAAAAAAGGGATGAGGTGTTGCCTTATATATTAAAAATGTATACACTTGGACTGAGGTTGAGATGAAAATAGGAAACAGACTTGTTGAAAGTATCTGGGTAAGGATAAAAGGGGTAAAAAATAAGGGTGATGTCATAGTAGTGGCTACGACTGACCACCTAACCAGGAAGAAGAGGTGGATGAGGCTTTTTTTAAACAACTAACAAAATCATCCAAAGCCCAGGATTTGATGTTGATGGGGGACTTCAACTACTCAGATGTCTGTTGGGAAAATAACGCAGCAGGGCACAGATTATCCAACATGTTCTAGGAATGTATTGGAGACAATTTTTTATTTCAGAAAATGAAGAAAGCTAATAGCGGAGAGGCTGTTCTAGATTTGATTTTGACAAATAGGAAGGAACTGGTTGAGAATTTTAAAGTGGAAGGCAACTTGAATGAAAGTGATCATGAAATGGTAGAGTTCATGATTCAAAGGAATGGTAAGAAGGAGAACAGTACAATAAAGACAATAGATTTCAAGAAGTCAGACTTTAGCAAACTCAGGGAGTTGATAGGTAAGATCCCATGGGAAGCAAGTCTAAGGGGAAAAACAATTGAAGACAGTTGGCAGTTTTTCAAACTTTTATTGTCAAATATTTTATTTTTTCTTGCTGTATTCCACAGGACTGTTTTTTCCTACTGGCTCTCTCACCTATCAACAAGGCAGATCATTAATTCTATAGCCAGCAGCTAAAGAAAATTAGTGTGTCTCATCTCAGATATTATAGATCTTTCTCATCCCTTCCTGATCATTGATCTCTGTATTGCAAAAGAATAGAGCTTTCCCTTCCTCCTAGAAATTAACAAATCAGTAGCACCGGACTATTAGTCCCAAATCTAACAAAAGCTATCAGTTACAAACACTATTTCCATTGGGGTATTTTTATTCCAAAGTTCATGTCCATATAAAAGTAGTATAAAGGAAAATATAACTATAGGTATAATGTATAATAACAACAATTAAAGTTATTTATACATTTAGGTTTAAGACTTTAACATACTTCCTTTAATGTATTTAGCTACTATTCTGTGGACTAAAACAGATTGCTTATGTAACTCTTCTGCCCATCTGAGTTGGCAGCAACAAGGGCCGGGTTCAGTATCCAGGGGTTCCGTTTCAATAACTCAATGCAAAACCGGCTCGAGCCCCCACCCAGTGACCTGGGACAATTACATACCACCCCCCGGGCACCTCTAAGAGGCAATACTTCCCCTCTCATAAGCACGGAGTCTGAGTGTAGCAAAATCCTTTTAATAAAGGAAGGAAACAATGCGGCATTATGTTGGGGAAACACCACAAACAGGATTCATAACACAAACCATGAGCAAAAGGCCCACCCCCAAGTAAGTTTGGCAGTATCCTTTTCCCCTTAGGGTCTTAAGTCCAACAACCCAAAAGATCACCCCGAAGTCCCAAAAGTCCAACACCCCAAAAGTCTCTGTCCCTGGTCAGTGCAGCCCCAGAGTTCAAAAGTTTATCTGCAGAATTTTACACCCCCCTCAATGGAAATGGGGGGAAAGGGGCGCACAGAGTATTAAGGGGCACCTTAAGTGGTCAGAGGCCGACTGCCCTGCCTCTCCATGGGTTCTGCTGCAGCCTTCACCACGAGCCGCTCCACTCCACCAGCCGTCCTGTGAGCTGCTCCAGCCGTCCCACGAACTGCTCCGCTTTGCCAGCTGCTTAGCAATATATCTTCAGGCTCCCCCACTAGTTAACACAGCACTCAGTGATCTCAGCTCTTAGTAATTTTAGCTCTTTAGTGATTTCAGCTTGAAGTAGGGAAGCCCCAGTGCTGGTACACCATTGTGAATTCAGCACAGTAGCCTGTAACTAGACTCTTAATGGAATCAAAATTAGCTCTGCTATTCAACAGTGGAGAGAGGAGGCAGTGCAATTGGTGTTTCAGGCCTTCAAAGGAGGCCCATACTATCAGGTACACATACCTGTCCCCAGCATCTCTCTCTATACACTGGGTTTTGGAACCCATGTCTCTTGTCTACCAAATGCTACTTAGTTGATGGTGAGTCCCTCTGTCATAAAACAGTTCCACTGGCCTTGATTCACATAATCAGGGTAACAACACTTTATTCTTCCTGCCCCAATAACAGAGAAACTGGGGATCCCACAGCAGCCAAAGTGACCATTTGGGCAGCTGTGGGCTCATGCTAGGCGGGGTGGGTGTGCCTGGCAAACAAGACCAGCCCCTGAAGTTCTTTTCCACAACTTGCCACAATTCACCACCAGATGTCAGGGTAGAGCTCATCCTGACTCTGCTTACACTTACAATAGCAACTCAGGATCACAAAGAAATACCAATCCCCACTTGTCCTTAACATGAAAGGACCATGAAAAAATTATACCTAGGTAGTGTCTATTTAAAATTAGAGTCAGTACCTGAATCTTCATGATGAAGGCCAGGACTGCAGCTCAGAAACTCCATCTCCCAAGGGGTTAAGCACTGAACAACTATTAACCTATGGAGGTTACCCTGAACTGACCATACCAGTTCCCAGAATTTGACATAAGGACATGCAGTGTCAGGTAGCCATTCAAGCTGCAGGATCTGGGATCATATTGGAGTAGTAGTGACAAGACAGGACAATAAACTGGGAGCGGAAAAGAGAGAAGAATAGGGAAAGGGGGAAAAAAGAGGGAGAAAGACGTTAACCTCCAGTAAATAATTCTCTGAGGGGATTGCTTAGCCAGCACAGTGCATTCATGAATCAAACCCATCTATCATGTGGTCACTTTGCAGATTTTTATAAAGCTGAGGTATTGCATCTTTTGACTTTCAGTTTATTTAAGCCTGTATGCTTGCCTGGATGTAAGCCTGACATTGATTTCTCAGCTGTCTATGTGATATGGAAAACCACTTCAGCTGCAATATTGCAAAATGAATCTTCATGTGATATTTTAAAAAAAAATCTCAGGCAAGAGTGTTTGAGTGCTTTAAACTATAAAATCCACCAGTGGTTAGTTTTGCAAAGAAAAAAAAAAGCATGTCACATAACTGAACACATTCTGTAGTTATTCCCAGAAGCTAGAAAAAGCAGCTAGAGGCAAAAATCTGACAATAGTTATATTGCCTGGAAACTGACAGCATACATAAATCCACTACATTAAGCCTCTGTTCATTGATTCCTTTTCCAAAGCTCATTGCCACAATATCCCAGAAGTAACTTTTGCCAGACATTTCTTTGGGTTTTAGAAATGTCAAGTAAATTTTGATTCTTCAGACTGCAATAATTAAAATTTATGTATGCTTGTTCCCTCCCTTCTTTTTGCAACACCAACTGCCAAGATTTTTTCTCCATTTTTTCTACCTGGTGAATTGTCAGCCATATGTGAAATAGAAAGCAGACGTGGGCTTAAATAAGGGTAAGTCCGCCTTCACTCAAATTGTTATAGATACAATATAGGCCCCCAGTGATGGCAAGACAACAATTCAGTCTTGAATTTCTGTTGATGTCAGATCACAAGAGCACAGTCCAAGCAGTTTAGACACAGCAGGAATTCTTGGTTGAACTAGTTTTAATATTTCATTGAGAGATTTTTCATTAATGTTTGTGTAAGAAAAAATTAAGATTTGTGGTACTGTAAA
This sequence comes from Mauremys reevesii, assembly GCF_016161935.1. Classification (NCBI taxonomy): domain Eukaryota; kingdom Metazoa; phylum Chordata; order Testudines; family Geoemydidae; genus Mauremys; species Mauremys reevesii. The sequence continues at coordinate 108,662,234 of NC_052627.1, read as the reverse complement.
AAAAAGAGCTTATAGGCATCTGAAGAGAAAAAGGCTTATGGCACATTGTAAGAGGCCATCTGATTGAAGGAATTTTTAAAACCCAGGAGTCTTCAAGCAACACAGTTTTAGAGTAATTAATGTTTGGTGCACAGTATATAATATTACATTATGGAAATGCCACAGGTAAGCTTACCAGATTCTTTCAACCGCTTTTGAAAGCCCAGGATCTAACATCACCAGTGCAGAAGATACTAAATACTAAGGAGTCTGAGTACTATGGTGGAAATGATCTGTTGGCTCAGAATCTTATGGTATCACTGGAATTATACCAAGTGGTTTTAATTTCTGCTCCTACAGATAAGCACGCTTTGGATCATAACTTTAGAAGAGAACTAGAGACAAAGGGTGAAATCCTGGCTCCATTGACTTTAAGTAGAATTTTGTCATGGACTTCTCCATGACCGAGGATTTGATGTCAGGCTAATATGGTTCTTGTGGCCTGCCCTCGAAGGCTGATGGAGCCAGAGGGATTCCAGGTTTGTTTTACTGAGACAAAGGACCATTCCTATTGATGGCTGGCTGGTACCTAGATGTCCCAGCATTTTCCACAGGTCACCAGAGTTTAGCCTTCAATGGCTAAGAGATCAAATTGGAAAACAACGAAGTCTGGCACAGTCCCTTCTGTCTAGGTACTAAATCCAACCTGCACTGTCAGTGCTCACTCACAGGTTTGGTGGGGTGTACTAGCTGTTGGCCACCAAGGCCGGTCTAGTGCGTTGGGTGCTAGTTTAGGATGTACGGTCTCTTGGTTCAATTATATGTTCTACCACAGACTGTCTGGGTGACCTTGGGCAAGTCTCTCAGCACTTTACTTTTCCCCTGTGACGTTATCTAATAAAATATGACCATATAGATAATTGTTGCTACCACTGTTATATAATTGCAACAAAACTTGTACAAAGGTTGTCAAGTAAGGTTATGATTTGCTGAACATAATTATGCTATTTGTATGCAAATATCATTTTTGTATTTGAAGTTATGAGCATTGGCTTTATACCTGTATTTCAAATATGTTTGTTTCTGTGGTAATGCTCACAAGGTATTTAGCCTGAATATCTTGAACGGACTATTCAAATTAAGTGGCCCATCCAAAGAACACTTAACTCAATGGAAGATGTCCATCTATACTGAATGGACTTTCCTGTGAATGTTCCATCTGAAATATAGGTAATGGCCTCTGCAGTGACTAAGCGGAATCATGCATGGACATGTGACTTGCCCATGTGACTCCAAACTTCATCTTTTACCTGTAATTTTCCACTAGCTGTGCTGAAGGCTTTGTTTGAAACAATGGATTTCCCTCCACAGGGCAGAAGCTATAAAAGGTGCTGGAAACATCTCCATTTTGCCTCTTTCCTGCTCAAGCCTCCGGACTGCAGCCTTATACTAATTGGAGCATTCTAATCAAGGGACTGAGGACCTTCTAATGATTTGGAAGCAGCCAGAAACTTGATTGAAGCCAGCAGTTTATTCCATCACTGCTACAAGCCTGAACCAAGAACTTTGCAGTTACTGTATGTATTTGATTCCTTTAACCAATTTTAACTCTCACCTTTCTTCCTTTCTTTTTATAAATAAACCTTTTGATTTTAGATACTAAAGGATTGGCAACAGCGTGATTATTGGGTAAGATATAAGCTGTATATTGACCTGGGTATGGCTGGTCCTTTGGGATCAAAAGAACCTTTTATTTGATTAAATTGGTTTTAAAGAACCATTCATTTTTAAGTCTAGTGTTTTTGGTGGTGATACGAGGACAGGAATGCCTAAGGAAACTGCTTTTCTGACTTCTTGTTAGCCAGTGTGGTGAAACAGAAGTTTATTTTTGTTGCTGGTTTGGTATATCTTATAGGAGAATAACCACCAGTTTTAGAGTGTGTCTGCCTTATTTCTCAGCGGTTTGTCCTGAAATTGGTATTCTCAGTTGTTACCCTCAGAGGCACAGTGACACCCACCCCCACCCCCATCTGTAAATTAGGGTTAATACTTCCCTACCTCAAAGAGGTGTTCTAAGAGCAAACACATTAACAATTATAAAGTACTTTGGAGATCTACTGATGAACAGTATGATATAAGAGAGAGGTATTATTATTACCACCCACAGGTGTCTGGCAACTTTTTATCCTCTGAGTAAAGGTTACTCAGACAAACAGATCATCATTTGATTAAAAGTTTGGAGAAAAAAATCTATTACTTAAATTACATATTTACTTATATTTATTATGATCCTCTGTGTTCCTGCCCTTTGTGTGTCCTTCCATATTTCCTTTATTATTCATCAATATTGTTCAATATTACTTAATGGCTTCAAGGAAAACACTTTTTCAAATTAGAGACTTTCACCCCGGCATTAAAATTTGTAGCATTCCAAGACACCAATTTTATGTATTGGATTTGTATGTAATTAAGTGCTGTGCAATATCCTTTGGGATGACAAGATAAATATGTATAAATTATTTTGATATAAATTGCAGTCCACTTGCAATGATGCTAAAAGGTCTGTGCATTTCCCATTATGCAGCTTTGTAAAAGCTGTTTGACTATAAGGCCAGTCAGAGGAAAAATTTGTCATGCAAGATAGGTACTGCAGTTATGGTACAATAACTAGATATGTCCAAGACAACTAGAAAGTGTTATGTAAATAATAATATACCAGGAGGTGAATTGGAGGATCGCAGCAGTAGCGACAGTGGTGTGTGGGAGGGAGCAGTAAGCTCACCCAGGTGAATCACCAAAATAAGACACTACTCACATGTTCAAATATGATCTTGCATGCTCTCTGGGATCCTTGCAATTGTCTCCTCACTGAGATCTGAGTATGCCCACAGGGTCTGCTGGACACTTGGGCTTGGTTTCCCCCTCAGATGTTCTGTGCGCTTTGCTAGACTACTTGGGCTGGCTCCTTCTTGATTTGGGAGAGGAAAGGGTGAGAGTAGGAGTATCTTTCCCAAATACAGCCCTCATGCATGGTGCCAAAATGAGATGACACTATTATATTTTATTATAGGATGTGCAGGTAGCAATGCACCAGAGGAGAGCCCATGATGATGTTAATAATTCTGCAATCAATACATGCTTTGGATGGCGTGCAGCAAATGATACACAAGGCCACTGTGACCCTAAGACCATCTCAATGCCAATCGGCAAAATGGGCCAGAATGAAACATTGCAGAGGATTTTCTGCTCTGGCACCTGTGGCATGTTTAGCAGTCTGCTTCTTCAGTGCTCTGCTCCTCAGTCCACGTCACCTGTCAGTGTAGTCCCCCTCCAGGAGAACAAAAAAGTACAAACAGAAAACTTGAAGTTCAGTGGTTTCTATGCTAGGTCTTTGGCCCCCATCTGGGACTCATCTGTCTTTGCCTCTAAAATTTACAGACTTTAAAACATAATTTCAGTGTGTATATAGACACAACTCCTTATATAGTGTCAATACATACACTTCACAGTGACATTAATGAACAGTGTGTCACCAGCTTTGAACTGGGAATTACACTCCTAGCTCAAAGGAGACATACCCATGCTAGCTCTGATCATGTTAGGATGCAAAAAAATAGTATAGTCTACGTCCTACCTTTTAAGAGACTTGAAAATCTTTATACAGTATGGTACAAAAATACCTGAGATAGAAGGCCTTCTGACTGAGCCTTGAATCATCCCAGTCAGAGACCAGTACAAGTACTAAATGATTTATGTTAAACAAGACTCTTCTTACAGGTTGTCATGCTGTCTAGAGTGGCTCATGAATATGAGTGCTAACCTCAGGGCAGACACCCCAAATTGATGGCATGTTCTATAATTGGATTTCACCACCTCAGTAACAAATGTGAACTCCTGCACTCCTCCTAAGCACTATAAGGGCATGGCTACACTTGCAGATGTAGAGCGCTTTGAGTTAAACCAGCCTTCAGAGAGCACAGTAGGGAAAGCGCTGCAGTCTGTCCACACTGACAGCTTCAAGCGCACTGGCATGGCCACATTTGCAGCGCTTGCAGAGGCATTGGGAGTGGTGCATTATGGGCAGCTATCCCAGCATGCAAGTGACTGCAAATGTGCTTTTCAAATTGGGGGTGGGGGGGTGAGACAGGGAGTGTGTTGTGTGAATGTGGGGGGAGAGAGAGTGGATTTTTGAGGGGCTGAGAGCATGTCAGCATTCTGTCTTATAAGTTCAGACAGCAGCAGACCCCCTTTCTCCCTCCTGCCTCTCTCTCTCACACACAGCATTCTACAGTAATGGTTGCTTTGTCCTGGAGCAGATAAGTATGCTGGCTGTCAGAAACAGAGCTTTGAAAGGGCATATCCGCATGCCTGTAGCAGTTCAAAAACAATGACAAGAGTGGCCACTTGACTTAAGGGGATTATGGGACCTTTCCAGAGGCCGATCAGAGCACAGTAATGCAACACCTCGTTCACACTGACGCCAGGGCATTGTGGCCAAGGCGCAGCAAACATTATTCCACTCACCGATGTGGAGTACCAGAAGCACTCTAGCTGAGGAGTCCGAGCGCTCTACATGCCCTGCCAGTGTGGATGGGTCAGGAGTTATGGCACCCGGGGCTGCTTTAATGCTCTCTAACTTGCAAGTGTAGCCAAACCCTAAGGGTCTTACCATGGAGTCAGAGTCCCCTTGGGCACCCCAGTCTATCTTGCCACCCAGGCAAGCTGGACTTAGTTATAAATGGTCACTTACACCAAAAATCACAAAATACATAAGTTGCTCCCAATCCCAAGAGATGAGTCGCTTACCCCAGTCAATTTGTACTGCAGATCTCCCAAAGACAATGCTTGTAGCCAATCCTATAGTAAATTCTGGATTCATTAACTAGGAAAAAGGAATGGATTATTACACGGTGAAAACAGGCAACGTATATACACAAATGAGTTTACTCTATAGTTCCATTAAGTGACAGTTGTAGTAATCTGTCAGCACTGTATGTATTCTAGGGCTAATCCAGAATGACCTGGGGGATCATTGCTTTTATTTCCTAGCGCCAGCGCTGTGAGTCCACACAGCAAGGAGATGAAAAAATTTCATGTCAGGTATCTTTATTTCCTTCTTCCGGGATTCAAGCTGAGTGGATGAGCTTTCTTGCACAGGGAAAGTTCAATGGTGTGAGGAGGCCATTAATCCAGTCTTTGTATTTTGATGTTCCACAGTGGCCCATGTAGTTCTGACAGCCCTTCTTGATGGGCAGGGCAACTACTAAAAGTTCAGAGCAGGCTTTTTTTTTTTTACAGTTCTAAAGCAAAACGTGCCTAGTACCTTTTAGCATCAGCTGCAGACATTACAAATAAGATTAATGCATGCAGCAGCTTGCAAACATTTTAGAGAGTCTAAACACTGAACACACCCTTACACATCTAACTCATCTCTTGAACAATACTAACAAACAAATGACCAGGTCTGGTTTCCAGCTATGAATCTGTCAGTGCTCAGCTGACACCTAAGGTCTTGGCAAGAGCTGGTATTCCAGCATCACACAGGTTCACTCAGTTCAGCTCTCACACCCCTTTTCTTCCTTCTCTTTCAAATTGCTGATGCTGTAATTCCTTGGAAAGGAGAGGTTGGCATGGTAGATCTTGTCAGTTACTTGCTTATAATTAACTAGGCGCTGTGTTCAAAGCAGACTTCTACTGCTGCTCCTTCATGCACCTGCACCTACAGGTTAAGTAGCCAAGTTCTCAAAGTAAAGCCTGAAATTACAGCACCAATGCATCTCTGAGGGGACAACTAGGGTATGCCTATGCTGCAGTAAAACACCTACAGTTGACCCAGTGGCTATAAAACTACAGTGTGGATGTTTGGGCTGGAGCCTCCAGCCCAAGCCCAAGCATCTACACTGCACTTTTATAGCCCCATAGCCCAGCCACAAATACAGGCCAGCCACAGGTGTTACTGCACTATAGACATACCTCTACTGTTCAGAGTCTTCTGATAGTCACAGGGGCGGCTCCAGGCACCACCACAGCAAGCGCGTGCCTGGAGCAGCAAACCACGGGGGGGTGGCCTGCCAGTTGCTGTAAGGCAGCTTTCAGCAGTGCGCCTGCAGGAGGTCCGCCGGTCCTGCAGCTTCGGTGGCAATTTGGCAGTGGGGACGCCGATGGCATGGCACCGGCGGACCTCCCACAGGCACGCCGCCGAATCCGCATTAGCAGCAGACCGCCCGCAGGCGCACTGCTGAAAGCCGCCTGCCTGCCGTGCTTGGGACAGCAAAAAACATAGAACCGCCTCTGGATATTCATGTGTAGGGCCCTACCAAATTCACAGCCCATTTTGGTCAATTTCACAGTCAGAGGATTTTTAAAAGCCAAAATCATGAAATTTATGATATTTAAATCTGAAATGTCATGGTGTTGTCATTGTAAAAATCCTGACCCAAAAATTAGTTGTGGGGGGATCACAAGGTTATTATAGGGGGGGTTGCGGTACAGCTACCCTTACTTCTGCGCTGCTGCTGGCAGCGGTGCTGCCTTCAGAGCTGGGCAGCTGGAGAGCAGCGTCTGCTGGCCAGGAGCCCAGCTCTGAAGGCAGAGCTGCCGCCAGCAGCAGCGCAGAAGGGTGGCATGGTATGGTACTGCCACCCTTGCTTCTGCACTGCTGCTGGTGGTGCGTTGCCTTCAGAACTGGGCGCCCGGCCAACAGCCGCCGCTCTCTGGCTGGTCAGCTCTGAAGGCAACATAGAAGTAAGGGTGGCATTACTGTGACCCCACTAAAATAACCTTGTGACAGCCCCCTCCCCGCAACTCCCTTTTGGGTCAGGACCCACAAATTGAGAAATGCTGGTTTCTCCTGTGAAATCTGCATAGTATAGGGTAAAAGCACATAAAAGACCAGATTTCACAGGGGGAGACCAGAGATTTCACCGTCTGTGATGCGTTTTTCATGGCTGTGACTTTGGTAGGGCCCTGTTCATGTGGATCTGCAGTGGTAGCAACCAAGGATTTGTTATAAAACACATCTAAGCTGTTTCAAGCAGCAGTGTTCCAGCTGACAAACACTTATCTTAAATAATGCCAAGTAGTTCTATCTTCATTGCTGCAGCTCAGCTCACTGTTAAAGAATCCAGTGGTAGCAGTAGTCAAAAACATTCTAGCATTGATCTCTCAGGCTGGGACTTGGATTACACACTAGGAGTTGGGCTGCTTGCCTTAGCTCATCCAAGGTATGAGTGTATAGACTGCTCAATGTACACTCCTTCATGACTTACTGTTTAGACACACAATATTGTGTTCCCCTGAGGCTATAAAAGTTAAATTTCCACATATCCTCTAGTCTAACATGCATATGTCTCCCAGCCCTGTATATTTTTAGTGCTACATGAGTGCATGACAGGTGCATTGACTTTGTCTTGTACAGCAATGATCATCATCATGTTCAAAAGTCACCTCATGGTCAGGTACTTATTACTTGTTAGATGGATATGACCATTAATCTAAATCTTCTAACAGCTGAGCTTTTATATTTTGAAAATTCTCTAATAGTAGCGTACTAGCAGTGTGTTCACAATGCACACTTCAGGCCTGATGTGCTATTGCCAATGCTACTCAATCAGAATGGAAGTGTTTTATGCACGCTTTGCACAGGTGGAATGATGACACAAGGTGAAGGGATATGACGACTGAGTCTTCCACAGAGGTAGTCTCCGGAAGTGGGCAGTGAACAGGACAGTATTTAGTGTGACTCAAAGAAGTTAGGAGGATATACAATCAATGTAGTATACCCAAAATAGGTGCAAATACTACCACCACCCCACTGATGGAGAAGATTGCCTCCTATACTCTCCTAATACATGAGAGATGGGACAAGGGAGCACTGGGGAATCTATGCAGGCCCTATACTAAGATGAAGGCTTAACCTTCTCTAGATCCCCACTCTCATCCCTTTCCCAATCCACCTTTTTGGAAAGGATCAAGCAACACCTCCCCCTCTCTCTGCAGACCCAAAACCCACCATCAGGAGTGTGCCATTTTGCCCTGGGATATTGTAAGAGGGGGATGTAGGAACTCAAACCATGAAAGAAGAAGGATATTTTTATATTGTCCATCATAAATTTCATGAAGATAAGCTACGTGGAAAGAGAACTTGCATCCCTGATGTTGCTTTATGCACAAGAGAAATTGTTTAAGATCAGTTTACCCATGTTAAAATATCAGAGAGAGTCCTATGTAGTAATCTGATGCATAAGAAATGGTCACAGATGTTAAAGTTGCCTTTAATATGCACCCAATTTTCCCAGTGTTCTTCTTTTTGCCGCTCTCTTTAACAGCAAAATACAGGCCACCACCTCCTCATTACCTTACCCTCTCCAACTCTGCAAAATGTACAGGCATGTGTAACAAGCTTTAAGGAGGAAAATATAGACATGGATGTGAAATCAAGTTAGCATCATCACATTTCTAGTCAAGTGACGCAAGTATGAAAGATGCACAAGGTAAATGAAAGCAGCACAAAGCTTTTCCATGTAAGAGGGACTGCTCACAGTTTGCCAAATTCCAGATGCCTGAGCAAATGGACCTTGCACAGAGGATCTCTCTGGGGCATAATGGAAATGGAGTCCTCCCCAAAGTCAGAGTACCAGTGCAGCAGCCAGCAAAGCTCACAATTTACCTGTGTCTGTTTTCCCCATTTTCCAGGTGGCAATAACGATGCTTACCACCTTTGTAAAGAACTTGGAGATGTACAGATTAATAGCTCTGTGTAACAGCCGAGCATTAACTATCATTCTCTGCAGTATAGAGAGGTTTGGGCTAGTGGATACAGGAAGTTACAGAGAGCTGGTCACACCACCTCCACGCTTCTTCTTTGCAACCTCTCCAAAATCATCCTGCCTGCCCGCCCCATTCAGCACAGCCAGCCATTCTGTTGTATTTACCAGCAGTGAGGTGGGGCAGGATTGCAGACTGTGAAAGTAAATGCACAGAGAGGCTGCCATACCACTTGGAAAGGGTGATTGTGTCACTTCTGCCATTTAGTTATTTGGCTACATTTTCCATTCGTATACTTTAGGAATCTCTATTGGGGGGAGTGAAGGCTGGAGGGCTGCATGAGAAGAATATTTCCACCTTCTAGAACAACCTATAATTTCCATTTAGCTGGGGCTGACAAGGCTGTGTGTAGTAGGGCAGAGGAATGTTGCTGCTCTCTCAGGCTGCTGAAGAGCTCGACAACAGAAGTTAAACAGGGTTAAACTGGATTAAATCCTGCTCCTGGACTGTGCACAGGAGGCTCACTAGGGACAAAATCTGGCTCTTTATGGTACAGGGAAGGTTCTGATACTTGGCTGAGATTTCAATATCTGATGCTAATATAGTCATTTTATGACTTGAAACTGTCAGCTGTAGACTGATATGCTGTAGTTAATGTATTATGTGGAAAGGGGCATTCAGGTGAAATCTGGTTAAACTAGGGTATTTAAATAGTTGCTGCGCTTTTATCTGCAATTAAAAACCCTAATATATAATACAATCAAGAGTACAGAACACAAGCCATGCTACATCAATATGATGTAACTGCTTACTCTGCAGCCTCACTTGGCATGGCACTGCAGTCTAATACTGCATGACCAATGCAGTGGCAGCAACTCAGGCACATCTTTTGATACGGACACTGGCAAAATGAGGACAGACACATGAATAGATTTAAGCAACAGGCTGCAACTTTTATTAAATTTCAAAACAGGGGAGGGGCACTCCCCCCCCCTTCACCTATACTCGCCTATTCCAGGCATTTAATTGGCTCCAGGGTAAGGGTACAGGTGTCCTACCATATAACCTGTAACTCAGGGTGAGCGCTCCTCAGCTTACCCCCCCAGCACTCAGTTCTTTCTGAGTCTTAGCACACTCATCCCGTGAGGGGGACAAAAGAGTGGGGACCTCAGCCCATGAGGGCTGACCCTATCCCATGAGCCCAAGGCCTGTCACCAAAATCCCAGGTCTTTTGCCTCTGGGAACCATTCATTTTATATCCTTTTAACCACTGTGGAAACTAGTCACAAAGGGGTGCCAGCTTGGTTGCACCCACCCAGCCATGAGGCCTGGAATCAAACTCCTGGCCAGTCCATTCCCTCACATTCCATAGCCATGCCATCGTCCCTGGGAAATTCAGGCCAAGACTAATAGATGTGCCTGTACTGTATCACTGAACTCCTTGGCTCCAGGAATATCCTGGTGACCTCCCTACTCACTTTCTTCCTAGCCTTGTCCATGTGGGCTGTGTGTGGCTCCTGGCCAAACCCGCCTTGCGAGAGTTTCTGGCCATACTAACCTCACCTCCAGCCATAACTGCTTGATCATGCTAACATGCCTCTTGATTCTGCCCCTGAAGTTGACACCTGTACAGCCTCTGAGAGTGCTCTCTCCAAGGTGAGCAGGACATGAGGTGAGTCAGCATTGCTTGTCAGTGAGTTCAGAAGCAGCATGAGTTGATCCCACTGCCTGCCTCTTCTGCCAAACCACTGGATGCAAACAGCTTTGGCCCTGAAGCCCAGCTTAGCTCTGCCTGTTGTCCTGGCTGCCCTCTTGTGGGCCCAATGCACTATAGAGTGCCTGCAAATCCAAATACCGAGTATGCTCTGGGTAGCCTCTGATGCAGACAAGCGCACTGGCTTGTTACACTTCCTATTCCCTGCCATTTTAACCCTGGTGCGAATGTGAGTCCTGTAACACCTTGATTTCATGAGCCTTATCACCTGCTCTGGCTACAGGCCAAAACCTCCTGCAGCCACTCATGTCCTGAAAGAACAAATACTAAGTTTAAGTGGGTCAGGACCACAGCAGCGCAAGGTTTTTCTCAGTACTGTGGCAAATTGGTACCTTGGGAGAAAGCTGCCATCACTGTGTATGAACAGTGGACTTGGCTGCTGGCCCCAGATTTTTAGTAAAACTTTTACAGGGCACAAGAGTTCATCTGCACATTCCTTTGACACTACCTAAGCCCCCCTTCCTGCCAAAAGAGGCTCCATGTGGCCTCTGTCCTTGTTCCAAGTTAAATCCTGGGAGCTGGGCATGCTGGTGAATCAACATGCCTTCTCACAAGTGAACCCGTGGGTGCCACAACTTCCCAAAGCAGGGAGGAACTACCTGGTTCTCTTTCAGCCAGTGTCTCCCTCCCTTACCGCTGGGCTTGTCCTTTTTCACTGTCGGCCCCATCAAGTTCCCCCATCCGTTGAATTAAGTAGGTCGCTGTTACGCACAAATTGAGCAGTTCAGTGGTTCTAGAGATTTGAGCACTTCCCTGGTGATCTGCAGCACCACAGCTTCTCTTGCTCCCATGGTTGAAGTAAGCCATTTCTCCAGTGAAATACAGCCACTCCTGTCTTCCCTCAGCACATGGAGCAAGGCCAGGCCTCAGCTCCTTATTTGGAAAAGAAAGTCTGGGACTAAGACTCAGCCTGATCCCATGTCTCTTCCACTTTCCAGTGAGGACTAGGTGGGAGCAGAACAGTGGGCAGACTTCCCTCCCCTCAACACAGGGAGTGAGCAGCCATGATTACAAGCTTCTATGTCTGCAGTGAGCTCAACCCTAAATCGAGGCTTTTGTCCAAACAGATATGGGGCAGAACTAGGAAGACAAGGCCAGATGAGAGGTCATTTGAAGAAGAGAATGGAGCAGAACTGGGGAGGGAGGCTGAGTTAACTGGCGGGATGCAGAAGTGCTTCAAATAGCAGATCTAGTTTAAAGCCCTAGTCTTGATCTTCAAAGCTCAAAGGAGATTAGGTCAAGTCTACTTCATAGACTGCCTCTCCCACTGCAGCCAAGACACAGTGTCTGCTCCACCTAAGATTAGTCTACAGCCAAAGGATGTATTCTTATCCCTTACCAGTCACATGCATGTGTGTGCATTTTCTGGTGGTTTGGTTTTGTTTGGAGGAGGGAGGAGAGATGAGGGGATTTGTTTATCACAAAAATTGTACCAAGTTTTGGGAAGTTAGCCTGGTCTGTCCAAACCCCTGCCTTTCAAGTGAATAACATGAATAAAGCCTCTTTTAATCCTGCCAAACTTCTATTGCTCTTCATAATATGCAATAAATTAGGCTCATTTTAACAGAAATATTGGCTTTTTAGTCTTCACTCCATCCAACTACAAATCATGTGGCTGACAGTTAAATTGCCAATACGAAGATCCTGTCTGACATTGTTGTGGCTCTGGTTTGCCCCAGGATGTAGGTCACTGTTAATGCAGAGCTCTGCTTGTATCCTTCGCTCCTGTGCTGCATTTAGATGATGGTTTGTAAATGTGACATTGTTTTGGAAGGAAATCGGAAAGATGTAAATCCAGCTTTCTACATACATGAGTCTTAATCTGCAATTCACATGACTCTTGACATCTTCCATCAAATGAGTTTGGCTTGTTTATCCTGGGGTGAGTGGGCAGATTGCTGCCATCTCAACTGCCAGCCTTGGTCTGATCCTTGTTCTTAAGCTGTTGGGTCCTGATGTTCAGAGGTGCTGAGTGCCTGCCACTCCCATGGATATAAACTCGATTTCTGCGTGCTCAATAAGCTCTGAAAATGAGCCCATTAGAGTTTCTGGCACTGAGTGGGCAGCTAGACATATGGGCCAGAGGTACAGTCGCTGTTGCTGGAGACTCAAGTCTCACCTCTTGCACCAGGAAGGGCTGCTGTAGCCTGGGGAAGGCAAGTGGTATTTCTCTCCCCATCCCCTTTTGAGCAACCCCTGCCAGCAGTAGATGCAATAGATGTCATTGAGTCAGCACTCATACCCCAGCTTCCTTTGGCCACATTCCCTCCCTGGCCAGCTTTGGCTTTTGACCAACAACCTGGTGGAAAGGAGGTTGCAACTGCCTCGGGATGTTTGAACTCTCGTACTGTCTGTCATGGGGAGACCAATGCCTGGCTTTAGGCCAGCAGCTAAGAAGCACCTTTCACTGAATACATTGAAGTATGTTTTTAAAAGGTTTTTATCTGAGCTAGTGCTAATAGCTAAAGAGAGACAAAAAGATGTGACAGTGACACTACTGAAACCCATTGTCAGAGCCTGAAAAACAGTTTCCTCCATCCTTGGTTAGCTCATCTGACAATTGCAAGAGCAGCTCTGGTTATTGTCCAAGAAAAGCGTTTAATTTTTAAACACTGAAGTTCTTTTTATGACTGAGAGAATTTCCTCATTACATTGTGACAGGTTTCAGAGTGGTAGCCATGTTAGTCTGTATCAGCAAAAACAACGAGGAGTCCTTGTGGCACCTTAGAGACTAACAAATATATTTGGGCATAAGCTTTTATGGGCTAAAACCCCCTTCATCAGATGCATGGAGTGAAAAATACAGTAAGCAGTATATATATATATTACAGCACATGAAAAGATGGGAGTTGCCTTACCAAGTAGAGTGTCAGTGCTAACGAGGCCAATTCAATTAAGGTGGAAGTGGCCTGTTCGCAACAGTTGACAAGAAGGGGTGAATATCAAGGGAAGGAAAATTGATGAAGTGGGTTTTAGCGCATGAAAGTTTGTGCCCAAATAAATTTATTAGTCTCTAAGGTGCCACAAGGACTGCTGGTTGTCATTACATTGAGTTTCAAAACACTCACATAACAGGGCTCCCAGTGTCACTAATTTCACTTGTAGCACAACGGTTGTCAGCAGCAGGCTTAGAAATTTCAAAGTTTCATTTTTAAATACACATCAGGGTCTGTTTGCAGTGGAACGTGCTTTTTATCTTCCAGTTTCCAAGTGTGGGGTGTGACAAAGTTCTTCCTCTACCTTGGTGGGTCCTGCGCTTATCGGCAGATTTGGTCGCCTCACAGATTCACCCTGTGGGTCAGGAAACAGCCCAGATACCTTCCCCTCTGGTAGCAACCACAGTCCAGGTCAATTCCTCCTGTGTTTGACCAGGAGTTGGGAGGTTTGGGGGGAACCCAGGCCCACCCTCTACTTCGGGTTCCAGCCCAGGGCCCTGTGGACTGCAGCTGTCTAGAGTGCCTCCTGTAACAGCTGCATGACAGCTACAACTCCCTGGGCTACTTCCCCATGGCCTCCTCCAAACACCTTCTTTATCCTCACCACAGGAACTTCCTCCTGATGTCTGATAACGATTGTACTTCTCAGTCCTCCAGCAGTATGCCTACTCACTCTCAGCTTCTTGCACACCTCTTGCTCCCAGTTCCACACACACACACACACACACACACACACACACACACACACACACACACACACACACACACACACACACACACACACACACACACACACACACACACACACACACACACACACACTTCCTCTCCTCTGGCTCCCTCTGGCCTGACTGGAGTGAGCCCTTTTATAGCATCAGAGGGGCCTTAATTAGAGTCAGGTGCTTAACTGCCTCACCTGACTCTTAGCAGGTTAATTGGAGTCAGGTGTTCTCATTAGCCTGGAGCAGCCCCTGCTTTGGTCACTAAGGGAACAGAAAACTGCTTATCCAGTGACCAGTATATCTCCCTTCTACTACTCTGCTGTTGGGGCCTATTTCCGCTCTTCCGTCCGTTCACGCATCCGGGCGGAGTTCCTCTGGGCGGCGTCCACTGGCTCCCTTGACGCCTTCGAGGAGCAGTGGGCGTTGTCCGGGGTTCTCTGCTCGGTGTCCCCATCTGGTTCCCTTCGTTTAGCCCTGTGACCTCACTCCCGCTCCTGTTTTTTTTCATTAGTTGTCCCACGTAATTAGTTAGTGTCCCGGCCCTGTGGATCCTCCCCTTAGGCTGGGGGGAGGTCCTTTAGCAGTGGGCGGGCTTTGCCCGCCCACTTCCTGGATACTAATAGGACTACTCTGCTGTTGGGGCCTATTTCCGCTCTTCCGTCCGTTCACGCATCCGGGCAGAGTTCCTCTGGGCGGCGTCCACTGGCTCCCTTGACGCCTTCGAGGAGCAGTGGGCATTGTCTGGGGTTCTCTGCTCGGTGTCCCCATCAGGTTCCCTTCGTTTAGCCCTATGACCTCACTCCGATCCTGTTTTTTTTCATTGGTTGTCCCACGTAATTAGTTAGTATCCCAGATCTGTGGATCCTCCCCTTGGGCTGGGGGGAGGTCCTTTAGCATAGGACTACTCTGCTGTTCCCAACTGGCCTGGGTCTATCACAGGGGGTAAACACAAGAGGCACCAGTTTCACCACAGATTAAAAATTGAAGCATTTTGAGCAGCTCCACAAGTGACACTTTACACTGTTGATGACAAGCTACTGAGTTCCCTTACAGGGTCTCTCCTGGTGGGAGCAGTGTGGGGAGAGGGAACTTTATTCCTTGTACCCCTTAAAAAGGAAGAGGGGCAAATTGTGGAGAACACAAACACACCCCTTGCCCCGGGGCTAACAGTCAGAGCCAGAGGCAAAATGTGAAATAATAGCAGCTGTGAAACTGTGCTAAAAGGCTGGCTTACACTCAACTGATTTGTCCACCTATCTTCCACTAGCATGTGGATTGCTCTGGCCTGTGGTGGGAGATAACTGTCCAGACTCTTAGAGGGAGGCAGCAGTGCACATGCTCAGAGGCAGAAACTTAGGCAGCTAGGGAATTTTACCCTGAAAATGTTAGCGCCGAATAAGTTTAGATGCCTTCAGGGTTCAGCAGGAGTTTTGTGAGTTGCAGTGGAGGCTAAAACTGTGCCAAGGTGTGGGACTGGATAAGGCCACTCCCCCTCCCCTCCTTGCAAACCTGATTAGCCTAGGAGTCAGGAGTGCTATTCCAAAACATGGACACACAATTAACTACAGACTACCTGGGAGGGTTTGAGCCAATGAGACAATGTGGGTGAAGAATGGAAAACAACCGCAGGAAGATTTGGAGAGAGAACAAAGAAAGAGGACTGGAGAAGAAGAAGCAGGGCTGAGCTGGAGCAGAGAGACACAAAGAGTGCAGGGGTGCAGAGACTGAACTACAAGCTGCTTGGAGGAGAGCCAGCCACTGCACTAGCATTTGCAAAAGGGGTCTCTTACAGATATACAACCTGAAGCCGACAGGACAGATGAGACCACATAGCAACACCCACCAGTTTGAGCACACAAGAAATGCCAGCATCAGAGCACATTGTCAGGTTGGACTAGGGTGACCAGACAGCAAATGTGAAAAATTGGGACAGGGTGTGGGGTAATAGGAGCCTATATAAGAAAAAGACCCAAAATCGGGACTGTCCCTATAAAATCAGGACATCTGGTCATCCTAGGTTGGACTGACCCAAGCAGGGGTTTGTGTTGGCATCAGGAGCAGCGCCAGGGTTTCTGGCACCCTAGGCAGAATTTGGGGGGCGGCATTTTGTGCACTTCCCACGGGGCACGTGGGAGCTTCCGGTTCCACTCCCATCGCGCCACCAAAGGACCCTTCGCCGAAATGCCGCAGGCGACAGCAGCAGTCATTGAGCTGCTCAATTGCCTACTGCTGGTTTCCACAGCACGTCGTCAGAAGGTCCTTCTTCAGTGGAGCGGCAGGAGCAGAACCAGAAGCTCCTGTGCGCCCCGTGGGGAGCGCACAAAATGCCGCCCCCCGAATCCTGGCGCCCTAGGTGACCGCCTAGGGTCGCCTAATGGAAGCGCCGGCCCTGGTTGGCATGAGGCAAAAAGTCTGTGTGTCTAGCCAGGCATGGGAGAGGAAGGGGTGGGAACTACGTGCTGTATCAGGGACAGGGGAAACTGTGTAGGTAACTCCTCCCAGAGATCCTGACCTGGGGCTACGCCTGGCTTAGATAGGAGTGTGGTTCCCTTGTAGTGTGTGGTGCTTGTTCCAGGAGTTAACTCTGGCCCCCTAGGAGGGAGGGCTGACGTTTGTGCAGAGATGTGTGGCTGGGACCTGGAAATCCCCCCTACCTAACACAAATGTGGATTTAGTATATAAGTTCCTTTGGGGATCCCACTCTTAGTGACCAAAAGTGTTTTAGGCCATGAGCTGTACCCTTTATCAAAATGGCAGTATATGCAGCTACACGGTGCCCGCGAGCACAGTGCTGTAGCGTTCATTTTGTACAGACTCAGGGAATGGTGGCACCATATATATCACCAAAAACACATCCTGAAGCAATGGGGTTTTGCAGTTGGAGGCCTCCATCCAAAAACTGGCTCTGCCCTGCTCAGTATATGAGGTTGCAGCCAGAGGTGAAGTTCTAGCTCTTACTTTATAATTTTGGGGTTGGGTTGCTAAGGCTGGTGGAATTTTATAGCCCTATTTGCTTAGGAGAGTTCAATTAGTGCTTTAAAATAAAGTGAAAACTAGCTCTCTGAGCAAAATTCAATATTTTCAGCTTCAGATTTTCATGATAAATCCCTTTTAGTTATATCCCTGGGTGCCCTTTCTACTTCACACCATGCTTTTCTCAGCTGCTTTCACAGTCCGATCAATGTTCTCTCTCAGCTTGTAGTGCTGCTCTCACGCAGTCCCTGATACAATATACCAGTATGTTCATTAGCCTCTAGTGTGAGCTGCCATACACTAGATGGCCTCTCTCTTCATTATCAATTGTACTCCAGTTTAAAAAAAATACAAAACAACAACCTGTAATAGTAATAGCTGGCTCATAGAATACAATCCTGGCTCATTTAACCTCAAATAAATGTTTTAAATAGTTTCCATTGAACAAATGGAAAAAAAACATTTTAATGGCAGAGAGGGGAATAACTAATACTGAGCAAATGGAACAGAACTATTTGAGATCAATACCCATTTTTGTCTGTTGTGCTTCAAACTATGAAATTACCGCGTAACGACAGCCTTTCGTAGCCTTTTTATTGAGAGAACCCAAAGCATTAAGTATTTTTCTAACCATGATACGTTTAGCTGCATTCAGAGCCTCCGCATGAAAGCTACACAATGCATCAGGATCTACAGCAATTGTTTGGGTTTGGCCCCCTTCCTGAGGATTATTAAGTGCAATGGCGGCATTATACAATGGGAATGTACTACGCATTTGTTTCAGCTTTTAGAAAGCTTTTATTTTAAGATGACCATTGGCCAGACCATTTTGTAGGCCTGCCAGCTGGAGAGCCTACATTTAGGGATGTTTTTAGAGTCCTGAGAAATGGCGCTGGCAGAAGCAATATGTACAGTAGCCTTGACTGAAGAAGAGACAGCACTGACTGTAACCATCCCCTTACCTAGTAGACAGAAAAATAAGAGTAGGATCACTCAGTCTTCAGTGCTCCTTGTCTGAAATGCTACAGTAACGATGAGACAGTCAGGATTAGGAATTAGGAGTTCATTTAAGAATCCAGTCCACACTAAACAGAGACCTCATTGATTGCATGGGTAACTCTGTCCAAGAACGGGAGGCCAGTGCATGAACGTATCCCAAATGGGGTGAAGATGATAAAAAACCCTGACAAGGAGAAACTGGGATCTTTGTGCGGTCTGGAATCTGAGGAGCAAAGATTCCTAAACAAAAGCAAGAGATCCCCATGCTGCTTGGCCTGGGTCAACCCTAAAGGACGTACAGAGCTGCTTATTACATAAGCTTATATTACCTTTTTAAATCTAAGACTGTAATTCATTTGTTTATGTATGCTTCCTGTTTTAACCTTGTAAATAATTCTCATTTCTTTTTCTTAGTTAATAAATCTTTAGTCAATTTATTGTAGGACTGGCTACAAGTGTTGTCTTTGGTGTGAGATCTGAGGTGCAATTAACCTGGAGTAAGTGACTGGTCCTTTGGGACTGGGAGTAACCTGAATATTGTTGTGATTTTTGGTGCAAAGTGACCATCTATCATATAGTTCTGGGTAGAAAGATAGACCAGGCTGGCCAGACTGGGTTTATCTGTAACTCCATGGTAAGACTGTTATAGTGCTTTAGGAGTTCACACTTGTTACTGAGTTGGCAAAATCTAATTATGGGACATACAATCAGTTTGGGGTTTCTTCTCTGCTTTTTGACAGTCTGCCCTGAGGCTGGCACTCATGCTTGTGAGCCACTCCAGACAACATGACACGGGTTAAACGGTTAAAAGCAAATAAAAGTAAAATACACTTTCTAGTGGCTAAGACTTAACTCAACAAGCTACAGTCTTGGTTCAAGGTAGATTTCTTACCACTCTTTTTTCTTTACAGCCATGGCTGACTTCCCTTCAGTCAGGACCTTCCACCAAAGTACCAAGTGTTGGTTTCCCTTGTCTTCGTAGGTGAAAGATGCCAAAATGGCTGTTTCCCCTGATATCTCTGAGTTCATTGACTCTGCTTCAAGAGGCAGGATGACTTCATGTTGTCCTTACCTTCCTATGGAAGTCCCATGCCCTTGCTTATTCATATATAAATGGGGCTTCCAGTGTTTTGATTCCACCATGCTCACTTCCACCTGTGTGGGAGAAAATTTGTTTCTCCCTTTGTTTGGTCCCAGACTTTAAAGCATAATATTATAGCAAGTATTCATAAACCCTTATATAGTGTTAATACATTTCACAATGATATAGTCTGGTGAAGACTTCATGATGATTCCTCCACTGCTGGTGATAGTTGTCATTACCTCCCCCCCCCCCTTGTTAGCTTGATGACTTTGTTTACCCTGTATGTAAATGTACCTTCATTGTTTCTGCCTGACAACCAGGCCAGTCCGACAAGCAAATATCCATTCCCTTGCCTAGGGGAGAGTGGACTTATGCATTGCTTGCCAAACACATTTAAGAACATAATTCGAGCACATATCCATAACTCTTTGTACACACCCATGCCTCCATCACACTAAAATATTATGATCAGTGAGTTATTAGTTTCTCAGTGATATATTACATGTCCCCTTCTGGGTATATATTACGACAACAGTATGTTAGATGTAGTGAGTATGTCAGGCCTTGCAAGAGTTGCTGACACAGAGTAGTGAACCACCAATGGAACTGTGTGTCATAAACATCTCGTAAAGTGTTTTTGTACATTGCCAGTTATCATTCATATTTTTCTGATTAAATTCTTCCTCGCAGCTGATTTGGTTCAGAATTCTTTTCAGCTTTGTGAAATGCGCCCTTTTGCAATGATGGATTCTGCTCAATAACGATCCAAAGCAGTGCAGACTGACACAGGTTTACTTTCATCATCTGAGTCAGATGCCACCAACAGAAAGTTGATTTTCTTTTTTGATGGTTCGGGTTCTGTAGAGTCCGCATCGGAAGCATATGCCACATATTGTCTCTCTCAGATTTTGGAAGACACTTCAGATTCTTAAACCTTGGGTTGAGTGCTGTAGCTATCTTTAGAAATCTCACATTGGTACCTTTTTTGCGTTTTGTCAAATCTGCAGTGAAAGTGTTCTTAAAATGAACAATGTGTTGGGTCATCATCCACGACTTCTATAATATCAAATACATGGCAGAATGCAGGTAAAACAGAGCAGGGGACATACAATTTCCCCCCAAGGAGTTCAGTCACAAATTTAATTAATGCATTATTTTTTTAACGAGTGTCATCAGCATGGAAGCATGTCCTCTGGAATGGTGACAGCAATATGAAGGGGTATATGAATGTTTAGCATATCTGGCACATAAATACCTTGTAATGATGGCTACAGAAGTGCCATGCGAACACCTGTTCTCACTTTCAGGGAACATTGTAAATAAGAAGCTGGCAGCATTATCTCCCGTAAATGTGAACAAACTTGTTTCTCTTACCAGTTGGCTGAACAAGAAGTAGGACTGAGTGGACTTGTAGGCTCTAAGTTTTACATAACTGCACTCAAAAATAAAATAGTGTAACAACAACAAAAATCTACATTTGTAAAGTTGCACTTTCACAATAAAGAGATTGCATTATGGTACTTGTATGAATTGAAAAATACTATTTCTCATCATTTTTACTGTGCAAATATTTGTAATAAAAATAATATAAAGTGAGCACTATATATATACTTTGTGTTCTGCGTTGTAATTTAAATCAATATATTTGAAAATGTAGAAAATCATCCAAAAATAGTTAATAAATTTCAGTTGGAAATCTATTGTTTAACAGTACGATTAAAACTGTGATTAATCACAATTAAATTTTTTTAAGTTAATCACATGATTTAACTGAGATTAATCAACAGTCCTAGTTATAACTATTGATTTTAACATTATGGGAATCATCCCACCAAGTTTCAGTAGTATCAACTAAATAGAAATCATAAAGGGGCAATTTCAATTCTTCTTGTTTGTTCCCAGTATCCTAGCATTACATAAGTAATCCTTACTCTGGTAGGTAGCCTCATTTGGTTAATGGCATTACTTACCTGAATATCAACTGCTTAGGTGACAAAAGGTTTGCAGGAG
This sequence comes from Mauremys reevesii, assembly GCF_016161935.1. Classification (NCBI taxonomy): domain Eukaryota; kingdom Metazoa; phylum Chordata; order Testudines; family Geoemydidae; genus Mauremys; species Mauremys reevesii. The sequence goes on along the minus strand of NC_052627.1, from coordinate 108,640,991 downwards.
TAAAGGTTAGCAGGATTTGGACCTAAATTTGCAAATCATTAGCATTTATTTTATTGCTGTAAAAAAACAACTTGCTATTCACTTAAATTATTCACATTAAAGATAGTTATCAGCTATTATGGAAAAATGAGTCATTGATCATTTCTGGATTGAAGACTGTTCCCTTTGAATAGTTGCAACAGACATGTGCATAGAGTACCCAGTGATACTATAAATGTGACATTTCTCTACCTGGATACAAACTGGCACTTATTTTAATTGTACATAACTACTCCCTGCTGGCTAGGACAGTATTTATTATTTTGGACAGCTAAGTCCCTGGCATTTTAAGAATCTTGAAATGACAGAAATTCAAGGACATTTGCATTCTGCATGGCTATCAAGTATCTTTAATATGTTCATAAGACTAGTCCAGTCATAAAGATGTGTGGCTCTTAAATGTGAGAGCATATTTTTCATATGTTGCAGGTGCATGGTCTCACATGAAAGAGGCAACTTTTGTATTAGCTCATCTGAATCACAGGGGTCTAATATGGACCACATGTGCTGCTAATATAGCTTTGTCACTGCAAGGTGTGGGGACGAGACTCGCTTTTTGCAGTGGAGAGAGTAATGATTCCTTCCAAAACCACAAAGTGTTTAGATTCAAGCTTTAGTGGTAACAAGAAAAAAAGTTTACACTTACTATACAATACTATCTGAGATACTACGCTATGGGGCCATGTAGACAAGCCCCAAGATAATAGTAGTATCTCAATTACCATTGTGTGGCAACTGTTCGTAAATAATTACCATTGATTTGCAACTACTGTACATACCTGTCAATGAAAAAATGATTGAAGTGATGTAAGTTGGGGCCGCCAATCACACTTTTAATTTCCCTTCCCAGAAAGAAACTGGTTCACTAAAAAAGTTTGTGTGTCTATATACTGAATCTGTGGAAAAATAATACCTAGTTTGTATATAGTGCTTTCCAGCAGTAGATCTCAATGTGTTGTACAGAAGATGAATCATTAACCCCATTTTACAGAGGGGAAAACTGAGGTATAGAGAGATGAAATTACTTGTCTACAATCACTCAGCAGCTCACTGGCAGAATCAGCAATAGAACCTAGTACTCCTGAATCCTAGTCCAGTGCTCTATCCTCTAGGCCACACAGTAGTTATGGGCATAGGCTGCATAGATGTATTTGATTCTGCTGTTGTTCTTGAACAATGAATAATGTAAACAAAATGGTAACGGTGTCTAAAAGGAAATATACAAAGAAAAGAACCACCATTGCCTAGGGTAGCTTATATTTTCAGAACAACAACTTTCAGATTATATCACTAGCAATTGTGCGGCTGGCTGCTTTGTGTTCCCACCCCGAAGTAACATTGTTGTGATATTATCTACTGCCTAGGGCCACTTGTTTAAGAATTAAACCAGATTTCAGCTCCTCCAAATTTAAATGATATCACTAAACCTGCCTTCTACCCAAATTCTGCATTCTTGTTAACTCTTGACTTCTGAAAATAAGCCGTTTCCCCTGACTTGGGTACAGGCACGCTGCAGCTTCTTGCCCTCCTTACAAGCAGCGTCAAAGTTAAATGCTCCTCTTACCATCCCAGACACATCTAGGGCCTTGAATGAAGCTGCATGACAATGTGCATTGAAAATGCAACTGTTGATAACCTGTCAACAACTCATTGCTGTAATAGCACACACCGCTGCAGTGCCTCCTCCACTGGAGCTACTCCACTGGGAGTAGCAGCAATCGTTTTGTTTTTGTTTTTTTTCCCCAAGAGGAAGATGGAAGGAGTGAGAATAGTGGGAAACTCTTGAAGGGGGATGGGTTTGGGAGCCTCATAGGGAGCAGCAGGAGCCTCTTGGGGAGAATGGTAAGTGCTGGGAGCTTGGTCTTGCACAGTGCCCTGAAAGGCCAGAAAACTTGAATTAGGGACAACAAATCGGGGGGGGGGGGGGGGAGCAAACCACAGTCTTTGCTGAAATAGCTGAGGGTTCCTCACTGCCAAAAAGAGCATTTCAAAGACTCTCATATATTCAGGGGAGTAAAAATGAGGTCTTTCCCATGTACTGCAAGTTTCTGCCCTCTACTGGCATTCTTGAAGATTGCTCACAATTCTGCTGTAAGATTCTGTAATTCTCTCACAAAAAAAACCCATCAGTGTTCAAAGGATGGGCATGTTGGATAACTGTTTAAAGAGCAAATCCTTAGGATAAGGTGTGTCAAATTCTAGGAATGAGTGTGTCTGACAGGCATCCAAGTCATGAGTGACATTTGCTATTGACTTCTGCAACAGTTTTCAGATAGCAGTCAAACACCCCAGGATTAGACTGAAACACGTCCCTCCCACACAGACAGTCTCTATCTGCAGCATTCTGGCTAGCTGACACAGGGAGGAAGAGAAAGAGGTGGGAGCAATAACACATATTCCCTTCACCTGTTGTTATTCTCCTATAAATTCCTGAGCCTATTAAACACAAGTGGATTATTTCCACACAAAAATCTCACTGCATAATTTTGGCTTGACTAATAGTTGTAATTCACAAATGATTCAGAAATTGATATAATCATATTTGGTAGTGATTCCATTATATAAAATTCTCTTCAAATCAATCAAATTGACCATGACAAAGTGCACCAGTTTTCTATAGGTGCAAAATATCATACTTTTTAAAAAATGGATACTTTTCATTGGTTAATTCACCAAAATTTGTGGCAATGTTGCAGTGAATGCTGAAAGTTGAAATTTCCACAACAAAATCACAGCCCATGATTTTCTTAGTCTTACTTATCTTCCAATATTTAGAGCTCTTCATATTATCAGCCCTGTTCTGTTACTTCCTTTTCAATTTTCCCTTTTTTGTGCACAATGCTTTCTACATGGTAGTCCAGGGAAATATTACAGGCTGTACAGTACATCACCTCATGTAGAGACTATAAACTGGGGGAGCTAACATAATCCTTTGCAGTTATTTTTGTTGCTACTTTACTTTGTGATCTGTCCTCATATGACATTTTTTGGAAACTTTTTTCTGGTCACATCTAATTGAATTAGTTTTTTGTTTTAAATATGAAGAATTAGGCCCAACCATGCACTTCACATCCAAATCTGCATGTGGTAGAAGCAGAGAGATATTCTGATCTAGCTTTGGATTAGCTCATTTTAGAGGTAAAGCTAGCTGTGAAGTTCAGACCCTCATCTGAACTTCAAAAGTTCAGGGGTGTTCATATCTGGAGTTCAGTTTGGGCCCCCATCTGCTCTGTCCTCATCATTTTACATTTGTTCCAGTCCAGATTCTAAATAGCAGGAGGACCAGAAATAATATAAAACCCCCACAGAAAGGTGTTTTCTCATAAGAACTCTAGCAAACTCATGAGGTTTGGTTCATGCCATGGAACAATGAGGTCATAGTGCCACTACTAGGAGAAAGAGGATGGGCAAAATACTGCCTTCTTTAATGTGTGTACTAAGCAAAATGTCCCAAAGTATATCAGCCATCTTCTCACTCTAGAGAACCCCAGTCAGTATGCCTTAGCCCATACCTATGAATTTGAGTGGTGCGGAAAGTCCAGCCCCAGTCCCGTATCAGACAGGGGGTGCTGAACATGAACACAGAGACCTCTAATTGACTCAAGTCTCATTTCCAGCTGAGTGTTTTTGGATAGTGGACAACAGATACAAAGGAGATAAGGCAAGTCCAAGCTAGAGAAATGCTAGGGATTCTCCTTACTTCTCTATAGTAAGAAACTATTTATAACATTTCCATAACTCACCGTAAGAAAGAAAACATGAGACCTTAAAGCGGGGGTCAGCAACCTTTCAGAAGTGGTGTGCCGAGTCTTCATTTATTCACTCTAATTTAAGGTTTCACGTGCCGGTAATACATTTTAATGTTTTTTAGAAGGTCTCTCTCTACAAGTCTATATATAATATAACAAACTAGTGTTGTATTGTAAAATAAACAAGGTTTTCAAAATGTTTAAGAAGCTTCATTTAAAATTAAATTAAAATGTTGATCTTACACCACCGGCCCACTCAGCCTACTGCTGGTCTGGGGTTCTGTTCACCTAGGCCTGAGTGGGGACTGCGGCTGGGACCCCAGCTGGGAAGGGTCCGGCAGCCAGAACCCCAGTCCGGCAGCGGGCTGTGCAGTGCTGGCAGCAGGGACCCCAGACCGGATGTGGGCTGAGCGGTTCAGCCCACTGCTGCTCAGGGGTTCCATCCTCCAGCTCCTGCCAGCCGGGATCCCGGCTGCCAGACCCGCTCAGCCCGATGCCAGTCTGGGGTCCCGGCCCTGCCCACATAGAGTGGGTACCTACTTTCTCCCTGGTTCTGGCCCATTCTCTTCCTCTCTCTGCACTGAGCTGAGGGTGGGAGTGCACTGAGCACAGGGCTGGGGGTGAAGGGTCTGGACAGGAGCTAGAATGAAGGAGGGGGCTCAGAGTTGGGGCAGGAGGTTTGGGTGTGGGGGCACTTACCTGGGCAGCTCCCATTTGGTGTGAGGGGTGCAGGTGGGAATGTGACTCCCGTTTGGTGCTCTGGGTGGGGGTGGAGATGTGCGGGGTGCATGGGATGTGGGGGAGCTGGGGATGTGGAGGGTGCAAGAGTTAGGGCAGAGGGCTGGGGGCCGGGGAGGGGAGGTGGGTGTCAGGGTAGGGGGGCTGGGTATGTGTAGGGGTGCCAGAGTCAGGGCTGGGGTCATGGGAGGGTGTGTGAAGGAGACAACAGAGGGCCAGGTGGTACAAGGCTCAGGGCAGGGGCGTGGGGGGGTGCAGGGATCAGGGCAGAGGACTGGGTGTGTGTGTGGGGGGGGGGGGGTCAGGGCTCAGGGCAGAGGGCTGGGTGACTGCCCCCCCCAAACCCCCAACCGCTCCTTGTCCTGACTACCCCCTCCTGGGACCCCACCCCCTATCTAAGCCTCCCTGCCCCTTGTCCCCTGACTGCCCCCCTAGGATCCTACCCCCTACCTGTCCCGACTGCCCCAACCCTTATCCACACCCAGACAGACCCCCTGGACTCCCATGCCTATCTCACCACTCCCCACCCCCTGACAGGACCCCCAGAACTCTGGACCTATACAATGCCCCCCTGCTCCCTGCCTACCCCAACCCCTCTCCACACCCCTGCCTCCTGACAGCCCCCAGAACTCCCGACTCATACAACCCCAGCTCCTTGTCCCCTGACCACCCCTCCAGAGACCCCCACCCACCCTAACTGCTCCCCAGGACCCTCCTTGCTCCCTGTCCCTTGACTGCCCTGACCCCTATCCACCCCCAAACAGACCCCGGGACTCCCATGCCCCACCCAACCCCGCACTCCCTGACTGCCCCCTCCAGAGACCCCTGCCCCTAACCCCTCCCGGGATCCCATCCCCGCATCCTGCTCCCTGTCCCTTGACTGCCCCCCCCCAGCCCCCTTACCATGAGGCTCCCCGCTCATCCTGGAGCCCTGCCGCCGCCACGCACGCAGCCCAGCCCCGCCCCTCAGAGCAATGTGCACGCAAGAGCAGGGCTCCAGATGAGCGGGGAGCGTCTTTACCTCTCCACAGAGCCAAACGCTGCCCCGCGGGAGCGCACAGCAGCAGGGCTCTGGGGGAAGGCGGGGGAGGGGCTGGCGGCTTGCTGCGCTCAGCCAGTGCTCCAGCCCGCGACCGCGGACCCCGTGGCTTGCCGCGTCGGCAGGATTTTTAATGGCACACAGAGTCACAGCAGGCAGCCGCGTGCCATAGGTTGCCGACCCCTGCCTTAAAGTATTGTCTGTACACAATAATCTCAAGTGGGGAGCTAAGAATTGTTTTGGAAGCACTGTACAAATCTGTGTAGATGTTACACCACAAATTTATATTATAAAGTAACCAAGCCAATAAATAAAACAATATATATTTATTTAGCACAAAATCCTCTAACATTAGTCTGTGTGTTCTACTTTTATTTCCTAGGGCACTTTTTCTCCTTCAGATAGTAAAGAGCCATCAGGAGTTACGCAAGACACATTTATAATATAATAAATCAGTTATTTGTGACAGAAAACACACAACAATTGCTGGGCCGAGAGCCCTTTTGAAAGCTTTAAAGCAATTTAAAGGCTTTAATCTTGCAACCCCATCTTGTGCAAGTAACCTTTATTCAGTCCCACTGGCTCCAATAAGACAACTTGAATCGGTATAGAATACTAATAGGAAAAGGGGTAGCAGGATTGGGCTTTCCATAGGGCTACAGTGATTTTATTTTATATCTATGTCCAACAAAATAAAACTAGAATTAGGATATTAGAAGACAACGATATTGCTGAAATGGACAAAAAAACAGTTGCCCAAAAGACTACTGAGACAGAACTCGACAGTTATATATGTAGGTACATCACATCATTAAGTACAATTTCTGATACATAGCCACCACTGTTTTCCTTATTTTAAAGAACAGAGGTAACCCCATAGAGAATGCTCAAGATTAGGACATTTGCAGATTTTAAAATCTATAGCCTTGATATATGTATCGAAGACAACGGATACCTTTTGATAAAGGAATGTAGCTTGCATCTAAGAACAGAGAAACATTAGTCAACATCTTGTTTCACAAACAAGATAATAGAATCACTGGATACAGAAGACCACCCAAACTTGACTAGAATGTTACAACCTTCTCATTTGCTGTGTTTTCACAATCACACTGATCAGTCTCAAAGATGTGCAGCAGCTAGTTCTGTCTTCCCTCCTGTGGTTACCACCTGGATTAGGCTGCCTGAGCTTGGTCTGTTCTTCCCTGTGATCCAGTCATAAAAGGTTCTGTTAAAAAGTATGAGAATATAATAAGTGTGAATAGGCAAAGGGTGTTAAAAAAAAAAAGTCAGCCTGCCATATCCACTTTTTTCTCTGTATGCTGTCTTTTTATTGTGGATCCTTTATAATTGTCTCCACGAGGAGAGGCCCTTACACTCACACGGAGCCCCACAAAATCAATAATGTTCTGCACAGGCACAGGTATCCACCCACGGAGATCTGATGGCACGACTGGGGCCTAGAATGTAAGTTCTTCAGGGCAAAGAGCTGTGTCTCATCTGTCTACAAAGCACCTATTGTCCTGTTGGGCTCTATCACCATGATTTTCAGAGAGTGTGCAGCGCTCTGAAAATTCAATCTTAGATACATAATAAATAATAAACGTTAACTTTGGGTGGAAGGTAACTGTACCCCGATTCTGCTCCTAAAGTTTGCAAAATACCGGTATTTCAATTTCTTAGGGAAAAAACATTTTAAAGATAAAAAGTAAATCCTACAGAAATATACTGCAACTGATGTCATCAAGGTAACTAGGCACATTGGGGTCTAAAACAAAAAAATTTGTTGGCATCCGAGTAGAGAACTGTTCTTTTCTTCAGAGTCACCCTTCCACTGAAGATTATGGCTAAAATAAAGTTAATATACTTCAAATATATGAGAAAGGGAAAGAAAAAGCAAAGTCACAGCTTTGTTCTCCTCTCTCATTTTCCACTTATTCTTTTCTCGCTCTTCTTCCCTCTCTGTCCATTATTTTTTCCCCTATTACCATCCTCTGAGCGTCTCCCAATTCCCTCCTCTCTTTCTTTCACCTCCAATGTCCTCCCTTCCTATCCCATCCCTATTCTTCTTGGTCTCATGCTCTTTCCCTTGTCTAGTGCTCTTTTTTTTTCCCCCAGCGTTTTTCCTTCCCTAGGCATCTTATCCCTTTAAAACACTCTCTCCCATCATCACTCCACTGAACTGCACAATTGTGGAAATGGTTCTTCAGGGCCGTGAGGGGAGCAGTGGGACTTGGAAGTCTCACAGGGAGGAATTCACCCCTCAGCAGAGGGCCACCACATTGCCTATGCTCAATTTAAACACTATTTTGAAGATTGGAAGAGGTGCAGAGGCCTTGTATTAGCTGCCTAAGGTGAAAGGGAGAAGTGGAATTTCATCCAGAGAATGCAAAGCATTCTTCAGGGCCCATACTCTATCCTCATGCTCTGCACAACCCAGAAGCCATTTTGAATGGTCATGCAATCTGACGCAATGCATTCTGGGGCACACTAAACCCCAGAATGTCATTACCAGATAGTATGAGAATTCCTGTGAGGATTCTCAAGAGGAAGGCACTGTAACCAGCTCTCACAATACTTGGTGTTTTTCTTAAAGCCCTGGCTCCTGAAGGTATGTGATTATGTGAGAAGCTTTCATTAAGGAAGTAAATCTTTAACAACCTACAGGCTCAGCAACCAGGAGGCAAATTAAAGGAAGCACAATTTTCAAGATAATCTCATGATTTTGGGGGGCCTGGCTCGTGATTTTTGAATACCTGGGCTTAACAATACAGGGAAACAGTCTTTGGTTTTACAAGGAAGTGTGACTGAGCTTCTTACAGACTGTGATCATTACTGAATCATAAAACAATTTCAGAGATAGAGATTTTAGGTTGATGGTGCTGGTTTAACTCTTAAAAAAGGGGGGGGGGGAGGGCAGAGGACTGTTTTACCCACTGTGGCTAAAGTTACTCTAGTGGAACAGATTATGGTTTAGTCCTTTTATTTTTCCTTCCAGTTTATTTACTTTATGCAGCACTCCATGCAGTCAGTCTCACACATAGAATCAGTTCCTATGTTTGTGAGCATCTCTCACAAGAGAAAAACAGTTTAAAAACAACCCTTAATATTAGGAACGTGTTTGTAAAACCACAGCGTCTGGCCAAACGGTCTCAGGAGTGCAGGTAAATAACTGAAAGTACTTACTTTTTTTTTTTCTTGAACTAACTAGATGTCAAGTTGGCAGTGACCTTTTAAATAAGGCAACTCAAACAGCTGTCTAGGCCTCCTCTGCCTAAAACCATCCCTGAATGGAAGATCTAACTAAAGCTCTCCAAACGGCAAGGAAATCATGAGTCAAAACAGACACGCTGTAAGAACAACGGTGGGAAGTACACAGCTTCAGCCTCGTTTCCAAGTGCCCTGGTTTCCACCAGGGCCGACTAAAGGTGAGGGAAGCCGGTACAAATTACCGGGGCCCAGCGGTCCGGAAGGAGGCCCGGGGCCCGGCTTCCCTGGCTTCGTTGGCCCTGTTTACCCAGTCCGCCCTTGCGTGGGCGCAAAAATGTTTTTCACCAGGGCCCGAACCCGCTCTCGGCGGCCCTGGCTTCCACAGGCTTAAAGGGAGAACTAGAAAACTAGAGAGATTTTTTCAATGCCCTTCATGATGTATGAAGTTGGATCTGTTTCCACTCTTCCCTCCCCTCCCCCACAAAAAAATGTTGCTGTTTAAAAAGAAACAAAATCCTACATCATGCCTTCACTTCCCTCTCTATGCCATGCCATCTTCGGCAAGGTAATGCCACAAAGCCAGCACCAATGTGCTGCAGGGCTCCCTACCCTCAGCCGAGCGAAGGAAGGGACGCTGAGCCTCTACCCCTCAGCATGGAGCAAAGAGATCTGCAGCTCATCTTGCAGCTTTTTGCTGCTTCGTTCAGGTCCGACCCTCCACAGATCTAGCCAGTGAGGACTTGACTGAGTGATATTACTCAAGAAATAAGCAGACAATGGCACTTCGGGGGGGGAGGGAGTGGGCACACAGAAGGAGGGGGATCTACCATAACACAATATAAAAAGGAGCATAAATGCCTCTCTTTACAGTTCACCTTTAAACCAGACTGCTTATGTCTGACGCAGCTGATTGTGATTTAACTTAGTTGTCCGCATGCTTTATCAGGCTTGCTGACTTTAAAACACTCAGGGCTAGAGCTGTAGCTGGTGTAAATTGATGAAGGGCCACTGAAGTCAATGAAGTTATGCCAATTTTCACCAGCTGAGGATTCGGCCCTATAAGCTTAAGCTAACGTCAAGGCACAAAAAATAGGGTGTGCACAGAAACATCCAAATCCAAGTAACAAGACTACCTATTTTTAGAAGAGAAGATGCAAAAAAACCCAGCTGTTTTAAAAGGAGAGCTAGGAATTGTTTAGTCATTGTGCATGTACTCACTCAGCAAGGAATTCTAGGGGTGTCCAGGAGCTGAAATCTGCGTCAGGCATTGATTTCCTGTTCATTGGTGTATCCAAGGTAACCCTGCAATTGAGAGAGATAAGCCTTTCATTTGTACATCATGCTTCTGATAAGAGCTGTCTGCTCTTCCGTTCTTTGCTCTAGTATATGCTGAATTTTCAGAACAGGGCACTGAAATCCAAACAATGTTAGATGGATTTCTCTTGAAAGCTGTATGTCTCTAACAGCATGTAATCATCAGTCTTAAGTTTTTAAATCTATATAATTAAATATGATATTTGTAAGGCAGGATCTTCAAAAATGCCTAAGTCACTGATATGTTGCTGAAAATCCCCCCCGCCCCCACCTTAACTGTTACTCTCTTCGAACTTTATACAATAACAAAACCTTTCAAGGCATCTATGCAAGTTTGGAATGGCCAGTAGCCAAGAGACCAGTGTGAACTTGGTATCTGACTGTTGGTGGTACTCTGCAGGGGCAGGTGTTAATTATTCAAATATCCTGTATGTTGTCATTCCCGGTCTCAAAAGAAATGCAGTTGGAGAAGCTTGTAAAGAAGAGGGGGAGATGTAATTAAATGAGTTCAGACAGCATTTTTAAGCCCCTCTACAGTACTTCTGAGCACTGACAATCTTCAAAGACTGTATTTCACATGGGCCTGGAAAAGAAATACCCAAATCCTTAACTAGGTTATCAAAGGAAATCACAGAAGTTAGATCTTTTCCATGTCTGTTAGGCCAGCCAGTTCATCCACCCCTCTACCAATGCAAGCAGCCAACTTATAATAAAGTGTTAATAGGCTTGTAGCAGGGAAAAGAGGAACTAAACCTTTTGTAGTCACAAGTCTTCAAGGGACAATTACTTTAACTGCCCCAGTCACTCTACCAAGAAGATATATAATATTGTGTACTACAGTAGAAGCTACATTTCTATGGAAAAAATCTCAAAAAGGTAAAAAGTTTGACAAGGCATATTTTCCTCATCTAAACCACCACTTGGCATTCAGAAGTAAAGTGTGATAGACATTGGCTAACTTTGCCCAACCAAAATTAAGGAACAGTGAATGCATTCAAAAGCACTTTTGGCTAAAAGAAAATACTGGAATGTTTTATTTTCCACATGATCTATAAAGCACATATTTTAAACAGTTTCATACATCTAATTTGTCACTTTTAGACTCCTATTTACACTACAAAGTAACCACATTTAAACATGGTTTAACCAGCTGTCAAGGTTAAATCATGGTTTTCTAACATCGTAACAAAGATTTCTTCTGTCTCTACAGGAAAGAAAAAAATATGTTATTTATTGTTTATAGTAATGCCTATAACATGCTAGGCATGTTCTAGACTACTGACAAGGGATGGTCCCTGTTTGGAGAAACCACAACCATGTTTAAACTGTTATTTCTGTAGCGTAGATGGGGCCTTAGAAAAAAAGTACATCCATGTGTCACTCAGTTACAGTCACACTTTAAAATTAAACAATGCAATAGTACAGGTAGCTAGGCAACCACTTACGGTAGAACAGCAAGAGCAGCAGACCCAGATGGCAAGCCACTGTTTGCACCAGCTAGACTCTGACAAAGCTGATGTACTGCTCCTTTTGCCATGCCATAACCAATCATCCCTAACAATTAGAAATAGAACAGATTAAAAAAAAGTTCTCATTGACAAGAGCTGTATAAAAAGAGACAGTGAAAGTTTCCATGTTATTTGGTGAAAGGAAGGTTTATATTCACCAGCAGCAATCTAGGAACAGAATCAGTCTTATAGCACATTGCAAGAATGTATACACATTTTTAGAACAACTTAGCAATACAACTCCTTTGTCATGGGTATCACAGAGCTCAATTTATCTAGCAACACAGAATTTTAAAAAATATTTTTAAAAATTATGATTCGCTTAGTTGGTCTCACAAATTGTGTGCCATGAGATCTGAACAGAGTGTTAAAGCACTTGTCTTTATAAAAAGACACCCAGAGAAGATATATCTAGAGCTGAGAGAACAACAGATTTTTCAGTTCATTGGCGATTTTAAAAAGTTGAAAAAAATTGTTTCAGGGTCAATAAGACATTTTGTTTCAATTTTGACCATTTAAAATTCTTTGAATATTTAAAACATAAAATTAAAGAGAATTTTGAAAAAAGCTGTTTCAATACCCCCACCAAATCGATCTTCTGTTTAGGAAATGTTATAATGAAATGTTTCCAATTTTTCAGGGTTTTTTTTTTTTGTTTTTCTAAATGAATACTTGAGTGAAATCTAAACAAATTTTAGAAATCATCATATCTGCCCTTTTCACCAAATTTTCTTTTACCCCGCTCTAGATATATCTACTATCTATGGCCATAATCTTGGAAACACTTATGCATGTACTTTACTTTAAGGACAAATAGTCCCACTGACTTTACTGTTAAGTATGTGAATAGTTTCACTAAACAAGTGCTTAAATGTTTGCAGAATCAGGGGTAAATACATACGGCCATATTAGATGAGTCCAGTGGTCCATCTAGTCTTGTGTCCTGGCATGTCTGACACAGACCTTTACCAGACGCTTTGGCAGAAGCAAGAAACCCCACGGTGGAAAGTCATTAAATAACTTCCCTTATTAGGTTTCTTCCTAATCCTTATCAGTTACTAGTTGAATTAGATTCTGTGGCATGAGTTTCTCTCTCCAAAAACAAATGTCTTATACAATCTAATGTAACTGTGGATGTTTTCACCATCCATATAAATGCCTGTTACTTTATCTGGAATTTTACTGAATTCTTGCACTCGATATCTTGTGACAATGAGTTCCATGGGCTAGTTATGCATTGTGCAAAGATGTATTTCCTTTGATCCATTTTAAATGTGGTGCCTACAGTTTCACTGAATGTTCCTTTTTTGGGTATTAAGAGAAAGCCTAAATAGAAGTGGACAATTTACCTTCTCTTTACTATTTGTTGTTTGTATCCCTTATATCCCCTCTTATTTGTCTCCTTTGTAAACCAAATAGTCCCAATCTTTCAATCTTTGCCATCCATCCCTGAGCCCCTTTTACTTCTATTTATTTTTTTCCAGTTAGCTGTAGGCGATTCATTTAAAGTTACTGTACTTAAATAGGAAAATTGTTTCCAGAGCCTACTGAAAAACAAGAGGACATACCATAAGACTGGGGGGGGAAGAATAGCTAGACTTCCATAATTACGAATAATTACAAGCCTAAATGTCAGAAGATACATTTGCACTAGTTGAGCAACCATTCTTTCCCAATTCCTCCTCACATTTAATAAGGTTCATGTGTTTTCCCACAGCACTGCCTGTCCTAAAAATCCACAATGATTGAAACCATCCTGCTCAAAACATGAAAGCAAATTAAGTTGATTCTCTACCCTAACAAAATGTCATGGAATTACTCCAAAGGGTTCACCTATTTGCATTTTTAACAATACATGGTCAGTCTGTTGCAAAAAAAGAAACAACCTTTTCACTCAATAACAATTTTATCTTCAGACTATGTTAGATGCAGCTTTAAACATGGGAATATAGAGGCCAAATCATTAACTAAAAAAACTACAGTATACTTTCCTAGAACATAATGGTAACAGTTAATTCCTTTAGCTTTGTTTTCAGACGTAGCTTGGAAGAAGCACCTTTTATCTTTACAACCTATTCCATCATTTTAACTTTTAAAGTTTCCTATGTCACATCAGAATATTGTTGCAGATATCTACGAGAGAAAAGTAACACTAATATAAGAGACATGGAAATGGAAGTTACTTCATTTGCATTTCAGATAAATCTTGCAGACTTTAAGGGATGTTAACCTCTGTCTTCACCCTTCACACCCATAGTCCCCTACTGCCTGTGTTTTTTAAATTGTTTTCAGACTTTCTTCTCTACAAAGAGCAAGAAAAACTGGAATGAGATCAAAGATCACAAGGTATATTTCACAAAAAGTCTATACTAAACAACTAATGGAGACAGAGGCTGAAGGTCATCAAGCTTATCTGTGTCTGAAGCAAGGTGAACTGGATTCAGAACATAAGCAGGATGGCCATGTTCAATAAAAACAACTGAGTCATCACTAACTTTAAAAAAAAAATTAGTTACCTAAGAACCCTGCCTTCCAGGAAAGCAAATATGGAGTTTAACCTTCTCCAAGGGTTTACAATGTTGTACCTAACATTTTTAATGTGTTGTTATTCTTAATTTCCCAAGCATTTCTGACTGCTTGATATACTAAAAAAGATTTCACCAAAGCCAGACAACTAGTATTTAAGCAACAGATTTTCTTTCTTTCTTTTCTTGCACTATACTTGCCATGGGTTTTGGATTGCCAACTGCAGTTACAACTTTCCTCAAGGAATTCAAACAGTGTTTACCATATGTATATGGGAAGAAATGTAAGGGAGTAAAACTGTTGTTTCTCAAATAAGAATAATTAAAACAATTATTGTTCGTGTCAAAGCAAACACCACATTTTGCTTATTACCTGGAGTTCCAGCCAAAGCAGCTTTTGCTCCAGTCAGAGTCAACAAGCCTCCTTCTTTCAGATGTTTTGTGGCTAAGTGACTGGAAATAGTTGACGTCCAAACACTCTGTTTCCACATCAGGTCAGAATTTTTGTATAAAGCTGAAAAACAAAATAGTTCATAGAACATCAGGGTTGGAAGGGACCTCAAAGCAGGACCAATCCCCAACTAAATCATCCCAGCCAGGGCTTTGTCAAGCCTGACCTTAAAAACCTCTAAGGAAGGAGATTCCACCACCTCGCTAGGTAACCCATTCCAGTGCTTCACCACCCTCCTTGTGAAAAAGTTTTTCCTAATATCCAACCTAAACCTCCCCGCTGCAACTTGAGACCATTACTCCTTGTTCTGTCATCTGGCACCACTGAGAACAGTCTAGAGCCATCCTCTTTGGAACCCCCTTCCAGGTAGTTGAAAGCAGCTATCAAATCCCCCCTCATTCTTTTCTTCTGCAGACCAAACAATCCCAGTTCCCTCAGCCTCTCCTCATAAGTCATGTGCTCCAGCCCCCCCAATCATTTTTGTTGCCCTCCGCTGGACTCTTTCCAGTTTCTCCTCATCCTTCCTGTAGTGTGGGGCCCAAAACTGGACACAGTACTCCAGATGAGTTGGGTCCATCATCTAGAATGCAAAAGTCTTCTAGTTCTAGCTTGTGCCTCACGATATAGACTGAAACAGTATGCAAATCTGCCTTACGCCACTTTGTATACCCCACTTCTGCTGAAATCCTCAATGACTTCAGCGCCTCTCGCCTTGCCCACTATATCTCCATTCTCTTTGGCTTCCTCAAGTTCCTGCTCAACAGCACGTGCACAATACTGTTACCTGACTTCTCATTACAAGTGTGACCACATCCCCTATCCTCAGCTAGTTCCATTGGCTCACCTTTAATTTCTATACGCTGTTCAAAACTCCCCTCATTCTAAAACTCCCATGGATTTGCTTTCATCAGTGTCAAAGACCCCATCGCTTTCTTTGCACCCTCCTCCTGTGCTCATCTTGCACCAGCTTCCTCTCTCTGTCCCTTTGCATAGTCTCAACTGTGATAGTGAGAGCCTCCTCTTCTGCAGCCCTTACCTTCTAGAATGACCTTTTCATCTGCAGGGAAAACAACTCTTCTGCTTGCCTATTGTTCTTAAGTTCTCACTCTATTCTTTTAACTTTGTAACTGTATTATTTAACTTTATAGTCCAGTTAGAGTTTGTATGAGAGAAGCTGTATAAAATAAAGTTGCATTGTTTTGCATAAGCTATAGGTTTAAGTCTGTTTAGTTCCTGGATGGGTGACCACCTGAGAAAACCAAATGCTCTATATGCTTTTTCTTTTCTGTGATCGCAAAGACTGCTCTGAAATATTTTATGTCTGCAGTGGTGATCTTTGGGTAGTGCTCTGTAGTATTACATAAAACCTAGTTTTTAAATTTCAACTGCTGCTTGCTTACTTCCTGGAATGGCATGGAAAACAACACTAACTGCTGGACCGCAACTATTTTTTCCTCAGGGGCTTTGGTCTTCTTAGATCTCATAAGCTATGCAGGACTGGACCTAGTGGATGGAAAACCCCAAGGCATAAAGGAATTGGTGGGAAACATCTTTTGTTCATCAGACTATTGTTCAAACAGGGGCTCCATCTGCCTACAGGCGGTCTGGACTGTACGACTGCTGCCTAGACATGTTCAGAATCTCAAGACTTCTAAAGGACTGGACTGCGTGTAGTTTCAATTTAAAAAGAGTTGTAGTATTACAGCTAGTCAGTTCAAATGAAAATAGAATTTTAAAATAATTCAGCAATCGTTAATGTTAACAACATATTAGTGGGGGACAGGAGAAGAAAAATTAAGATTAAGCAAATAATATTGAATACCTATTCCTTTAGCATTTAAGATGTTTATTTCCATAAAAACTACATTAAACTCACACACACTTACATATATTAATGGCCTGAAGTAGACAGGATGACGACCCATCCCTAGACATTTCCATTTGCCATCCTGATTGTCAATAACTTAAACTGATAGTACACCTCTACCCCAATATAATGCTGTCCTCGGGAGCCAAAAAACCTTACCATGTTATAGGTGAAACTGCGTTATATTGAACTTGCTTTGATCCACCGGAGTGCGCAACCGCACCCCCCTGGAGCGCTGCTTTACTGCATTATAACCAGATTTGCATTATATCGGGGTAGAGGTGTACTATCTGTTATCTAATTTACAGTATTTAAATTGTTTGACTACATTGTATTGGATTGTAACAGATACACAAAAAATATTTACTTTTTTATGAAATAGTAATGAATGTCATCTTCCTATGTTGTCTTTAAAAATAAGAAACACCTTTGCCTTGTATTTGGTGAGAAAGGGAGGGTCCACCAGCTGCTTTATATACTCCAGATAGGAAATTAGGCTAATAATTTTGGGTACCCTAACCTAAGTTAGAAAAATTCCATTCTGGCTATTATGAAATGTTAGGAGCTCAGTAACAAGCCATTTTAATGTTAAACTTGAAGACCTGCATCCATTTAAAAAAGCTATTTTAGGCACTATATAAAAACCTGTCAGTATGTGACAGTATAGTGCCACAATACACTTGCAGTGAAGACTCTGGAAGGTAGTGTTGCCTAGTGGATAGCGCACTAGACTGGGACTCGGGAGACTTGAGGTTTATTCCAGGCTCAGCCAGTGACCTTGGGCAAGTCACTTTAATCTCTCTGTGCCTCAGTTTCCCCATCTGTAAAATGGGGCTAATGATACTGACCTCATCTGTAAAGCACTTTGAGATGTACTGATGAAAAATGCTACATTAGAGCAAGGTATTATTATTAATCACATGTAACCATCAAACAGAAAAGGCTATGAAAGGCACTTAGAGGTGGTCCACTTCCCATTGATTAGGATACTATGTGATCATAGTAAAAGAGAGATTTCAGTCTGAGAGATCTACCTCTTACCATGACTTTTTCTTCCCATTGCATTAATGTGTTTGTCAGAATACTACTAACAAAGGGCTTACATTTAGCTTTTGCACTGCCACCTGCCCATCCTCCAGCTACACACAGGATAGCATCCACCTTCTGTGCACCCAGAAGTTTTTCAACATCTGCTGTCACCTTAAATATATAACAAAGAAATTATAAAGTCATTCTGAAAATACTGCACTGAAGAAGTAAAGATATAAATACCCAACCTTTAAATTGTAATTTTTTAAATTATGTTGCACACAT